>NC_090266.1:174497809-175097809 GCF_040414725.1 Anabrus simplex | reverse complement strand
GACCTGTCTGGGTTGGTGCGACGTAAAGCAAATAGCATAAATTATCTTTTATCATGTTGTTGTTGTTGTTTGAGTCATCAGTCCATAGACTGGTTTGATGCAGCTCTCCATGCCACCCTATCCTGTGCTAACCTTTTCATTTCTACGTAACTATTGCATCCTACATCTGCTCTAATTTGTTTGTCATATTCATACCTTGGTCTACCCCTACCGTTCTTGCCACCTACACTTCCTTCAAAAACCAACCGAACAAGTCCTGGGTGTCTTAAGATGTGTCCTATCATTCTATCTCTTCTTCTCGTCAAATTTAGCCAAATCGCTCTCCTCTCACCAATTCGATTCAGTATCTCTTCATTCGTGATTCGATCTATCCATCTCACCTTCAGCATTCTTCTATAACACCACATTTCAAAAGCTTCTATTCTCTTTCTTTCTGAGCTAGTTATCGTCCATGTTTCACTTCCATACAATGCCACGCTCCACACAAAAGTCTTCAAAAACATCTTTCTAATTCCGATATCAATGTTTGAAGTGAGCAAATTTCTTTTCTTAAGAAAGCTCTTCCTTGCTTGTGCTAGTCTGCATTTTATGTCCTCCTTACTTCTGCCATCGTTGGTTATTTTACTACCCAAGTAACAATATTCATCTACTTCCTTTAAGACTTCGTTTCCTAATCTAATATTTCCTACATCACCTGCCTTCGTTCGACTGCACTCCATTACTTTTGTTTTGGACTTATTTATTTTCATCTTGTACTCCTTACCTAAGACTTCATCCATACCATTCAGCAACTTCTCGAGATCTTCTGCAGTCTCAGATAAAATAACAATATCATCGGCAAATCTCAAAGTTTTGATTTTATCTCCTTGGACTGTGATTCCCTTTCCAAATTTCTCTTTGATTTCCTTTACTGCCTGTTCTATGTAAACATTGAAAAGGAGAGGGGACAAACTGCAGCCTTGCCTCACTCCTTTCTGGATTGCTGCTTCTTTTTCAAAGCCCTCGATTCTTATCACTGCAGACTGATTTTTATACAGGTTGTAGATAATTCTTCGTTCTCGGTATTTGATCCCTATCATCTTCAGAATCATAAACAGCCTGGTCCAATCAACATTATCGAATGCCTTTTCTAGATCTACGAATGCCATGTACGTGGGCTTGTCCTTCTTGATTCGATCCTCTAAGATCAGACGTAAAGTCAGGATTGCTTCACGTGTTCCTACATTTCTTCTGAAGCCAAATTGATCTTCCCCCAACTCAGCTTCAACTTGTTTTTCCATTCTTCTGTAAATAATACGTGTTAAAATTTTGCAGGAATGAGATACTAAACTAATAGTGCGGTAGTTTTCACACCTGTCAGCACCGGCTTTCTTGGGAATAGGTATAACAACATTCTGCCGAAAATCGGATGGGACTTCTCCTGTCTCATACATCTTGCACACTAAATGAAATAACCTTACCATGCTGGTTTCTCCTAAGGTAGTCAGTAATTCAGAGGGAATATCATCAATTCCAGGTGCCTTGTTCCTATTTAGGTCACTCACAGCTCTGTCAAACTCTGACCTCAAAATTGGGTCTCCCATTTCATCAGCATCAACAGCCTCTTCATGTTCCAGAACGAAATTATCTACATCGTTACCTTGATACAACTGTTGGATGTGCTCCTGCCATCTTTCTGCTTTGTCTTCTTTCCCTAGAAGTGGCTTTCCATCTGAGCTCTTAATATTCATGCACCTAGATTTCCTTTCTCCAAAAGTTTCCTTGATTTTCCTGTATGCAGCATCTACCTTTCCCAGGACCATACAGCCTTCGACATCCTTGCACTTCTCCTTCAGCCATTCTTCCTTAGCTACCTTGCACTTTCTATCCACTTGATTCTTTAATCGCCTGTATTCTTTTCTGCCCTCTTCATTTCTAGCATTCTTGTATTTTCGTCGTTCATCAATCAGGTCTAGTATCTCCTGAGTTATCCACTGATTCTTAGTTGATCTTTTCTTCCTTCCTAACATTTCTTCAGCAGCCCTACTGACTTCATTTTTCATGACTCTCCACTCTTCATCTACTGTGTTTCTTTCGGCCTTTTCATTTAGTCCTTGTGCAACATGTAATAGTTTGTCTCCCCTCTCCAGTGTTGATAGAAGGTTCCACAGTGCTCCACTCACTTCGTCCTACTTCCCCCTCCCCTCTCCACAGTACAGTATACTAGATTTTAACATCCAATAGGAGGGATCCACAAAGCTTCACATGGCCCCTCCCATGCTTCCCATGTTTCCCATGTTTCCCCTCCCCTTTTTGCGAGCAGTGTGCGTTACCCAAAATTTTCCATTCTCCTCTCCATGACCAGAGTCCTGAAATAGTCCTTGGTGACAACGGACTTAGCATCGGCAGTCTAGATAAGTACAGAAGTTTTTCATTATATTAATACTTGTAAATTTATTTTTTCTCATAATTGGTTCATATTTCACTAAACATTATCATTGACAAGTTTATGCAACGTAAACAATACTGTACATATATAAGCATGTTTTAAGTGATTTGATAGAATCTGAGAGTGTTCTTGTAGAACGAAACATGTCATTCTCTGTATTATAGTGTGTATTTTTACAGGTATGTTTGTAGTGTAATAATTTATATTGTAATTTACTGCAGTGTATTAGACAGACTGAAAAGTTTTTGTTACATTTAACTAAGTCGACACTGAAAAGTATGGCTTCATTCCTAACAAATTTTCAAATTCAGCGTACCAAAATCTATAAAGATGTTGGAAGGGTATGTATGGGTACTTTAAGGTAGAAACAGGTTCCAAGAATGACATTCCAGGAATAATTAATGAACAAGTGGGCTGTGTATGTGAGGATCTTCAAAAGGCAAAGTATTCAGTCAGCAGTATGTAAAGATTGTTGGTTACAAGGATAATGTCCAGATAGAGGAGGTGACTAATGCTAAAGAAGTATTAAAATTTGTATATGGTAACAATGAAATTTAAAATAAGATAAAAAAGTTGAAAACTAGAAAAGCGGCTGGAATTGATAAGATTTCTGCGGATATACTAAAGACAATTGTTTGCATGAAGTAGCTATACCAAATGAATGGAGAGTTGCTATAATAGCCCCTGTGTATAAAGGAAAGGGTGATAGACATAAAGCTGAAACTTACAGGCCAGTAAATTTGACATGCATTGCATGTAAGCTTTGGGAAGGCATACTTCCTGATTATACTATGCATGTTTGTGAAATTAATAACTGGTTCAATAGAAGGCAGTTTGGGTTTAGGAAAGGTTATTCCACTAAAGCTCAACTTGTAGGATTCCAGCAAGATGTAAAGCATTTGATAGGATAGATCATGGGAGACTACTGACAAAAATGAGTGCAATTGGACTGGACAAAAGAGTGACTGAATGGGTTGCCGTATTTCTAGAAAATACATCTCGGGGAATTAGAGTAGACGAAGTTTTATCTGATCCTGTAATAATTAAGAGGGGAATTCCTCAAGGCAGTATTATTGGACCTTTATGTGGAATCAGAGATAAGGCACTTTGCAGATGATGTTATTTTGTGTAGAGTAATAAATAAGTTACAAGATTGTGAGCAACTGCAAAATGACCTCGATAATGTTGTGAGATGGACAGCAGGCAATGGTATGATGATAAACGGGGTTAAAAGTCAGGTTGTGAGTTTCACAAATAGGAAAGGTCCCCTCTGTTTTAATTGCTGCGTTGATGGGGTGAAAGTTCCTTTTGGGGTTCATTGTAAGTATCTAGGTGTTAATATAAGCAAAGACCTTCATTGGGGTAATCACATAAATGGGATTGTAAATAAAGGGTACAGATCTCTGCACATGGTTATGAGGGTGTTTAGGGGTTGTAGTAAGGATGTAAAGGAGAGGGCATATAAGTCTCTGGTAAGACCCCAACTAGAGTATGGTTCCAGTGTATGGGACCCTCACCAGGATTACTTGATTCAAGAACTGGAAAAAATCCAAAGAAAAGCAGCTCGATTTGTTCTGGGTGATTTCCGACAAAAGAGTAGTGTTACAAAAATGTTGCAAAGTTTGGGGTGGGAAGACTTGGGAGAAAGAAGACAAGCTGCTTGAGTAAGTGGTATGTACTTCTTAAAATTGCTGATTATTTATTTGATCAACTACTTATTCAGTACATAAAAATCTTTATAATTAGGATTTAATCCTTGTTACAATAGTTGATTCAAGAACTGGCAAAAATCCAAAGGAAAGCAGCCCGATTTGTTCTGGGTGATTTCCGGCAAAAGAGTAGCGTTACAAAAATATTGCAAAGTTTGGGATTGGAATAACTTTCCAAGGGAAATGTTCAATAAATTTCCAATTTCTTTGCAATCATTTAAGAAAAGGCTGGGAAAACAACAGATAGGAAATCTGCCACCTGGGCGACTGCCCTAAATGCAGATCAGTACTATAACAAGGATTAAATCCTAATTATAAAGATTTTTATGTATTGCATACGTGGTTGATCAAATAAATAATTTGTAATTTTAAGAAGTACGTTGAATTTCAATATGGACTCATAATGATGATTACTTGTAAGGGGTATGTTCTGAGCTGTCAGTGGAGAGATGGCGTGGAATGACATTAGTAGGTGAATAAGTTTGAGTGTTGTCTCTAAAGTAGGATAGATCATAATCTGCAGATAAAATTGGAATTCGAGAAGACAAAGTGGGGCAAATATTTGTTTATAGGAAGGGGAGTTAGGGATTGGAATAACTTACCAAGGGAAATGTTCAATAAATTTCCAATTTCTTTGCAGTCATTTAAGAAAAGGATAGGAATACAACAGATAGGGAATCTGCCACCTGGGCGACTGCCCTAAATGCAGATCAGTATTGATTGATTGATTTCTCAGTTGCCATAGATTACAAGCAGAGACACTTCAAGTCTGTGTGCGTGCTAATGGTGGACAGTTTGATAACTGATTGGTACAAACACATTAAAAGAAAATTTAAAAGTCTCAAACCATACTTTTTTTGTTCACAAAACAGTTTGTGGCAGTATTTATGGCGAGACTAAGTATATCACAGAGAGAATTCTAATGATGAAATGTCAGTTATTTGTGGTTTTTCACATTGTAGTTTTATAAAATCAGCAGTCTTCATATAAAGCTTATATTTCTGGAAGAAGTTGGCAATATTTTGTTGTTTTCGTTGGCAATATCGTAAGTATTACATGTATGTTTGAAAACCTTGCATCTGAAAGGGTCTAATCTGTGTGAGTGACTAAAAATTATAGAGTAATAGGCTTGTTTCCCCCTAAATGTTCACTAAGGACTGAGGTTAGAAAATGTTTCATATGGTCTTTCATAATTTTTCCATGTTTGCTGGCATCCTCACGAATGTTGCATGGGCATGTTGTTCCAATATTCTTTGAAACATTTATATACTGTACATTAAAAACTCATATACAGCTAAAATGTCTCTCATTGATAAAACCACATCAAATGCATAGCTGTGTGTAGATAGCTGTGTACAGACTGCAATACACAAGTTGTATTTTTGTCTCCTCTGTGAGAGTATTGATATTGAAGAAATTTCAGAATGAAATTGACTTTGATTACGGTCCCAAACATGTCCTTTGTCCACACTCCCTGCTGTTATAAATCTGTTCACATCCTCCACAACCTTTTGTG
Source organism: Anabrus simplex (assembly GCF_040414725.1). Classification (NCBI taxonomy): domain Eukaryota; kingdom Metazoa; phylum Arthropoda; class Insecta; order Orthoptera; family Tettigoniidae; genus Anabrus; species Anabrus simplex. The sequence goes on along the minus strand of NC_090266.1, from coordinate 175,092,156 downwards.
CCTGCCTACGTATATATGGTTATTCAAAAAGAAGGAACAGATTTCAAACATTTATTTCTTCCAAACTACAAAAGATAGAAACACGAATCCAATGTTCCTGGAAAGAGAAAGAGATCAGTTTTCACTTTTGTAAGGCTTCAGTATGGGCACCGTGTGTTATACGACAAATATCAAAACAATGTCTCATTTCTTGCCACACACGAATCGGGTGGTCTCTAGTTATCGAATTCACAGCCTCAACAATTCGATGTTGCAAACTTTCAAGAGTGTCAGGCATACGCGGGATAAACACATGGTCTTTTACATAACCCCACAGATAAAAATCACAAGGAGTTAGTTCTGGAGACCGGGGAGGCCACAGGTGATATTTTCTGCTCCACCTCTTCCAATCCAACGTCCTGGAATGCTGTTATTTAGGTAACGTTGAACGTGCTGAAAGAAATGAGGTGGGGCACCATCTTGCATGAAGATGAAGTCATCGGAAACATCTTCCATTTGATGAAGTAACCAGTTTTGAAGCATGTTTCGATAGGTTAGTCCTGTCACAGTTTCCTCCATGAAGAAGGAAGGTCCATAAACTTTCTTTACAGATATGGCACAGAAGACGTTCACCTTCGGTGAATCTATTTCATGTTCAATAACTGCCGTACGATTTTCACTTGCCCAAATTCTAACGTTATGTTGATTAACTTTACCATAAAGGTGAAAAGTGTGTTCATCTGAAAAAAATTAATCGTTCAGAAAAATTGTCTTCTTCCATATCATCTAGCATGCTGATGCAAAAGTCGTACCTTTCGTTGTAGTCGTCTGGATGCAATTTCTGCAATAATTGCAGTTGTACGCCTTCAGGTGCAGACGGTGTTTCAGAACTTGCCATACCGTTGGTTGAGGAATGATAAGTTCCTTGCTTCCTCGTGTTGTGGATTTCTTTGGGCTCATTTCATAAACTACACGACAACGCTCGACATTTTCATTTGATGTGCTTGGACATCCCGTGCTTTTCCCTTTGCAGATGCAACTATCCTGTACGAACTTTCGATGCCACTGGTAAATCTGCTTATGCCGAGGCAGTTGTTTATTAAACTGACAGCAAAAAGCACGTTGAACTCCCATAATGGACTCTAGTTTTGCTAATTGCAGCACACAAAATGCTTTTCCCTGTTGTGTCGCCATTTGCTTACATTCCAACTGACAAGCATCAGCGGCAATGCGGCCGGGGACAAGCATCAGCGGCAATGCGGCCGGGATTGGAACTTGCAACAGCAGCGCTTCTGCATGGATTGTTCAAATTTTAAACATTTATCTGTCCAGGAACGTTGGAATTGAGGTTCTACGTTTTGTAGTTTGGAAGAAATAATGTTTGAAGTCTGTTCCTTCTGTTTGAATAACCTTGTACTATTATCTTCTATGTCCTTGTGGGTGATGAATATACAAATATGGTGGGATGAAATGTGATATTCAACTTTAAGATTGTCAATAAAATTAATAGAAGTTTTGAAATTGTCCAAGCCAACCGTTTTAGATGCTTCTAGTGCCCACATTTGCAGATGCCAACAGTGAACTGTAGATCCATATGCTCTTGATTTATCAAATTGTGACATTGGATGCTCTTTTAAAGTCTGTAGTTGTGACAGCATGTTTCCTTTGAACTGAGCTCCTTCTCATCGTTTGCTAGTCACATAATTTAAAATTAACTTGCAATTTTTATTTACTTCTAAAGCACCGCATTAATTTGCTGTAGGAGTTAAAGCCACGATTGTAATAAACTTCATAAATGTTCTCCAGTATGTAGTCTTAAAAATTTTCCTACGCACTGGGTCTTGACTTTTGAGTAGAGATAGTTCGTACTCAATTTGACCTGACGGTTCCTGTTGCTGTGTAGATGAAAGTCTTGTACTGTTGTTCTTCTCCTTCAAAATAAGTATATCTATCCAGTGTAGCGTCATGCATTTCTGTGTCATCACCATTATATTTCTGCATTATTATGCTATATAACATATTTTATTAAAAAGAAATCCATATTTCTTCAGTGTCGACTGAGTCTATAAACTTTAAAGTTTTTCAGTCTGTCAAAACACTAATTAAAAACTTATAACACTATGACATTCTTGTAAAAAAAAACACACTAATGAACAAAGAATGACATGTTTTGTGCTATAAGAACACCTTCAGATTCTATCAAATCACTTTTGACCCTGTGTATTTAGATGTGGCGGCAGGAAGGAAATAAATGTACAAAAGTGATGGCATTAAATTCTATGACAGATTTGTTTACTGCTGCTTCTTACACACTGCGCAGACACACAAGTGCGCCAGTTTGCGCTCTCTCTGCTCTTGCTAACATAAGTCACACTGGTTGCTCATTACTGCTTGCAAACTAACACAATCATACTAGCTATACAGTACACACTGTTCCACTCCTGTCACATATCTATCTATATATATAAAATTAGAGTTTTGTCTGTACATTGCTCAAAATTTAAAAAGGATGGTATTTCTGTACCAGTCATGTTCATAGTAACAAGGAAATGCATTTTTTAATTTTCCGTAATGTCTGTCTGTCTGTCTGTACACGCATCACGAGAAAACGGCTGAAGAGAATTTAATGAAAATCGGTATGTAAAGTCCAAGAATAAGTCGCTACAATCTAGGCCATAAATAATCTTTTTCACGCTGAGAGAAATGGTAGTTTAGGGGAAGGCTTAAAATTTAATTCTCAAATATTTATGTTATTAGTGGTCCTATCTTAACGAAAACTGGTATGTAAAGTTCTAAAGTAAGTTGCTATAATATAAACTGTAAATAATCTTATTCACCCTTAAAGAAATGGTAGTTTAGGGGAAGGCCTAAAATTTTATTCGGAAATATTTATGTTATTGGTGGTCCTATCTTAATTAAAGTAGGTATGCAAAGTCAGCAAATAAGTCGCTACAATCTACGCCATAAATATCTTATTCACGCTGAGAGAAATGGTAGTTTAGGTGAATGCCTAAAATTTAATTCTCAAATATTTGTTATTAGTTGTCCCATCGTAAATAAAATTGGTATGCAAAGTCGGAGAATAAGTCGCTACAATCTAGGCCATAAACAACTTTATTCATGCTGAGCGAAATGGTAGTTTAGGGGAAAGCCCAAAATTTAATGCTCGAATATTTGTGTTATTAGTGGTGTTATTGACAATTACTGTATAAATAAAACTACATAGTATTATATTTCCGATCATTTATGTCTTATACATTTTGTCTGTACTGGCTATGAAAACAGAGATATTCATGAATATGGATTTTTGTTGCTAAGATCATATCAGCGCCGTCACGAGAAAATGGGTAAACAGAATTTAATGAAAATCAGTATATAAAGTCAGGGAATAAGGAACTACAGTCTACGCTATAATTAATTTTATAAGACGGCCTTATATTACAGAGTCGAAAGAAAACTGAATGTGAAGGCCTACAATACAGAAAGCTAATAACATTGATCAACAATAACATTACATTGACCATTTTTTTTTGTGATTTGTTTTGTGTCTCTGTTGCCATTCATCTCCGATAGATGGGATTACTGCTGAATACCGAGGTTTTTTTTAAATTTGCTCTACGTTGTGCCAACACAGAGAGGACTCATGGCGACGATGGGATACGAAAGGGCTAGGAGTGGGAAGGAAGCAGTCCCTATGTTAATTACGTTACAGCCCCAGCATTTACCTGGTGTGAAAATTGGAGACCACGGAAAACCATCTTCAGGGCTGTCGATAGTGGAGTTCGAACCCACTACCTCCCGGATCCAAGCTCACAGCTATGCGCCCCTAACCGCACAGCCAACTCACCCAGTCGTACCGAGTATAACAGCCTGCCTGAAAATTGGCGGGAAGTAGCTGGGGAGTTAGATACATTTCTGATACTACTGATAGTTAACAAACTGGTTCATCATAGCATTCGAGCTATTCAATTCCTACTCTGAGGCACTGATTGGAATGAGCGGTGTGTATATTTAACGGAATAATGGCACAGAAGTGTTCACGGCTGTCTGAGGTCTGGTTATTGTAGCACTGGAACTTTGGACTGTTAGATCGGCACCATAGTACTGTATTACAAGTCATTAACCTCATTTTTTGTCCGTATTGACGATAGTGATTAGACAGTATCGTAAAATTGTACTACAATAGTTTTAACTTGTGTTTGTAACATTCACGTCAAAGTTTTTAATCATGATATTGAAAATAACTTTTAACTTCACAACGTCTCATTCCAGTTTTATATGACCAATACTTGTAAACAGTCTTAATTGTAATTATTTGTTTTAAGGTTATCCATTGTGGTGATGATGCCCATTAAGGAGGGCTAAACATGTTCACGATCTTTCTATTTTTTATAATTATTTAAGCACAAATTGTGGTATTGACTAGGTTAACATTAAACGAATATTTTGTAAATTGTATTTAACCGTAGTACTGTTTGTTAAAAGTGAGAAAATGTGCGGATTATTAATTTGATCGAGTATTTAATATAACATTGCTTTTAATCACTACATTCCTTCTGACAACTTCAGGTAGGAAAACCACATAGACAGTCTTTCTGAGAATCCCGTAGCGAAGCACGGGTACATCAGCTAGTACATATATAAAGCAATTCCACAATTATACTTGCTGTACACTATCTGCTACATAGTTCACAGATTGCACATAACACAATCTCACAATTCTGTACGTCGTCCACTGTCCCTTGCCATTCCCTTGTCGAACTTCCCAAGGTCACAGCTGCACGCCCCTAACTGCACAGCCAACTTGCCCGGAAAAGTTAAACTTTGTAGAAAAACAAATATAAGGTTTAAATTATACAAATAAAATTAACATAGTAGCATTACAAAATTCTATTCTTGCTTACTGAATCATTATGTTTTGCAGTTAGGGGATCCTTGGACATGCATGGGATATGGTAAGGGGTCCTCAGATACAAAAAGTTTGGGAAACCCGGCCCTGTTTGACATGAAATTCATTACATCTGTAAGCTTCTTATTTATTGTGTTCACCAGGCTAGTATCTCAGGTGGTAGAGTGCTGGCCTTCTGAGCTTAAGCTGGAGGGCTCATGAGGTTTCCAGATGACACTAGCAGAGGGGACTGGTGCTCCTACTGTTGGCCCATGCCTCGTGAGGCAAATGTGCGTGTGGTGAACCAAGCTCGATAGCTGCAGTCGCTTAAGTGCAGCCAGTATCCAGTATTCGGGAGATAGTAGGTTCGAACCCCACCGTCGGCAGCCCTGAAGATGGTTTTCCATGGTTTCCCATTTTCACACCAGGCAAATGCTGGGGCTGTACCTTAATTACAGCCACGGCCACTCCCTTCCCACTCCTAGCCCTTCCCTGTCCCATCATCGCCATAAGACCTATCTGTGTCTGTGCGACGTAAAAAAAAAAAAAAGACCAAAACGTGTGGTGAACCAATAGCTTGGCTAGCAGGTGGGGCCAAACTGACTTGCTTGGGAACATTAATGGCGGACACCGTCACAGTATATTTGTACAGTATTGTTTATTTTGCGTAAACTTCATCAGTGATTGTGTGTAGATGTTATGAACAAGTTAGTGAGACAAAATTATGAATGCAGAAGTTCTGCAGTCACCTTAGTAACTTTGAGAAAGTTTTCTGTATTTATCTTAAACTATCATCCATTATTTTCAGTGATTACATTTAGATTGAAGGTAGTTCACTTGCTCTGGTCGAGGGTTGCTATGTATGAGGGTGAGGAGAAGGTGGTAGGCAGTAACTTTGTTTAGAGAAGAGGGAAGAACAAGTGTTATTTGATTATATTATACGTGTTTACGAGTAAATGCACGATAATGATTTTGAATAAACGTGTGGAAATGAATTAGAGTACCTTGGTAGACATTATTTTTAACGATAAAATGTCTCTATTAGTGGGAATGCTGCCTAAATTCAAGGATTTTAGTACATTTTTTTTTTTTGCTAGTTGTTTTACGTCGCACCGACACAGATAGGTCTTACGGCGACGATGGGACAGGAAAGGGCTAGGAGTGGGAAGGAAGCGGCCGTGGCCTTAATTAAGGTACAGCCCCAGCATTTGCCTGGTGTGAAAATGGGAAACCACGGAAAACCATTTTCAGGGCTGCCGACAGTGGGGTTCGAACCTACTATCTCCCGAATACTGGATACTGGCCGCACTTAAGCGACTGCAGCTATCGAGCTCGGTTTTAGTACATTTAAAAATAATCTAAACCACATTCCAAATGTTTAGTGTCAAAGTAGCCTCCAGTGGGATTCATTAAGTGCTAAGGAAAAATAGTGTGGAATGGTGTCGTGGTCTTGGTTTGTTAGGTAGGGTGTGAGGGGAATGTGGACGGCAAAAGCTTCCTTCATCAGAGAGGGGAGAGGAAGTGTTAAGTGGTTATATTATTTTTGCTTCAATACGTGTTTCTATACATGGTTAATGTTTGTGGGTTACTGTAGTCACGTCCTAGTTCGTGAACCATGGGCAACGGGCTGAGTGGCCTAGTAAGTGGTCCTGAGAGTCGGGATACCAGTTGCTATGGAATGGGAGTGGGCATCTCGGACATATTCTGAGTCATGGCTCTCCTTGTGCTCAGGCGGCTAGGACTATACAATTCACCAGTGGTCCATAACCCGTTAGAGGAAAGATCCTCACTTGGACTATGTGCAAGTAGGGTAGCATAATGCTTCATGAATTTACCGAGTTCAGCCCATTTTCAGCAAGCCGCGGACCTATGGAAGTAATGGAGTCCCACTCCCATTTGACAGGCGAGGGACTCCTTGGAAAGAACTTGGCAAATGAAATGGAATTCGATGGGGAGCTATCAATATTAATGGGGCTTATGGAAGAAAGAAGGTAGAACTGGCTAAGTCAGCTAAGAGGATGCATCTGGATGTGCTAGGAGTAAGTGATATTCGGGTAAGGGGAGATAACGAGGAAGAGATAGGAGATTATAAAGTGTACTTGACGGGTGTTGGAAAGGGAAGGGCAGAGTCTGGGGTAGGGCTCTTTATCAGGAATACCATTGCACGCAACATAGTTTCTGTTAGGCACGTAAATGAGTGAATGATGTGGGTAGATTTGTCAGTTGGAGGAATTAGGACAAGAATTGTGTCCGTGTATTCACCATGTGAGGGTGCAGATGAGGATGAATTTGACAAGTTTTATGAAGCATTGAGTGACATCGTGGTCAGGGTCAACAGCAAGGATAGAATAGTGCTAATGGGTGAATTCAATGCGAGAGTTGGGAATAGAACTGAAGGATACGAAAGGGTGATTGGTAAATGTGGGGAAGATATGGAAGCTAATGGGAATGGGAAGCGTTTGCTGGACTTCTGTGCTAGTATGGGTTTAGCTGTTACGAATACATTCTTTAAGCATAAGGCTATTCACCCCTACACATGGGAGGCTAGGGGTACCAGATCCATAATACACTATATCTTAACAGACTTTGAATTCAGGAAATCTGTTAGGAATGTACGAGTTTTTCGCGGATTTTTCGATGATACAGACCACTATCTGATCTGTAGTGAACTAAGTATGTCTAGGCCTAGGGTAGAGAAAGTGAAATCTGTCTGCAAACGAATAAGGGTAGAAAATCTTCAGGACAATGAAATTAGACAGAAGTACATGGATATGATTAGTGAGAAGTTTCGAACAGTAGACAGTAAGCAGGTTCAGGATATAGAAAGTGAATGGGTGGCATACAGGGACGCTATAGTAGAAACAGCAAGGGAATGCCTACGAACAACTGTGTGTAAAGATGGGAAAAGGCAAACATCTTGGTGGAATGATGAAGTGAGAGCAGCCTGTAAACGTAAAAAAAAGGCTTATCAGAAATGGCTCCAAACAAGGGCCGAGGCAGACAGGGATTGGTACGTAGATGAAAGAAACAGAGCGAAACAAATAGTTGTTGAATCCAAAAAGAAGTCATGGAAAGATTTTCGTAATAACCTGGAAAGGCTAGGTCAAGCAGCAGGGAAACCTTTCTGGACAGTAATAAAGAATCTTAGGAAGGGAGGGAAAAAGGAAATGAACAGTGTTTTAAGTAATTCAGGTGAACTCATAGATCCCAGGGAATCACTGGAGAGGTGGAGGGAATATTTTGAACATCGTCTCAATGTAAAAGGAAATCATCCTGGTGGTGTTGCAAACAGCCAAGCGCATGGGGAGGAGGAAAATGATGTTGGTGAAATTATGCTTGAGGAAGTGGAAAGGATGGTAAATAAACTCCATTGTCATAAGGCAGCAGGAATAGATGAAATTAGACCTGAAATGGTGAAGTATAGTGGGAAGGCAGGGATGAAATGGCTTCATAGAGTAGTAAAAGTAGCGTGGAGTGTTGGTAAAGTACCTTCAGATTGGACAAAAGCAGTAATTGCACCCATCTATAAGCAAGGGAACAGGAAGGATTGCAACAACTATCGATGTATCACATTGATTAGTATACGAGGCAAAGTATTCACTGGCATCTGGGAAGGGAGGGTGCGATCATTTGTTGAGAGGAAGTTGGATGAAAACCAGTGTGGTTTCAGACCACAGAGAGGCTGTCAGGATCAGATTTTCACCATGCACCAGGTAATTGAAAAATGCTACGAGAGTAATAGGCAGTTGTGTTTATGTTTCGTAGATCTAGAGAAAGCATATGACAGGGCTCCGAGGGAAAAGATGTTCACTATACTGGAGGACTATGGAATTAAAAGTAGATTATTAAAATCATTCAAAGGCATTTATGTTGATAATTGGGCTTCAGTGAGAATTAATGGTAGAATGAGTTCTTGGTTCAGGGTATTTACAGGGGTTAGACAAGGCTGTAATCTTTCACCTTTGCTGTTCCTAGTTTACATGGATCATCTGCCTTTTCAATACAATAAATGTTATAGTTTATTTACAACATATATTTACACTTGGAACTAGTTTCGACGCTGTTTGGCGTCATCTTCAGCCAAAATGTGGGAAATAGGCTAGCATGTAGACATTTATATTACACAAGGCGTTTCATTAAACAATACACATCTTATGAGGAGATATTCTATATTCGTCCCTGTTTTTATCTCCTCATAAGATGTGTATTGTTTAATGAAACGCCTTGTGTAATATAAATGTCTACATGCTAGCCTATTTCCCACATTTTGGCTGAAGATGACGCCAAACAGCGTCGAAACTAGTTCCAAGTATAAATATATGTTGTAAATAAACTATAACATTTATTGTATTGAAAAGGTGGACCCCTTTTAAGTTTCCTATCTTCCATTCTCAGTTCAATACGGACAAAAATGAAATTCTTAGATTTAAATGGATCATCTGCTGAAAGGTATAAAATGGCAGGGAGGGATTCAGTTAGGTGGAAATGTAGTAAGCAGTTTGGCTTATGCTGACGACTTGGTCTTAATGGCAGATTGTGCCGAAAGCCTGCAGTCTAATATCTTGGAACTTGAAAATAGGTGCAATGAGTATGGTATGAAAATTAGCCTCTCGAAGACTAAATTGATGTCAGTAGGTAAGAAATTCAACAGAATTGAATGTCAGATTGGTGATACAAAGCTAGAACAAGTCGATAATTTCAAGTATTTAGGTTGTGTGTTCTCCCAGGATGATAATAATATAGCGAGATTGAATCAAGGTGCAGTAAAGCTAATGCAGTGAGCTCGCATTTGCGATCAGCAGTATTCCATAAGAAGGAAGTCAGCTCCCAGATAGTGATGTAAGGAAGACACTGGCACCGTGCTTTGACACCGGTGCCAGAGAGGGCACGGTAGGCACGGTGCCACGATTTAAAATGAACCAGTGCCAGTGGCACTGCCATAAGAATAAATCTGTGAAACATTTACAAGAATAAAAAGGTTTGTGACACGAATATTGACCTTATTTATACCGTTAATAAGGACAATAACACACATCAATCGAGTCTGCTTTTCCATGAGTACATCGAACAGTATGGCGGGTACTGGCGGCTGGCACTGTTGCCGAATGAAGCACTATTGTGTGTGGCCACGTGACTGCCTCGTGCCAGTGGTACGGCATGTACAGGCCAGTGCTTCTCAGATCTGTGCCGGTGTCAGTGCCAGTGCGCCAGGACAGATCGTTTCTACAGTACGGTACCTACTTGGTCACTCCGTCCTACCCAGTACTGCCGGACCGTGCCACGCTATGCTTTATTCTCTTTCGTTATATTATCGATTGTCTTGAATTCCGTGTCAATTGCAGATAGACGAAAATCTAGCCCTTTGTGGAGCTATTTCACTCCAGATGATACAAACCAGTACATAGCAGTGTGAGGTATTTGTAAATCTTGTATATCTTTCAAATCGACGATAACATGTTTAAAACGCTATATGCTTCGTCATACCTGGAAGACCCCTTAATAGCTAGGCAGACAGATTCGTTAAAATGGTGATTGGGAAGAAAGCTTCAGTACCCCAACCTTTACTGTTTAGCTGTCCGGAAGTTGTTTGTTGTAGCAACATCCGCGCCTGCCGAAGGTGCGTTTTCGAAAGGTGGCGAACTTTTTGCTAACAGACTGTCAGCGAATCAAGTGAAAAAAATACCGTTCTTGAATGTGAATGGAAAACTTATTTGAGGGTTATTTTATAGTATTTTACATGTAAATATTAATATAAAGTACGGTATATCTATGTGTATTTCCTTTTTTGTCAATACATGAAACATAAACGTTTTTATAAGAGTCCAATGAATAAGTAGTCATCGTGGCACTGACAGTGCCGTGGCACCGGTGTTTTGGCACGGTGACGCGCTTGGCACTGGCACTGTGCACAGCAGTGTCAGCAGAGGCACTGGAATTTGCACCACTACTCCCAGACGAAACTATCTTTACATCGGTCTGTTTTCAGACCAACTTTGCTTTACAGGAGCGAAAGCTGGGTGGACTCAGGATATCTTATTCATAAGTTAGAAGTAACAGGCATGAAAGTAGCGAGAATGATTGCTGGTACAAACCGGTGGGAACAATGGCAGGAGGGTACTCGGAATGAGGAGATAAAGGCTAATTTAGGAATGAACTCGATGGATGAAGCTGTACGCATAAACCGGCTTCGGTGGTGGGGTCTTGCGAGGCGAATGGAGGTGGATAGGTTACTTAGGAGAATAATGGACTCTGATATGGAGGGTAAGAGAAGTAGAGGGAGACCAAGACGACGATGGTTAGACTCGGTTTCTAACGATTTAGGTATAGAACTAAATGAGGCCACAACACTAGTTGCAAATCGAGGATTGCGGCGACGTTTAGTAAATTCACGGAGGCTTGCAGACTGAACGCTGAAAGGCATAACAGTCTATAATGATAATGTAATGATAATGTACATGTTAGTATGTGAATGCATGATAATGATTCGGGAGAAATAAAAATGTAGTAATGATTTAAAATATTACCTTATATGACATTATCATCACTAGTATACCATTTCCTGAATTCATCAAGAAATATCTTAAAACACTTTTAAATTAAAGTCATATAGCAGAACAGTATTTAATGTTCATTAGTGTTATAAAGATTGAAACTGAAGTAAATTAAAGTAAGCCAAGCTGAGTGGCTCAGACGATTGAGGCGCTGGCCTTCTGACCCCAACTTGGCAGGTTCGTTCTTGGCCCAGTCCGGAGTATTCCAAGGTGCTCAAATACATGAGCCTTGTGTCGGTAGATTTACTGGCATGTAAAATAACTCTTTTGGGACTAAATTCCAACACCTCGGCGTCTCTGAAAACAAAAATATTTAGTTAGTGGGACTTAGATTAGATATTCTGGGTTGTTGGCCTTATGGATCTTTGGAAACATAGGGAACTGGGAAGTGCAGGGCTTGTTTGAGATGAAGAGTATGATGGAGGTTTTCCGTAAACCCTTGTATTTTAATATAATTACATCCCATTGTTCTCAACCAATTTTCTATTATGGAACTATTTTCAGGAGTCATTGACCGATACCTGCAACCCCTTGTATGCTCTTCTGACTCATACATTCTGGACACCAGTCATTTTCTAGAATGTCTTTCCATTCTTGCTTATCTTGTCCCATCGGACTGTTGACTAATCTTAATTGATGTAATCTCATTGTGCAGTATCTTGCTCACTGAGGGATTTAGAGCCTCTGAGATGTTTCTTGACACTAGACAATCTAACATCCTGCTGTGCCTTTCCTCATTTACTTTGCAAAGTGCATCTTAACCCAGTACTCTTTAAACTTCACATGTCAATTGTTGTTTGAGATTCAAGGCACTGGAGTTCCTGAAATCCAATAACATGGATTTTCTTCTCTTCATTTACAACCCATTCCATCAAAATACATTTGATGAATATTTTGGTACTTACAACCTTCAACATTTACCCCCGTCTTCTCACCTTTGAGCCCTTAACGTTTTTGAAGTTAAGCATCATCTAAGGCTCAGATACTGGAAAGCACCGAGCCTTAACATGGGATAAACCTTCTTTTTCTGTTATCTTGTCTCTACCTTTACATCTGTGCCTACCCTTTAACAGTTTCATTGCTATTCTTACTCCCTCCAGTGACGAAGGACTCATCCAAAATTTTAGACTTCTTATACGTGTTTCTTAAACCCAATTTTTGTGTGTTTTTCTATAATTATCTGCATGCTTACCTGGTAAGTCTCTGCTCTTGACCTCTTTCCTATGCATATGTATTTTACTTTTGTTGATATTTTTACATGATCATTTAAGTGTTATGATGTGAAAATTAATTGTTGATATATACATATATATATATTGATGTGTGTGGAATGTAAGTCTCAGAAAATTATCAGTTGTATCCTAAATCAATATCCTGTATATCTTTATCCAGATCTTTGCATGTGAAAGCATCCCTGGTATGCAAGTGGATTGTTTAACATGATATTCATTACATCTGTAAGCTGCTTATTTATTGTGATTACCAGGCTAGTAGCTCAGATGGTAGAGCGCTGGCCTTCTGAGCTCAAGCTGGCGGGTTCAATCCCAGTTCAGTCTGGTGGTATTGAAGGTGCTGAAATATATCATCCTCTTGTTGGTAGAACTAATGCCACTTTAAAGAACTCCTGCAGGACAAAATCATGGCACCTTGTCATCTCCGAAAACTGTAAAAGCAGTTAGTGGAACGATTTCTCAGAGGCTAGTGAAATGGATGTGTGTTCTGGGTAGGATGTATTTTTCTAAGGTTACTAGTAATGAGAAAGGGGCCAGTAACACAGTTAAGTAAATTTTGTATGAAGTTCCAAGAACCATCTGCATCATTCTCGTTTGCATCCGGGAGATAGTGGGTTCGAATCCCACTGTCGGCAGCCCTGAAGATGGTTTACGTGGTTTCCCATTTTCACACCAGGTAAATGCTGGGGCTGTACCTTAATTAAGGCCATGGCTGCTTTCTTCCAACTCCTAGCCTTTTCCTATCCCATCATCGCCGTAAGACCTATATGTGTTAGTGTGACATAAAGCCACTAGCAAAAAAAAAAATTATAAAAAGTTTACATCCTAGAATCCTTCTTCCTTAATTTTTGTCACCTCAGATTTTGTCTTGCATGTTCCCTTAATTGGTAAAACCCAGTCTTCAGGAGCATATACAATACAGTAGGCATTGATTTTCTAACATGCTCGATTCTACCAAGCTTTCATATGTTCAACCTGAGAAATCAATCAATCAATCAATCAATCAATCAATCAATCAATCAATACTGATCTGCATTTAGGGCAGTCGCCCAGGTGGCAGATTCCCTATCTGTTGCTTTCCTAGCCTTTTCCGAAATGATTTCAAAGAAATTGGAAATTTATTGAACATCTCCCTTGGTAAGTTATTCCAATCCCTAACTCCCCTTCCTATAAATGAATATTTGCCCCAGTTTGTCCTCTTGAATTCCAACTTTATCTTCATATTGTGATCTTTCCTACTTTTATAGACGCCATTCAAACCTATTCGTCTACTAATGTAATTCCATGCCATCTCTCCGCTGACAGCTCGGAACATACCACTTATTACAAGTGATGAAAATCACAGTGAGATGCCACACAGTGAGAGGCGAAACATGTCTCATCTGAATAATGTTTTAAAGTAAATGCCAACTTCTTGTAATGTATTGAATAGGTGGAAATAAACAAAAGATATTATCCTATATACAGTTTATTTTACATACCACTTAGTCGAGCAGCTCTTCTTCTTTCTCTCAATTCTTCCCAACCCAAACATTGCAACATTTTTGTAACGCTACTCTTTTGTCGGAAATCACCCAGAACAAATCGAGCTGCTTTTCTTTGGATTTTTTCCAGTTCTTGAATCAGGTAATCCTGGTGAGGGTCCCATACACTGGAACCATACTCTAGTTGGGGTCTTACCAGAGACTTATATGCACTCTCCTTTACATCCTTACTACAACCCCTAAACACCCCCATAACCATGTGCAGAGATCGGTACCCTTTATTTACAATCCCATTTATGTGATTACCCCAGTGAAGATCTTTCCTTATATTAACACCTAGATACTTACAATGATCCCCAAAAGGAACTTTCTCCCCATCAACGCAGTAATTAAAACTGAGAGGACTTTTCCTATTTGTGAAACTCACAACCTGACTTTTAGCCCCGTTTATCAACATACCATTTCCTGCTGTCCATCTCACAATAATTTCGAGGTCACGTTGCAGTTGCTCACAATCTTGTAACTTATTTATCACTCTATAGAGAATAACATCATCCGCAAAAAGCCTTACCTCCGATTCCACTCCTTTACTCATATCATTTATATATATAAGAAAACATAAAGGTCCGATAACACTGCCCTGAGGAACTCCCCTCTCAACTATTACAGGGTCAGACAAAGCTTCACCTACTCTAACTCTCTGAGATCTATTTTCTAGAAATATAGCAACCCATTCAGTCACTCTTTTGTCTAGTCCAATTTCACTCATTTTTGCCAGTAGTCTCCCATGATCCACCCTATCAAATGCTTTAGACATGTCAATCGCGATACAGTCCATTTGACCTCCAGAATCCAAGATATCTGCTATATCTTGCTGGAATCCTACAAGTTGAGCTTCAGTGGAATAACCTTTCCTAAAACCGAATTGCCTTCTATCGAACCATTTATTAATTTCACAAACATGTCTAATATAATCAGAAAGAATGCTTTCCCAAAGCTTACATACAATGCATGTCAAACTTACTGGCCTGTAATTTTCAGCTTTATGTCTATCACCCTTTCCTTTATACACAGGGGCTACTATAGCAACTCTCCATTCATCTGGTATAGCTCCTTCGGCCAAACAATAATCAAATAAGTACTTCAGATATGGTACTATATCCCAACCCATTGTCTTTAGTATATCCCCAGAAATCTGATCAATTCCAGCCGCTTTTCTAGTTTTCAACTTTTGTATCTTATTGTAAATGTCATTGTTATCATATGTAAATTTTATTACTTCTTTGGCCTTAGTCTCTTCCTCTATCTGGACATTATCCTTGTAACCAACAATCTTTACATACTGCTGACTGAATACTTCTGCCTTTTGAAGATACTCACATACACACTCCCCTTGTTCATTAATTATTCCTGGAATGTCCTTCTTGGAACCTGTTTCTGCCTTAAAATACCTATACATACCCTTCCATTTTTCACTAAAATTTGTATGACTGCCAATTATGCTTGCCATCATGTTATCCTTAGCTGCCTTCTTTGCTAGATTCAATTTTCTAGTAAGTTCCTTCAATTTCTCCTTACTTCCACAGCCATTTGTAACTCTATTTCTTTCCAGTCTGCACCTCCTTCTTAGTCTCTTTATTTCTCTATTATAATAAGGTGGGTCTTTACCATTTCTTACCACCCTTAAAGGTACAAACCTGTTTTCGCATTCCTCAACAATTTCTTTAAACCCATCCCAGAGTCTGTTTACATTTTTATTTACCGTTTTCCACCGATCATAGTTACTTTTTAGAAACTGCCTCATACCTGCTTTATCAGCCATATGGTACTGCCTAACAGTCCTACTTTTAAGACCTTCCTTTCTATCACATTTACTTTTAACTAGCACAAAAACAGCTTCATGATCACTAATACCATCTATTACTTCAGTTTCCCTATAGAGCTCATCTGGTTTTATCAGCACCACATCCAAAATATTTTTCCCTCTGGTTGGTTCCATCACTTTCTGAATCAGCTGTCCTTCCCATATTAACTTATTTGCCATTTGTTGGTCATGCTTCCTGTCGTTCGCATTTCCTTTCCAATTGACATCTGGCAAATTCAGATCTCCCGCTACAATCACATTTCTTTCCATGTCGTTTCCCACATAGCTGACTATCCTATCAAATAATTCCGAATCCGCATCAGTGCTACCCTTTCCCGATCTGTACACTCCAAATATATCAAGTTGCCTATTATCTTTAGAAATGAGCCCTACACCTAGAATTTCATGTGTCTCATCTTTAACTTTTTCGTAGCTTACAAATTCTTCTTTCACCAGAATGAAAACTCCCCCTCCCACCTTTCCTATCCTATCTCTACGATACACACTCCAGTATGTCTCAGATATTATTACAATATTATAAGCCCACGTTGGTACCAACGTGAAACACTACCACCTTCTCCTTCCCCTCCTCCCTCTCTTCTACTTTCCTCACCATCTGCCTCAACCTAATTCCTGGATAACAAGCTAGCGTTGCTGAAACAACCTGACGTACTTAATACGCACCGTACGAAAAATCCTGATCATTTCTTCCAACAAATGTTTCAACGGAATTATAACATCAACTTGACCATCTTTTAGATCCAATCGACTACCACATAATTTCTGAACTCCGCTAGCTTTGACATACGTTTTATCATTAGCAACGCCTCTACAAGACGTTCCATTTTCTTTTCGACTTTCAGATATCCTAACCATATACATTTTAACATGTTTATTACGTTCACACTTCCGTTTTAAATAACTGACAGTGATTTTACCATCTTGGATTCAACTTGGGAATTGAAGAAACATCCCCCTTTGATGATTGTGTTTACACTCAAGGCCATCACAGTCTTAATGATATTATAAAAAAAGGATCCATTTTAGTTTTAAACTCTCAAAATTTCATGTTTAATCACGTTTTAATCTTCAAAACTGTTAATTTACTCTCTTTTAACATACTTTGGTGCATTATCGTTGTTTTAGATGTTATTGTATAATGTTTTACGAAATCATTTTCAACATTTAACCTATAATTTATAAGATTAGAATGACTTTACATGTATTATTTTTAAGATTGATATAGGCTGATGATGCCCGTAAGGCATGTACCATTGACTTTTATGTATTATGTATAAATTTTTTTGACCATATGAAATAGTGGATCATATTGTATTGTATTGAACAGGTGGGCTTATAATATTGTAATAATATTTGAGACATACGTCAACTTCAATACGGAACCAAAATGAGAATAGTTACTTGTAACACACTCCAGTGCCGTGAGAAAATTTCTGCATCCATTATATCATTTCTCAGCCATGATTCAACTCCTATTACAATATCTGGTAAATATATATCTATTAAATTACTTAATTCTATTCCTTTCTTTACAATACTTCTACAGTTCAACACTAACAATTTTATGTCATCCCTACTTGATTTCCAGTTCCCTGTTCCCTTATCACCGCTCCCTAGGCCATCCCGTTTCCCTGAATGTACCTCCCTATTACCCTTCCAAACAAATTTCCTAACTTATACGTACCACTGCGGTTTAAATGAAGGCCATCCGAGCGCAAATCCCTATCTCCTACCCACCCATTAGGATCTAGAAATTTCACTCCCAGTTTCCCACATACCCACTCCATAGTCTCATTTAAATCCCCAATCACCCTCCAGTCAGTATCCCTCCTACACAGTATTCCACTAATAACAATCTTCGCTTT
Organism: Anabrus simplex; assembly: GCF_040414725.1. Classification (NCBI taxonomy): domain Eukaryota; kingdom Metazoa; phylum Arthropoda; class Insecta; order Orthoptera; family Tettigoniidae; genus Anabrus; species Anabrus simplex. The sequence continues at coordinate 175,074,272 of NC_090266.1, read as the reverse complement.
CTTAACCTTCACCCGTGCTGCATTTACCAGATCCCACACATCTCCAACTATGTTGGTACTTATATCAGCTTGCCTTACGTTGTTGGTACCAACGTGAAACACTACCACCTTCTCCTTCCCCTCCTCCCTCTCTTCTACTTTCCTCAACATCTGCCTCAACCTAATTCCTGGATAACATTCTACCCTGGTTCCCTTTCCTCCACACACTTTCCCCACGTGTCTAACGATGGAATCCCCCATGACCAGAGCCTCAACCCTACCCACCTCATTTGATCCCCTCCCCTCCTGGTCAGCCCTATCTTTCCTGATAGCTGCAGAAGCTACTTCCTCCTCCCTTTTCTCCTTCCCATGACCCTGTTCCACCTGTCTTTTCCTATCCTCTACTCTACATTTCCCTTTCCTACCTTTTCCCTTCCTCCTACTTCCATGCATCTCAGCAACAGTTCCCTGTCCCTCATCTTCCCTCTGTTGTTCTACCTGGAGTGACTCGTACCAATTTCGCACAGACACCTGTCCTGAATTCTGATCCTGAATAGAGCCCTTAGCCTGCAATCTCCTTCCCCTTAGAACATTAGACCACCTGTCTTCTATAACTCCTCCCTTTCCTTCCCCTCCCTCTTGTACACCTACTGTAACCTGTTCATTGTTTGAGGGAGTCCTATCTTCCTTCCTGTCTTTTGTGAGAATCCTAATTATCTCCCTCAAACTTTCCAACTCCTCCCTCATACCCCTCAATGCCTCACCACACCCACAATAAGTACACTCGCGCTCGTTAGCCATTCTTTACGGGGGGAAATTTTTAAATTAAAAAATAAAATAACTTATTTGCAAAAAAATAAATGAACGGAGGGATATATTGTCTGGGATAGTACACAACAATAAGGTAATTAATATACGACTACACTACAATACTACTTAGTCGTGCTCTATATTTTTATCCTACAACGCCTAACAGGATAAAAGCTGCTGTTAATTACTGAATATCGAAAGTAATACACAAGAACTACACAATTCCAAACTGCAATTAAGCCTATCCTAATTTCAACAATATTTTAGTAAGAGTTTCTACGGATACCTCTACTACACCAGTACTACACAAATATTTTACAATAATAAAATAAGCACACTAAATTCTAATAGGATATTACTCGTATACTACTGTACAGTACACTACAGTAATTTTTAAACTACTTTCAGACGTATCCTAATTACGATACCGGTACCGTACCGTACGTCACTACTAAGCACAACAGAAATGAAATTTGCAAGAACTAAAGATTACCAACGAAGCTAAATGCTTAGACAAATTATTATTAGTATTACGGTCTAATAGATATGCACGAAAGATAACACACGAATATAGCAGGCAAGATACGGCACTATCTAAATGTACTGTATCTATACTACAATGTATCTACACTACACTGCGTTTGGTTAAATGCTTAAGTATCAAAAGGATTGCCGTACACGAAGAAAAACACGAATATAACTGGCAAGATACTATCTAATATATTATACCTTATCTTCACTCCAATTCTACTGAAATGTAGTTATGTGATTATTACAGCTGGTTGATTACTATTATTTTCCCTACTCCACGGGACGGAGAAAAAAAAAGTGTCCTTAATTAGGCCTACTGAAAAATACGAGGTTGTCTACAATAATTTCTCAAATATTTCTGTCAAAACTACTACTACTACTACTACTCCAGGGACTTGAACTGCAATTACTGGGATATATGGACTTTATTATTATTAGCTAACCGCTCATAAATACTGAAAGATCGAGGGAGCGAAATATAAATTACGGATACTAACTACCTACTCAGAAGTACAAATGAATGGAATACAAGGTCAGCTGATTTTTATTTATATTTACTTGACTACACTACACCCTTTGTTCACGACTGTAGCCAACAATGCAATATTTGAATACGAGGAGTGACAATAATCAATAACAATACGACTGTTAACTATTACCGTGTAATCTCTTTAACTTCTTTTTAAATGGAAGTTTACAGGCGTATCGTGTTTTTTAATGTAGTAAATTATTACCTTCGCGATAGTTTGAACGTATATCTATACGAAATACCGGAGAAGTTGCTGCAGAAGTTACGGTACTATTCCTTATGATAATCTGCCTTTGTAAGTACAACCAACGAACCTACAGATACCGGTATTTACAAATATTTTTAAAGTTAATATTGTTACCTAAAGTATTACCTAGACCTAAATTCGAAACAAGGTGCACCTAGCTAGCCTACTTAACCTAGAAAACGTAATTTACTGAAGACCAACTGAATTACTTGTTACAAAATTTAAATAAGTATTACTACTCCCAATTTCTACCAACAAGCACTAAACACCACTATATAAACAGCACTAAATGAATCAGATATACACAAAATTAAGCTATTTCAATAGGTTTTCACTACTTTATCACTACAATAATGCAAGAGCTCTCTCAACAGCCAACCGTTCTCAAGCGCATCCAACAATGCTCAATCCTCAAACCAATGGTGTACTGTGGTATGCTCTTTAAAGTGTTGTAAAAGTCCATATAATTATTTCCTTGGTCTTTGCAGTGATTGGTGATTATGTGACAAGTAGAAGATATTTTCAGAAGACCTTTTTGATCTATATAAACATATTTTTATGCATCATCACCCACTATACATTTTTTTCTGTAACTGTATTCTTCGATCTTGTCAGATTTGTACTTTTTTCCACAGTTTCTGCAATGTTTGTACTCCATCTGCTTTCATTCTCTGACACTATCTTCTTCTTTTGATGCTGCAGATGTGTTTTTTTTTTGGGGGGGGGGGGAATTTTTGAGTTGGAACAACATTATATTATGATGATGAGATTCATCCAAGACATATCAAACACATCACTTTAGTAACAGTTATATTCTACCATAATGCACTGATTTCAGTGGAACATGTAACAAGTCATCAGCTGACTGTACATTGAAATTATGGCAGAACAATACTTTCAACTTTACTTGTTTTTAAAATACCGATAATGACACAGTCCAGTGCCATGAACGCACAGATCACTAGAATATGCATTAAATTAAGCATATTAAATCACTTTCTGATTTAGCATCAGTTGGATACTTCTAATATTGTACAATTTCATTAAAATCTACATTCAAAGATTCATCTCTCATTTCTATAATTTTCTCATTAGTAAACAATTGCTTGTATTTTTCTTTTGAATTTGTCATGTAATTAATAATAATAATAATAATAATAATAATAATAATAATAATAATAATGTTATTTGCTTTACGTCCCACTAACTACTTGCATGGTTTTTGGAGATGCCGAGATGCCGGAATTTAATTCCACAGGAGTTCTCTTATGGGCCAGTAAATCTACTGACACGAGGCTGACGTATTTGAGCACCTTCAAATACCACCGGACTGAGCTAGGATCAAGTCATATAATTTTTATGTTTCCTATGTACTTATCATTTTAGATATAACATAGTCAATATCTTCTATGTCTTAAAACATTATTTTAGTCTGAACTAGTTATTAGTGCTTTTAGTAAGTTAAGCTTTTAGGATGATATTTAGTTATGCAGACTGCGTGGCGAGAACGCAACCCTGTTGCCCGAATCAAGGCTGCCCATGAAGCACTAGAGAAGAATCCAGAATGTGCTCCGGCTTATATTCTGCTGGCAGAAGAAGAAGCCACCACTATTCTGGAAGCAGAAAGAATTTTGAAACAGGCACTCAGGGCTGCTGAAATTAATTATAGAAAATCTCAGCAAACACAGCACCAAGGAACAGTCATGGAAGCATCACATAGTAAGTTGTTATATTATTTACTTTTTTGTTTTTTGTGGTGGTAGCTGGAAATTTCATTTATTACAGTTAAGTAAATTTTCATAATTTTTGTAGTTATGAAAGTTTAAATAAATTGTGTATAAAGTTCCAAGGATAATAACTTTCATAATTTAAAATTGATAATCGCAGATTTCATGGGTATAGTTTCTTTTCGGATTGATGTAATGAATCTCCGTAACATGTTACAAAACAGGACTTCTTGAAAGAATTACTTAACCCTCAACCACAGTTGTGCATAATATGAGCCGTCAACACAGACGTGCGGTCTCAGATACCACTGTTGTATTTAATATTGTTGTTGGCACAATAATAAAACAATGGATGTAAAATAACTATAGTGATATTATATTATACTCCTTTGCTTGATTAAAGAAGTAGAAATGCAATATATGGAATATTTTAATTATAAAATAAAAAATGCTCAATGCTGTAGCAACTACTATGAGTGTCCATATAGATGTATCTATCGAAATTCAGTAAGTAGTAATGTTCGTCATGGAATGAAATTAGTGGAGTACTATCCATTTAATTGTTAAATGAAATAAAAACTGAACTAGGATATGTTTAAAGCAAAAAATAGAAATGTTTAAAACATTACTTTCTACAGGCAGTAAATGAACGCTCAAGCCATTTGTGGTGCTCTTGCATTTACAGTTTCAAAACTTACTGTCAACTTTTCTTTTCTCAAGGTTATCACACATCTTCCATGCACGTTTCACACACTTTCTTTGTACACTCCAAGCATACCAGCTTTTTGCACATTTGACAGAGGTATGCTGTTTTTCTCTTCTTCCGTGTGTCACAAGTGTAGCATGTTTTTTGTTTTTCAAGCTCGTCACGTAATGAATCCCCGTAACATGTTACAAAACAGGACTTCTTGAAAGAATTACTTAACCCTCAACCACAGAACTCTTCTTATGCACCCTCGACTTCTCGGCTAATGTGAGGATTTTTCATTTTTCATCCTGCGCTGCATATGTTCTTCCATGAGCTGTCCTGCCAAGGTCTTCATAAAATCAAACCTTTTAATTACATGATTGTCTTTATAGGAGCTGAACAGAATGAAGGCATTTACAAAACTTATGTCCAGAATTCAAAAGAAAATCGCCATTGGCCACCTTCTAGTTCTGCGAATTGATGGGTAGATAGCATATTTCTCATCAAGCAAGTCTACTCCCCCCAACGTACCATTGTAGTAGGAAATCATCAATGGTTTGCCTATTTCATCATCGATCGACTTATCATCATTGATGAAATTTGTATTACGGCCTTGCCCGTTTTTGGAACAAAGGACACTATTGTTGCATCTTTCGTGAAACCGAAAAGCTAGGTACCTTCTTTTTGTGATCTATTGGGCAGAAACTCATTGGGTATTTCACGCTTATTTTTTTGTTTTCAAGGTCCCTACGTATGTTAGCCCTGACGTTCCTATTTGTTCCTTGTATAGAAGAAGAAAGGCACAGCTCTGCTTGAGTTGGCTTTGCTAGCTTCCTTTCTACGGGGGAGAGTGTAGTTCCATCTGAATCTTTCCCAACATATATGTACCCATTGAGAAAGTAGTTGCGAGCATCTGTAAGACACATGATTTTTAGTCCTTACGTTCTTGGTTTGTTAGGCATGAAAACTTTGAACTTGCAGCAGGCACGAAAAGCTACAAGCATCTCATCCACACAAACAGCAGTCCCAGTGGTGTAAACATTCTGACAGTTTTGAACAAACTGATCGAACATCTGTGAAATGGGAGCAGCAGGATCTAGTTCTTTTCGCTCTGTTCGGTTACTAGGATTGTCAAAACATAGAAAAGACAGGAGTATGGCAGATCTGTTACAGTTCATTACACACCGAAATATATCATGTCCTGTACCATCAGTAGCAAACAGAGATCGGATATCCTCGTGATTAGATTTGAATATGGCAGAATATAGTAGCAACCCAATAAAAGCTTTCATTTCAGTGACATCAACATCAGCCATATCACAAAACAGTTGGTTTTTATACTTTATTCTTTCCATTTGGATTTTCACATTGGTCCATGTAACTATGTCTTGCAGCATAGTCTCAGCTATTAAAAAATTCCACACTTTGCAAGGATCTTCTTTAGTAGCTGTTCGAGCAGGAGGGTGTAACCCAGGGAGATGTACTACAATATTATGTTGTCTTGTTCTGGAACAACTTGTGAATGTCTCTGAGGACTACTTATAGTTATTTTTACCATAGTAATTCTTCCGGTTCACAGGTTCGCTGCTAGAACACGACACTTCCTCATATTCGTCACCTGATAATTCCGAACCAGATATATGATCACTCTCAAGGACGTAATCTTGTTCGTCTCCGTAGTCAGCTTCACTACTGTCATCCTCCATCCACTCAAGCACTGTGTCATCAAAGTTTTCATCAATAACTCTGACCTTATGCGAAAGACCTTGTCTAGTATCCATTCTGAGAATGGATAGAAACAATCATGCTACCACGGACGTGCGGTCTACAAGACCGCTAGCGATATTCTATGCCTAATATCTTGAGTACTGCACGAAATAACTCAACAGCGCTAATTGTACACATTCATACAGTGGCGGGAATCTTTTAGAATGAACATTTGAAATTTTGGTGCAGTCGGAGGGTTAAGAGTGTAACAAATTAAACTAGCCTGCAAAATAATATTTTTTCCACCAGTTAGTGGTTTAATAAGTGATTCTACGTAAGTTAGGTGTGCTAAATTAAAATCTGCTTTCTTTCTTTTTTTTTCTGTTCCATGTAAGGAGTTTTCACAATAGCCTCATCATTTTGGTCACATTTCATTAACTTTTTGCCACCCATTAAGGATTGAAAAAAAAAAAAAAAAGTATAAAGGAACATTGAGAGTAAACTCCTGTGCTGATTTCAAATCTCCTTTCTGTTTTACAATATCACTGAAGGATTTTTCACAACAGCCACATCATTTCCTTTAATATAATGATTTGATCATATTTCACTAAATTTTGACACCCCTTAAAGATCTGCAAAAATATGATTTAATTGCCAGCAAAATTAACTTTTTTCTGAGATCTGAGATCTTATAGATGATTGTAAATAATTTTAACACACTGAATTTAGTGCCGGAGTCTGATTTTCTTGCAGTATACAAAACTAATATCATAACAGTTAGTTCTTAAAAAATAGGAGAAAAACCTTGTAGTATGCAAAACAGACTACCTATATACTTTTAAGAAGATCCACTTGAAGAAAAAATATTTATCTTTGCCGGGAAGGAGGGTTGTGTTGACTGAGGTTTATAGCCGTATTGCCTACTTTCCCTCACAAAGCACCAGCAGTAGTCGGCCAACATTGCTACGTTCCACCATCCCTGATATCTTCTTTCGATTTCCTTCATTTGTTGGTGGAATCTTTCACCCTGCTCATCACTTAGGGCTCCCAAATTGTCAGAAAAATAGTCCAGATGATTGTTCAAGAAATGGAGCTTTAAACTCATGTTGCAGCAGAGAGCTTGAAATTGTATCAATTTATTTTTCACAGTTGTCTTATAGTTCACGTATTTACGTTTCCCAAAAATTTATTGATTACTTCTCTGAAAGCACACCATTCCTTACCTTCAGGATCATTCATTGTGCCCAAAAATGCCATGTTCTTCATAAGGAGCCTAATCTGCAGTCCATCGAATATTCCCATCTTTTATCTTAGCTTTTGACAAGAGTGGAAATCTTTAGTATAAATAATCAAAGCACATGCTACTTTTGTCCAGTGCTTTTACAAATTGCTTAATGATCCCAAGTGTGATATGCAAAAGGGGAAGTAGTGTATTTTAGAATCAACGAGTATGCTCCGCCATCAGCTGTCATAGATGACCTAAGCATCACTGAAGTGGCATACTAGGGAAATGAGGAGTGAGGTAGTATCCCGTTGCTTTCCTCGCCGAGCCAGAAGTTGCTATTACATATCAGTCCGCCAAGCCCACTGAAATGCGTGCACCAACTGACCCTATGACCAACATTTTCACAGCATTCATAGCAGGGACTGGCTGGAGAAGGAATGGCATTACTAGCATCGTTCATACCTCAGTCACTTTCATAGTGTATTGTCAAAGGCAAGGATAAGACAGAGACAAATCATTGAAAGTAACAAAATTGCTCTAGCCCATACCAGAAGACATAGTGCACTGTAAACACTAGGTCCTGCCAGCAAAGGCAAGGATCAACGAGACTAGCACAAATTACATTTTTCTCCCCAGGAGTTACACTTTCCCTTTTTGGTCACTCTTTCGTTGTTCAATGTTTATCTCTACTTCTAATATCCCAATGACACAAAAAGCAATGAAATGTTGTGTAACTTGCTTGTTGCATTGCAAATCAATCAATCACTACTGATCTGCATTTAGGGCAGTCGCCCAGGTGGCAGATTCCCTATCTGTTGTTTTCCTAGCCTTTTCTTAAATGATTGCAAAGAAATTGGAAATTTATTGAACATCTCCCTTGGTAAGTTATTCCAATCCCTAACTGCCCTTCCTATAAAGGAATATTTGCCCCAATTTGTCCTCTTGAATTCCAACTTTATCTTCATATTGTGATCTTTCCTACTTTTAAAGACACCATCCAAACTTATTCGTCTACTGATGTCCTCCCAGGCCATCTCTCCATTGACAGCTCGGAACATACCACTTAGTCAAGCAGCTCGTCTCCTTTCTACCAAGTCTTCCCAGCCCAAACTTTGCAACATTTTTGTAACGCTACTCTTTTGTCGGAAATCTCCCAGAACAAATCGAGCTGCTTTTCTTTGGATTTTTTCCAATTCCTGAATCAAGTAATCGTGGTAAGGGTCCCATACACTGGAACCATACTCAAGTTGAGGTCTCACCAGAGACAAATATGCTCTTTCCTTTACATCCTTACTACAACCCCTAAATACTCTCATAACCATGTGCAGAGATCTGTACCCTTTATTTACAATCATATTTATGTGATTACCCCAATGAAGATCTTTTGTTATATTTATACCTAGGTATTTACAATGATCCCCAAAGGGAACTTTCACCCCATCAACGCAGTAATTAAAACTGATAGGACTTTTCCTATTTGTGAAACTCACAACCTGACTTTTATCACCATTTATCATCATACCATTGCTTACTGTCCATCTCACAACATTATCGAGGTCATTTTGCAGTTGCTCACAATCTTGTAACTTATTTATTACCCTGTACAGAATAACATCATCTGTGAAAAGCCTTATCTCTGATTCCACTTCTTTACACATATCATTGATATATATAAGAAAACATAAAGGTCCAATAATACTGCCTTGAGGAATTCCCCTCTTAATTTTTACAGGGACAGATAAAGCTTCCCCTACTCTAATTATCTGAATTCTATTTTCTAGAAACAGAGCCACCCATTCAGTCAATCGCAATACAGTCCAACTGACCTCCTGAATCCAGGATATCTGCTATATCTTGCTGGAATCGTTCAAGTTGGGCTTCAGTGGAATAACCTTTCCTAAACCCAAACTGCCTTCTGTCAAACCAATTATTAATTTTGCAAACATGTCTTATATAATCACAAAGAATGCTTTCCCAAAGCTTACATACAATGCATGTCAAACTGACTGGCCTGTAATTTTCAGCTTTATGCCTATCACCCTTTCCTTTATATACAGGGGCTGCTATAGCAACTCTCCATTCATTTGGTAAAGTTCCTTCATGCAAACAAAAATCAGACAAGTACTTCAGATATGGTACTATATCCCAACCCATTGTCTTTGGTATATCCCCCGAAATCTTATCAATTCCAGCTGCTTTTCTAGTTTTCAACTTTAGTATCTTACTGTAAATTTCATTGCTGTCATAGGTAAATTTTAATACTTCTTTAGTATTAGTCACCTCCTCTATCTGGACATTATCCTTGTAACCAACAATCTTTACATACTGCTGACTGAATACTTCTGCCTTTTGAAGATCCTCGCATACACGCTCCCCTTGTTCATTAATTATTCCTGGAATGTCCTTCTTGGAACCTGTTTCTACCTTAAAATACCTATACATACTCTTCCATTTTTCACTAAAATTAGTGTGGCCACCAATTATGCTTGCCATCATGTTATCCTTAGCTGACTTCTTTGCTAGATTCAATTTCCTATTAAGTTCCTTCAATTTCTCCTTACTTCCACAGCCATTTCTAACTCTATTTCTTTCCAACCTGCACCTCCTTCTTAGTCTCTTTACTTCCCTGTTATAATATAGTGGATCTTTACCATTCCTTACCACCTTTAAAGGTACAAACATATTTTCACATTCCTCAACAATTGCTTTAAACCCATCCCAGAGTCTGTTTACATTTTTATTTACCGTTTTCCACCGATCATAGCTGCTTATTAAAAACTCCCTCATGCCTGTTTGATCAGCCATATGGTACTGCCTAACAGTCCTAATTTTAATCTCTTCCTTTCTTTCGCATTTATTTTTAATTGCCACAAAAACAGCTTCGTGATCACTAATACCATCTATTACTTCGGTTTCTCTATAGAGCTCATCAGGTTTTACCAGCACCACATCCAGAATATTTTTCTCTCTAGTTGGTTCCATCACTTTCTGAATCAGGTGCCCTTCCCATATTAATTTATTTGCCATTTGTTGGTCACGCTTCCTGTCATTCGCATTACCTTCCCAATTGACATTTGGTAAATTGAGATCATCCGCTACGATCATGTTCCTTTCTTTATCGTTTCCCACATAGCTGATTATCTTAGCAAATAATTCTGAATCAGCATCTGCGCTACCCTTTCCTGGTCTGTACACTCCAAAGACATCTAGTTGCCTATTATCTTTAGAAATGAGCCTTACCCCTAGAATTTCGTGCTTGTCATCTTTAAATTTTTCGTAGCTTACAAATTCTTCTTTCACGAGAATGAATACTCCCCCTCCCACCATACCTATCCTATCTCTATGATACACACTCCAGTGCCGTGAGAAAATTTCTGCATCCATTATATCATTTCTCAGCCATGATTCAACTCCTATTACAATATCTGGTAAGTATATATCTATTAAATTACTTAATTCTATTCCTTTCTTTACAATACTTCTACTAACAGTTTTATGTCATCCCTACTTGATTTCCAGTTCCCTGTTCCCATAACACCGCTGCCTAGCGCACCCTGTTTCCCTGAATGTACCGCCCTATTACCCTTCTAAACAAATTTCCTAACTTATATGTACCACTGCGGTTTAAGTGAAGGCCATCTGAGCGCAGATCCCTATCTTCTACCCACCCATTAGGATCTAGAAATTTCACTCCCAGTTTCCCACATACCCACTCCATAGTCTCATTTAAATCCCCAATCACCTTCCAGTTGGCCTAGCAAGAGAGCAGTTACCTTTAGATCCCCACACAATAGCCACCGACATTCCTGGTAGTTAATTTATTGTGAATCGACTGAAAATTTTCTTAAGTTTCTTTGAGAAAAACAGAATTCCCAATGGTATCAAAGGAAATTCTCTTCTGTTATGTAGTAACACTGCTTTCAGGCTTCTCTTCGATGCATCGATAAACACACACCATGTTCCTTAGAGAAAAACTATACTGTTTTGCCTTTCAATACACTTTAGAAACAACTTTATATTATTGATATATAATGGAAAGCCATTTACTTCAGAAGTTTCACCAGTACCTGTTTCAGTTCTTTCGAACCATCTTCAGCTGGCTAATAGTTGCATTGACAAAATATATTCTAAAAATATTAAAACAGTGATTCAAGAATGATGCAGGAATGAAAAAGTACAATAAAGAATGGCATGCTAATTTAAAAACCACTTGTTAAGTATTTAAGTGTTAAATGCACATTCCATTATTGTAAAATGTTTTTTTACACGACAATTAAAATCCTCTTTTTATGGTTCTTATTGCACACTATGTTGTTGTTTAATGGGGCTGTCTTGGTGCAGTCTTATTATATTAAAAGAGTTCTTGATGCTCTAATTTACTCGGAGATGAGCCAGGCTGAGTGGCTCAAACGGTTATAGCGCTGGCTTCCTGTGCCCAGCTTGGCAGTTTGATCCTAGCTCAGTCCGGTGGTATTTGAAGGGGTTCAAATACGTCATCCCCATGTCGGTAGATTTACTGGCACATAAAAGAATTTGTGTGGGACAAAATTCCACCACCTTGCCATCTCCAAAAACAGAAAATGTAGTTAGTGGTATGTAAAGCCAGTAAGATTATTAGTAGTCGCTACTCTTAGAAAATACAAAATTATGTGATGACTGTCACTAAGGATTAGAAGAGTAAATGAAATAAATAAATGTGTACTTCTTAAGTTAGCAAACTTTTAAGTAAGGTAGAAAAACACTGTGAGGATAAACACAGTAATAGGACGAGGGAACAGTAGCAGTTAGAGATTACAAATATACAAATAAAAACACACATAAGAACTACGGTAAACTAAGTGGTAATCTTGACATACACTGCCAACATAATGTTTTCTTTCTTCTCAGTCCTCCTTAAGGTATAATTTCACTGAGAATCAAGTCTTTCATGGTGAAGTTTCTGAGAAAAAAAAGGGATCAGTTTTGTGCAAGTAATCATCATCTTCCTTGATTTCTGATGTCAATGCTGTGAAGTACTACACTTCATTTTTTTTTCTGTTAGAACAAGTACAAAGTGTAATTTCCCTCCATTGCTACTGAGAAACAAGTATTTCCTTTACTCATTAGTAATTAGTTCTCCAAATATTCATTGAAATATCTGCATAGTTGCTACTTTCGACTGTAATGTCCATGCTATGTAATTCATTTACTTACATAAAAATCATGTGTTGAATTATAATTAAACATAGCAAATATTTAGGTTCAGATGTATTATTACGTAGAAAAATATTCCAAATGGAAAATCACTAGAGGAGTATGAGATGTGGAATTAATTCTCTCGAGACTTTGTAATAAGTACATTCCAGCTGATTCTCTTCTCTCAGATGTATTACCAGGGTCCTGGAGCAATTGAAGATGTTATGTTCATATCTTTCAGTGGGCCTGAACATAAACGGTTTGCTATCAGTATAATTTTAGTCAGTGAGATTTTGTAGTCTTGACTACAGGAACAAATTTTGTTGTTACTCCATTCAGATATTTTTTTTACAGTTTCAGTAAAGTACAAGCACATTCAAAGTTACAAAGTCATTTATGCACTTATCAGCTCATATATATTATTTAAATGTATTATTATTATTATTATTATTATTATTATTATTATTATTATTATTATTATTATTATTATTATTATTATTATTATTATTAACAACAGATACATTACAATTGGGAAATATCCCAGTGGCAATGATCACTTACAGTAGTATGATAATGAAGTAAACATAAAATTAGCTTAATATTACAACTCCATCATATGCAAATTCATAACATACCTTAAGTATTTCAAAATTTTCACACTATTATCCTGTCATTGTAAATACATCATGTTCATATACAAATTCACACATACCTTAAATAATTCAGATGCCTTAATACCTTAATACTACAATTTACAGGTGGATTGAACATTACATTAAAATTACACCATCACATAGAAATTTACAGGCAATTTACAGAATGCTGGAGTCTATTCTTGAAGCATCTTACATTTTTGGGAAAAGGCTGTAAGACAGCCACAGGTAGTGAATTCCAACCCAAGTTTTTCTACAATACTTGTCACACTACTTCTAGGACTGAAATCATTCAGCATAAATCTTGCAGCATTTTGCTGTACCATTCCATTAAGGAGCCCTGTTTGTGTGGATGGCTGCTCCATATTCCAGGACAGTCCTAATGAGTGATATATAGACCTTGGGAACTGCTGCCCTTTAGCACCCTCATCGCGAAGTGTAAGGACTTAGTACGCTTTAGAAATTGCACTTCCTATGTGGGTGTCCCATTTTAGATCTCTCTTTACGTGGATTCCTAGGTATTTGCCTGAGTCACTCTCTACAGGAAATTCCAATCCGAGACAGTATTCGAAGTTCCCTATCCACTGAGCTCGATAGCTGTAGTCGCTTAAGTGCGGCCAGTATCCTGTAATCGGGAGATAGTGGGTTCGAACCCCACTGTCGGCAGCCCTGAAGATGGTTTTCCATGGTTTCCCATTTTCACACCTTAATTAAGGCCATGGCCGCTTCCTTCCCATTCCTAACCCTTTCCTATCCCATCGTCGCCATAAGACATATCTGTGTCGGTGCGACGTAAAGCAAAAAAAAAAAGAATTTCCTTGCCTATGTTTCTTTCCCATTCTTATAAGACTGCATTTTCGAGGATTTATTTTAGTTTTGTTATCGAATGCCCACTTATTGAGTATACTTAGATCAGCTTGTAATAACCTATTATTGCCAGCACTCTGTATTCTTCTGCATATTGTACAGTTTGCAATTTATATTGTTCACGTACATACAAATTAACTGGTAGATGTCTGTTCAAGTTCAAAGCATTGGTTTGTCACTTTGTATTATGTATGCCAACCTCCACACAATAAGTGCCAGGTGTCACATCCCCTTGCAATGATCCATGCTTATGTCCTTGGTATTAAATCATTTACTAACCCATCAAGCCGTTGTGGGTGCAGTTCATCCCAATCTTAAATGACAATTCTGCATAGGTATTGCATATTGTGTGGCCTGTCATCATTCATTCATTCATTCATTCATTCCTGTTACTCCTGGAATTCAGAATGGGGCTCGTACAAGAGCTCTCCATCTGACTTGATTCGATTTGCTGCTACTGCCTTGATGTTCTTCCAGAACTTTCCATCCACAGTTGCCTCTGGTTCCAAAAATTAACTCCATATTATTCTTCAGTAGCCTGTCATGACATCCAATAGCATCTTATTTTATTCCATCCTAAGTTTGATCAGTACATTTCATGTCTGGACATTAAGATGGCGTCTCTAATCAGATGGTATCAACATTGCAGTGAAAGACATTGATGACGTTTGCATGATGTATGGGTGAGTTGTTTCATTATATGTCAACAATATGGGTCCACAGTGGGTCGGGGAATGTTGTCTTGGTGTTGAGAAAACATGAGGTTGCCCTGAAGAAGAGGTATATGTTGACTCGATGTAATTGTGTGACAAAGTGTCACTGAACTTCCACCTTACTGCATTGTCTATACAATGTATCGGAGATATGTACCATTTTAGGATTCCCTTCAAACTTGTTGATGACTATGGTCATAAACAAGGGTTATAAACAAGTTATATACCACATTAAGCAGAAAATGGTAGCTTGATCCAGAGGTGAACAGTGCATTCTCCATAATGTGTCCATCCGCACCTCTTCAAGAGGCATAAGTGTTAGGCCTTGCCATGGTTGTTGAGGGTGGAGATTGATATCATGTAACCAGCATCTCATGTTTTTGGTAGACACACAACTTACTGCAGCTGCTGAGAAGTCATTATTGAACATGATAGCATTGGTCCTGGAGTCTCTTCAAGTTAAGTGTTATAATGATCATTGGTTGCAGTTGTAGCCTGTAGTTAACCTGTGTGAGGCAAGTCCCTTACACCTCTTATATTCCTGTAACATTTCATGCCTGGTAACATTCCTTGTTGATAGTTCTTGATGTGAAGTGATCATGCTAACAAAACAAATCTTAACATTGGCTTTCATAGCCCAACTTCTATACAATTGTCACAACAGGATGACAATGCTTTGTTTGTGACGGTATGACTTCAACTAATGTGCTTCCTGTCCTTTGTCTTAATTTTGCTTTTGAGAGAGATTTGTCCAATTAGTACCTGATCCATAGATTTGAAAATTATGTCAGTGAATCGGAGAAAAACAAACTTGAATCCGGATTTGCAGTTTATCAATGTGAAAGTTTCTCTAATGGTATAAATACACTGACTGACAGAAAAAAGTGGATCACTTCGTGGAAATTGAATCAGATGCAGACACCAGTATACGGAGATAGGTACCGTTTAGCGAGGTTTTACGAGATAAGGAACAGGTATGGTACCGCTAATCAACTATTTTCAACTATTTTAGAGATATCAGAGAGGTATAAAGGATCATAAATGCCATTCCATGAGCCGCTCTTCAAATTTAAGTGCTAGGTGTTAATTTTATTGGTTCCATGGGCAATAAAACCTTTTGTATTAAAGCTTTTGCGATATTGGAGCAGATGCTATTAATTATCAATTTTGGTCGCAAATAACTGCATTTCTTCAGTTTTCCCTTCACATTTGTTGAGTAAAGATGCTGTGAAGCCAAGAAAATATCATCACCATAATCATCATCAGTCAGTATCAGTAACCACTGCTCTGTACTTCGGGCTGCCGCTAGGTGGCAGATTCCCTATCAGTTGCCTACTGAGTTGTTTCTTAAATTATTTCAAAGAGGTTAGAAATTAATTGAACATCTCCCTTGGTAAATTAATCCAGTCCCTGTCCCACTTTGATAACTCCATTTTAGCTTATTCGTCTGTTAATGTTGCTATCTCTCTTTGCTTTTGCTTTCTTTATCTCACCTTGGAAAATACCTCTTAGTCGAGCAGCTTGTCTTCTTCCTCCCAGGTCCTCTCAGCCCAAAGTTTGCAACATTTTCATAACACTACTCTTTTGTCGGAAATCATCCAGACAAAATTGTGCTGCTACTTTACTTTGGATCTTTTCCAGTTCTTAGATTAAGTAATCCTGGTGAGGGTCCCATATATTGGAACCATACTCTAATTGGGGGTCTTACAAGTGACTTATACACCCTCTCTTTTACGTCCTTACTACAAGCCCTAAGTACCCTCATAACCATATGAAGAGATCTATAACCTTTATATACAACCTCATTAATGTGATAACTGGAATGAAGATCTTTCCTTGTATTAACACGTACGTACTCAGTGATCCCTATGAAATACAAACACTCCATTATTACAGTAGCCGGCCCCGTGGTGTAGGGGTAGCGTGCCTGTCTCTTACCCGGAGACCCCGGGTTCGATTCCCGGTCAAATCAGGGATTTTTACCTGGCTCTGAGGGCTGGTTCGATGATTACTCAGCCTACGTGATTAGAATTGAGGAGCTATCTGACGGTGAGATGGCAGCCCCGGTCTAAAAAGCCAAGAATAACGGCCGAGAGCATTCATCGTGCTGACCACGCGACATCTTGTAATCTGCAGGCCTTCATGCTGAGGAGTGGTCGCTTGGTAGACCAAGGCCCTTCAGGGTTGTAGTGTCATGGCGTTAGATTAGGTATTACAGTAATTGAAACCAAGAGGACTTTTCCTTTAGTGAAACATACAACTTAGCTTTTTACAGTTTACCATTATACTATTGTCTGTTGTCAATCTACTGACCAAGTTGGCTGTGCAGTTAGGGACGCGCAGCTGTGAGCTTGCATTTGGGAGGTAGTGGGTTCGAATCCCACTGTCAGCAGCCCTGAAGATGGTTTCCGTGGTTTCCCATTTTCACACTAGGCAAATGGGGGGGTGGTACATTTATTAAGGCCATCGCCATTTCCTTCCCACTCCTAAGCCTTTCGTATCCCATTGTTGCCATAAGACGTATCTGTGTTGGTGCGACGTTAAGCAACATGTCAATCTCACACAATTTTTGAGGTCTTTCTGCAGTTGTTCACAATCCTGTAACTTACTTTTAACTTTATACAGTATAACATCATCCGCAAAAAAGGCTTACATGCAATTCCAGTTCTTTACTCGTATCATTTATATATATATAAGAAAACAAAGGTTGAAAAATACTGCCTTGTAAAATCTGCCTTTTAATCAGGATCAGATAATGTTTCACCTACTATAAATTTCTGAGATCTGTTTTCTAGAAATTTAGCCACTCATTCAATTACTCTCTTGTTTAATCCAATAGCCCTAATTTTTGTCAGTAGTTTCCCATGTTTTGTCTTAAAAGCCTTGGATAGAAATGAGGCAAATATTCAGGAAGAGAAATTAGGGATTGGAATAATTAACCTCGAGTGATGTTCGATAAATTTCAACTTCTTGGATGTCATTTAAGAAAAGACTATGTAATCAACTGCTAGGGAAAATGCCACCTGGGCGACAGCCCTAAATGTGGATCAGTGATTGATTTGTCAATAGTAAAACAGTCCGTTTGACCTTGTGAATCTAAAATGTCTGTTATATCTTGCTGCAATTCTGCAAGTTGAGCCTCACTGGAATAATCTTTTCTAAACCTGAACTGCCTTCTACCGAATCAGTAATTTCATGAACATGTCTAATACAGGGTGATTAATTTAAAAGTTCAGAGCGGAGTGCTGAGGATTAGGCACGCTGGGAAGCAGAGACAGCGAGCGCAGTGCCCGCAATGACAAGCAGGCATAGTCTGCTCAAAGAAGTGGCATGATTACGCCTGTAGAAACTAAACAAAACTGAACTCACTGGCTACATAAATGCTCTGGACAAATAAGTAGATGAATAAACAAATAAATAAATCAACTAGGAAATTAAACTGAACTCACCAGTATTTACAGACGATGCTGAAAGTGATCTCCTTCAGACGCTTCACATCTTATAATGAGAGTTTGAAACACACTTTGTAGTTCATAGACACCGATAGAATGCACAATGTTTCTAATTTCAACTTTTAATTCTTCTGCAGTTCAAGGATTATTCCTGTAAACTTTTCCTTTAAGATTTCCCCATAGATAAAAATCACATGTGCTTAAATCAGGCAAACAAGGGGTCCATAAGCCTCTACTGATGATGTGATCATCATCGAACATTTCCCGTAACCGTCGCATAGAGCTATGCGCTGTATGGGCCGTTGCACTATCCTGCTGGAAATAGCTGTACCTTTTCTCTTCTTCAGTCAGTTCAGCAAAAAATGGCTCCAGAATGTTGTGAATATAACGGTCAGAAGTAATCGTCTCCTGAAAAAATATTGGACCGATAATTCGTCGGGCACTGATAGCACACCACACACCCACCTTCACATCGTGTAGAGGTCTCGGCTGTAAAATGTGCGGGTTGTCTGTATCCCAGATTATATTGTTCTGTGAATTGACATATCCACTCAAATGAAACCAGGCTTCGTCACTCATAAAAAGAAAGTTTGGATCCACAAAACCGTCGTGGACACTATTCATTAGCCAATTGCAAAATCGTATTCTTGCACTGAAATCTGTAGGCAGTATGTTATGGACTGAATGAGTCCGATAAGATCTTAAATGTATCAATTTTGTTGCATTACATGCTGAAGAAGGTGAAATACCACTTTTGTGAGCTACTCTCTGAAGCGACTTATATGGACTAACCTGGAGTCTTGCCTGCATATCTTCTAACCTCTCCCGTGTGAGAGCTGTTCTCCTTTTCTTGTTTTTCTTATTAATTACAGAACGAGTACTTCGCCACTTGTAAACGAGCTGATGCACGTAATGTTTTGATGGTACTGTCGCACCGGGAAATTGTCTACAGAATTTTTGAAGGCACCTTTTAACTGGTTTCTTCTTCTTGTGCAAATAACACTCGACCAAAAATATTCTTTGCTCTATAGTGTATTTAACCATCGTGATAATAACCTAGCGAACTGAGGGACAGAGTGCTAAACAGCTGCACGCTGGCAGTGAACACTTCTTATCTCACTAGTGTTGACATAAGCCATATGGCGCTCGCTCGGGAATTCCCACGGCATGCGAGCAGAAGTCTGAACTCATAAATTATTCTCCCTGTATAACCAGAAAGAATACATTCACAGAGCTTGCACAACAATGCCCGCCCTCATATAGTTCGTTGCATTTTAGAATTCCTTTGCAACATCGAGATACAAACCCTGAACTGGCCAACGTAGAACCCGGATCTCAATCCCATTAAGCACCCTATGCATGGGCAAGATGTCCGACGTTGAAATTTTGGCACCCTAAAAGAAGTGAGACCAGCACTATTGGAGGATTTAACGAGCATTCTCCAGGAAGAAATCCAGGATCACGTGGGTAGCATGCTGAAGCACATAGAATCTCTCATTGTCACTGCAGGTAGAAATGCACATTACCTGTGTGAGGAAAGTGGTCAATGACTGCATGAGTATGTTCAGTAGCAAGATCGTGGTTTTAGATAAGTCAGTAAACCCTTCATTCTATTAAATGAAATTTAGAAAAATGTGCAAATTGTAACTTATTGAAAAATGTAATAAAAAATTGGAAACAGAATGTAACACCACCTTTTAATGATGAGAAAGTGCATGGGGCACAGTCAATGCAATTTGTTGTATAATCGATAAGAAACAAGGTTTCAGGTAAATGAAAATAATATAAAAAATTAAATGATTACTTTTTTTGTCAATCAGTATAGTTTGTATTAGAATTGATGTCTGAAGTAAGATTGTAGGCCTGAAAAATGAAAGGCTTTTGAAGTGGTGGTACAACCTTCTTAGTAAGCATATGTTTGTCATTGCATATCGACGGCCTAGTTCTAATACCATGTATCTGACAATGCTGTTCCTATCCATTATTTCCCTCAACTGGTCACGCCTCCCAGCCACAGGTGGATATGCAGTCCATCACAATTTTCGTAGTGTTCATATTCCTATGCTGATATGTAAAGGAAAATGAACCTTATCGTACCATACAGTAGGAATGTTATTTGTATGACGTATTAACGCACTCCTACAGAATATGCTGCAGTTTGATATAACTATGACAACACAGCGTACTTCGTAGTTACTTTGACACATCTCCTGCACTACTAATAGTCAGCTGAACTTAAACAATTTTTTAGTGTGTTTAAATTATATAACAGTGTATTGTAATTGTACTGCATTTTAATGAGGCATTGTCAAGCATATAGTTACTGTGTTTTTAAGACTATAGGGTTTCCTTAAATTCTCCACTTCAATTTGTAATACAGTGTTGTTTTAATTATGTGTTAGTATCGTAATCTGTGTAGCTGAAGATGTCCCATAGAGGAATGAACCATGTATTACATTTTTAATATGACTTTTATTTTTTAATATCTCTTGTTAACTCTCTTGGTGCCAGGCAGTAGTGCGAGCATCCGCCCTTTAAATTGCCAGAGCTGATCTGGTCGGCCTTTAACAATCCAGTCGGAAGTTGCCAGAGCCGATTACATCGGCCGGCTTAAAATTCTGTGATATACATAATTTTGAGGCAACCTATAGTGACGTGCATACTTTTGTTACAACCTGTAGTAAAGGGGCTACACGTTATTGTGTGCCTGGCCTTGCTTTGGCAGTTCTAAGAGGGTGTTATACCTTTCACAAGCGTTGTTTCCTGTGTTTACAAATACCGCTAACCGGTCAGTAAGAGATTCTTTGCTAGGGGCTTTACGTCGCACCGACACAGATAGGTCTTATGGCGACGATGGGATAGGAAAGGCCTAGGAGTTGGAAGGAAGCGGCCGTGGCCTTAATTAAGGTACAGCCCCAGCATTTGCCTGGTGTGAAAATGGGAAACCACGGAAAACCATTTTCAGGGCTGCCGATAGTAGGATTCGAACCTACTATCTCCCGGATGCAAGCTCACAGCCGCACGCCTCTACGCGCACGGCCAACTCGCCCGGTCAGTAAGAGATTGCCCCTTGCAGTGAGTGGATTTGTGACAGGAAAATGGCATGTGGTTCACGTGATATTTTTTCAGCAGGTATTGATGACAATAAATTAATGCAGTATTTGGAACAGTGCGAAGTTAACGCGGATGATTTATCAGATAGCGGTAGGGAATTTACTTCAGAGAGTAGCGACGAAATGATACTGGACATGTACGCGGAATCACCGCAGCTAAAGAAGAGACGTTTAATTGTGTCTAACAGCACTACTCTGAATATAGTGGTAGATGAAACTAGTGCTAACGAATATGATAATATCTCTGGAGAACATTTTGTGGAAATTTGTGCCAATGAACCCAACAACATTCCTCAACCTCCTGTCTCCTTCAAGGAAGTTCTTGGACCTAAACATGTCCTACAGTCTGATTCTCCGCCCATATCATACTTCAATTTACTTTTCACTTACTCTCTGCTAAACCTTATAGTCACATATAGTCCTCTATCATTACCTAAATGACTGTCTCTGCGGGCCAAGTGTAGCGTGCCTGCCTCTCACCCGGAGGTCATAGGTTCGATTCCTGCCCAGGTCAATAATTTTCGCCTGGTCCTGGGGGCTGGTTCGAGGTTCACTTAATCTAAGTGACCCTAAGTGATTGCAATTGAGGAGATATCTGAGGGTGAGAGGGCAACACCGGTCTGGAAAACCAAGAATAATTGCTGAGAGGATCCGTCCACTGACCATGATTCACCTCGTAAACTGCAGGTACCGAACTGAGCAGCGGTCGCTTAGTAGGTCAAAGCAAATCACGGCTTTAGTGCCATACATTTCTTAATTTCGTAAATTCTGTTGTATTGTAAAACTATTTTTCTAATATATACTACACCGAGCTCGATAGCTGCAGTCACTTAAGTGCGGCCAGTATCCAGTATTCGGGAGATAGTAGGTTCGACCCCCACTGTCGGCAGCCCTGAAAATGGTTTTCCGTGGTTTCCCATTTTCACACCAGGCAAATGCTGGGGCTGTACCTTAATTACGGCCACGGCCGCTTCCTTCCAACTCCTAGCCCTTTCCCATCCCATCGTCGCCATAAGACCTATCTGTGTCGGTGCGACGTAAAAGCAACTAGCAAAAAAACAAAAAAAAATATATATACTACAACCGAAAACGAGAAACCTTTTTTTCTGAAAACCAAAACTGTAATATCAACTACTATTTTTTACTTATTTAATAATTCAGAATAATTTTAATACTGTATTGTCCGCACGTAGAAAATTTGTTGTCAGTATTTGCCAAACATCGATACATACACGCAAATTTTATCGGCGAGTAAAATTGTCTTGTTTTTACTAGTGACATATGTTTGAATTTTTATTTTTTACGTTTTTATTTTTCTCGTTCAAATTAGTTATTCTATAGAATTGTATTTAAAAATACATTATACATAATTACGTATATTCTTTTGTATCGTAAATTAATTTTTCAAAGTAGATATTGAGAGAGAAAGTGCGAAAATATTTTTCTCTTCCTAAAAATAAATGTTTTCGACAACTATAAATCAACAATAAAACTTCTTTGACTCTTTATATCACTCCAAACCAGTTTCATATTCTACGTAGTCGATATGTAGAAAATTTCATGCCGGTATTTGCTATACACCGGCAGATATACGCGAATTTTAAAACACATGTATTTCCACAGAAAACGGCCTGGCACTTTACAGCAGTAGAGTGGAGGCGGAGCTCTGGCCTCTTCCAGCTGATGGGGAGCGGCCGACCAGATCGGCTCTTGGCTCCAAGAGGGTTAACTTAGTAATCAAATGTATCACGATTTGTATTGAAAAGGTGGATTTAATACATCTCTTAATAAGTGAATATGTTTGTCAAATAAACACAGTACCTCTCAAGAGGAAGTAGAAAGAAACAAAAAATAACTTCAGTATTGTAAGCAGGAATAAATAAGAATCAGGATTGTTAGTAAGAATCAAGCAAAATTTAAGGACTTCACTAAAGTTGGGCCCATGAGAGTTGAAGTCTGATGTTTGGCGCCACCGGCAAAAAAAGTTGACTAACGCTGCTCGAAAATGGTCTGTTGCTATGGCAACGATAACAGAGACGCCACACTTAAGGATGCTATCGCTACGTGGGTTGGCTTGCTCTCAGTCAGTTTTGTGACATTATTCGTAGTAGTACTGTGTTAGTTGTGTTATTTGTTGCTGGTTTATGTAATAATTTAAGTGTTTGTTTCCTGCATATTATTTTCGTTGTTAGTTTATTTTTGTAAGTTAATCAGTGGCTAGTTGTTCAGGAGTATTCTCTATTTAACATGTGCATTTGTTGAGGTTATTGTCAGTTTAGTGAACATGAAGTCCCATATTTATCAGCAATGACATGTTCTGTTTTAAATGCCGGAATTATTAGCACAAGCTTGTATTGTATTTTGAAATGTTATTTGTTCATGGCGTCGAGCTCTGTAGATTTTTTGCCACTACTTTCACCATATGATATGAACCTGCATGTAAGTGGAATTGCGGAAGTGTAGAGTGTTGAATGTGAGGAAAGGAACATTAAGGACAGCACAAACACCCAGTACACAGGCCAGGGATATTAATCATTACAATTTAAAAACCCTGACCCAGCTGGGAATCGAACTCGGGGCCGCCGGGTGACAGGCGGACGCATTGCCCCCTACTTCGCGGGGCCGGACTAGCACGAGCTTATGAATGGGTCAAAGTTTATTTAATTGCATTATGTCAACATAGTTGATTAAATATTCAGCCTGTATGAAAGGGTGATATGCCGCAGTTTGATATACACTGACTGACAGTGACAATGCAACACCAAGGAGGAGTGGTTCGAAAGGGATGAAAGTTGGGGAAAAAAACAGAGACGGCACGGAAGAATAATTGATGTTTATTTCAAACCGATATGCAGGTTACACAATGCGCACGGCATCGACTCAGTAGGATGTAGGACCACCGCGAGCGGCGATGCACGCAGAAACACGTCGAGGTACAGAGTCAATAAGAGTGCGGATAGTGTCCTGAGGGATGGTTCTCCATTCTCTGTCAACCATTTGCCACAGTTGGTCGTCCGTACGAGGCTGGGGCAGAGTTTGCAAACGGCGTCCAATGAGATCCCACACGTGTTCGATTGGTGAGAGATCCGGAGAGTACGCTGGCCACGGAAGCATCTGTACACCTCGTAGAGCCTGTTGGGAGGTGCGAGCAGTGTGTGGGCGGGCATTATCCTGCTGAAACAGAGCATTGGGCAGCCCCTGAAGGTACGGGAGTGCCACCGGCCACAGCACATGCTGCACGTAGCGGTGGGCATTTAACGTGCCTTGAATACGCACTAGAGGTGACGTGGAATCATACGCAATAGCGCCCCAAACCATGATGCCGCGTTGTCTAGCGGTAGGGCGCTCCACAGTTACTGCCGGATTTGACCTTTCTCCACGCCGACGCCACACGTGTCTGCGGTGACTATCACTGACAGAACAGAAGCGTGACTCATCGGAGAACACGACGTTCCGCCATTCCCTCATCCAAGTCGCTCTAGCCCGGCACCATGCCAGGCGTGCACGTCTATGCTGTGGAGTCAATGGTAGTCTTCTGAGCGGACACCGGGAGTGCAGGCCTCCTTCAACCAATCGACGGGAAATTGTTCTGGTCGATATTGGAACAGCCAGGGTGTCTTGCACATGCTGAAGAATGGCGGTTGACGTGGCGTGCGGGGCTGCCACCGCTTGGCGGTGGATGCGCCGATCCTCGCGTGCTGACGTCACTCGGGCTGCGCCTGGACCCCTCGCACGTGCCACATGTCCCTGCGCCAACCATATTCGCCACAGGCGCTGCACCGTGGACACATCCCTATGGGTATCGGCTGCGATTTGACGAAACGACCAACCTGCCCTTCTCAGCCCGATCACCATACCCCTCGTAAAGTCATCTGTCTGCTGGAAATGCCTCCGTTGACGGCGGCCTGGCATTCTTAGCTATACACGTGTCCTGTGGCACACGACAACACGTTCTACAATGACTGTCGGCTGAGAAATCACGGTACGAAGTGGGCCATTCGCCAACGCCGTGTCCCATTTATCGTTCGCTACGTGCGCAGCACAGCGGCGCATTTCACATCATGAGCATACCTCAGTGACGTCAGTCTACCCTGCAATTGGCATAAAGTTCTGACCACTCCTTCTTGGTGTTGCATTTGCTCTGTCAGTCAGTCAACGCAGCGTACTTTGTAGTTACGGCTTTCACCACCTTTCCAATACTTATCTTTCCTTATATTTGGGTTATAAACATTACAGCAGGCGTTGTAAGATGGGACATGTTTTGCTTAACTTTCGTAAGCGTGATCAGCCAAAATAAATCTTAGCCTGAAGTTAGGTCTGGGCCCCGAACCTAGTGTCCTTAAAATATACGGCAGCCTAAGAATCAACATTTACATTTAGAAAATCAAATAGGCTTAAAACTAGTGTGAAAAAAAACATAGAATGTTACAACATGGCTAAGAGAAAAACACACAATCGTGTTGAAACAGAGGTTAAAAACAGAAAGTACACTACAGAGCTGGTAGTGAAATAATTAAAATCATTAGGATATCATTGCTACCAGTCAGTCAATCAGAATGTTCAAACATAAAACAAGAGTGAAAGTATATAAGTGTGTTCATCATGGCTAAGTGAAAAAAACCCCCCACATAATCATGTTGCCAAAGGTTCAAAAACATAAGGTACAACTCAGAGCTGGCAGTGTAATAATCAAACACATTGCTACTAGTCAGTTAATAAGAATGTTCATACGTAACAAAAAATGATGATTATATTCTTTTGAATGAAGAAATAATGAAATCCCACTCTTGTATGGATACGTGAGTCGGGCAAGAGAAATCACATATTGTAGCAGACACGGAGTAGTAACACTTCAAACAGGATTGATCACGCCTGAAGCCGCTTATAAGGTAGAGGCCAAAATCCACTTCATCCAAAACAATGGTTAAAGCCGAATAACAGGTGTCTTCATTTTTACTGAGAGTTCAAGACCAAAACGGAATAAGATGCAAAATGCGTGAACTGAAGTCTGAAAATGGAAAAAGGAAAAGGATGTACTCAGACCTTGAAAATAGGGTGTTCAAAATGAGAGTCTAAGATTGCCCCCCTCGAACGGCCAATGTCTCCAGTCAACGCTCATCCAATATAAAAGCTAAGCGATCTTAGACTCTCATTTTGAACACACTATTTTCAAGACCCGAGTACATCTTTTTCCTTTTTCCATTTTCAGACTTCAGTTCACGCACTTTGCATCTTATTCTGTTTTGGTCTTGAACTCCCAGTAAAAATGAGGACACCTGTTATTTGGCTTTAACCATTGTTTTGGATGAAGTGGATTTTGGCCTCTTATCTTATAAGCGGCTTAAGGCATGATCAATCCTGTTTGAAGTGTTACTACTCCATGTCTGCTACAATATGTGATTTCTCTTGCCCGACTCACGTATCCATACAAGAGTGGGATTTCATTATTTATTCATTCAAAAGAATATAATCATCTTTTTTTTTTTTTTTTGTTACATATGAACATTCTTATTAACTGACTAGTAGCAATGTGTTTGATTATTACACTGCCAGCTCTGTGTTGTACCTTATGTTTTTAACCTCTGGCAACACGATTACATTATTTTTTTTTTTTTTTTTTTTCACTTAGCCATGATGAACACACTAATATATTTTCACTCTTGTTTTATGTTTGAACATTCTGATTGACTGACTGGTAGCAATGATATCCTAATGATTTTAATTATTTCACTACCAGCTCTGTAGTGTACTTTCTGTTTTTAACCTCCTCAGTCCGTATGTAGCATATGCTCTACATGTGGTTTTCTTTAATTATAATAATACAAAACAATTTAAAGCAAAAATAATAATGGTAGGAAAGTCAACTCAGAGTCCTGATGTAGCATATATGCTACATGTCATAAAACAACTTAGTGAAACATACTACATTCTTTGGTGAATTTTTAAAATTTATTTGAGAAAACTATAATCCATCGGATGCAAAAACAAGCTCGGGACGGAAGAGGTTAACCTCTGTTTCAACACGATTGTGTGTTTTTCTCTTAGCCATGTTGTAACATTCTATGTTTTTTACACACTAGTTTTAAGCCTATTTGATTTTCTAAATGTAAATGTTGATTCTTAGGATGCCGTATATTTTAAGGACACTAGGTTCGGGGCCCTGACCTAACTTGAGGCTAAGATTTATTTTGGCTGATGATGCTTACAACAGTTAAGCACATATGTCCCATCTTACAACGCCTGTTGTAATGTTTATATCCTAAATATAAGGAAAGATAAGTATTGGAAAGGTGGTGTTAACTATTATTCTTATTTTAATGTTCATAATCTGATGTCCAATATGGTCTACAATGAGATTTATTACTTGTAATGTTACTGCTTTCGCCGCTCAAATGTCAGACTTTAACTCTTGTGGGCCCAACTATAGATAAAAATATATTGTTTACTAGTTTCAAAGTGAAGAGATAAAGGATGTGTGCTTTAAGTAAGAAATTGCTGAATTTTTTTTTTGCTATTTGCTTTATGTCGCACCAACACAGATAGGTCTTATGGCGATGATGGGATAGGAAAGGCCTAGGAATGAGAAGGAAGCGGCCATGGCCTTAATTAGGTTACAGCCCCAGAATTTGCCTGGTGTGAAAATAGGAAATCACGGAAAACTATCTTCAGGGCTGCCGACAGTGGGGTTCGAACCCACTATCTCCCAGATGCAAGCTCACAGCTGCGCGCTCCTAACCGCACGGCCAACTCACCCGGTGAAATTGCTGATAAGCATTTACAAATTACAAAGCACACTAATAAGCCATATTTATCTTGGTAGAACTGAAGAGGTAGATATGCAAATTAGCTTTCCATTATGGTTTTAAAGTGTAGCATCTAATATTGATTTTCACAATTTTCTTTCTATTGCAGATATTGTAGCTTTATTACACAAGTTGGCAGATCAGGTTCAACATAAGGAGACTTAATAGCCCAGAATAGTGTGCCTTCCCAAATGCTGATGGTCCTTTTTGTTGTGTTTAATATTGTAAGTTTAAAATTTATATCATCATTTGCTTGTGTAAATGAACATTGCCTGTCGAAGATAGCCATTCCCATAACAAATTAAAACATTAGGAGAAATAAACACAGTGTTAAATTGTTCATAAACCAATTCTTATAATATCTGTTCTTTTGAAGACCAAGCGGATTGGTCATGCATGTTAATGCCTGTTTCTATGGAGACAAGCTTTGCATTTGGGAGACGCGTAGGTTCGAAGCCCACCATTGGTTGTCCTGGGATTGGTTTTCTTTAGTTAGCAATTTTCACTTCCAGGCAAATGCCAGGAGAGCTCCTAGTCATAAGACACAGCCAGTCCTTCCACCCCTTTACCCAATTTCCGTTTACCATCGTTCATTTCATCTTCATTAGTTCCTCACCCAAGGTGGCATCAGGAACGGTATCCAGCTGTAAAACTTGCACTACAAATTCATCTTGCCTCATCCCCGACCTGTATCAAGAAACAGGACTAAGGGGTAGACATACTTTCATATGTTCATTTGAACAATAGCCACAGTTAGATTTGATTGGTATGAATGTACTTTTGTGGCAAATGGTACAAAACTGCTGATGGATGTAGAATAATATGTATTCATAATTCTGTAAATTGTCAGGTCCTCTATTTCCTGAATCAGTATATGATACTGTACGTACAATGAAGACAATCGAGCAGTAATGTCCAACTGTGCTGTTTCAGCCCAGACAGTAAATGTTGGGAGACTAGTTTGAATATTATGCTTTGTACCAGTATCTGTATTGCTTGACGGTTTTTCACCCTGGTGGTGTAAGGATTAATTACAGCATATGGCTGGTACCTTTCAACAGTTCTTAGTGTTCTCCACAGTTTAAGTGTAATGAGGTGTTATCCAGTTTTTTGTGAGCTAAATGGAAAACTCTCAAGGAAATACTGAATATACACAGTAATAATTTCTGTGGCCAAAGTAAAGTCTCTAGATGATGCAGTTCCTCTGAAAAAGGCTGAGTAGACTTTGTCAATGAGCCACATTCCAGTTGACCCATAACCACTTCAATGCCAATTACTGCCTGAGACATAGAGTTGGGTAATTCAGAGCAGTCACTGTATCCATCTGTGAACCTTTACAACTTCAGTGCATATCTAAGTACCTTGCAGAAAAACAGAAGGATGAGAGATTGCTGTCATCTTTGGACCCATGTAATTAGTTACGCTGAAGAAGGGCATGAATTTCTAAAATATATAGTAGATGATTAGTTTTGGTTGCACCACTATATGCCAGAAATAAAACAGACAAGTATGATGATAAAGTCTTCCAAGCCTACCACTGAAAAGTCATGAGCCTGCAAATTTTCTAAAATAAGTCCTAGTGGCTGTGATATGGAATATCCATTTTTTAGCCAGTGTATCATTTTAAATGAAATCAAATTGAAAATGCGTAGGTTGCTATATGTCCATGAAACAGATGTTAGCGAACGAGATATGTTAAAACTGGTGCCAAAGATGGGAAGATAATTTGACCATTTTTATGGTCTTTGTTGGCCCGTATTGACTAACTGCAATCAGTCCTAATACCCGTGGTACAGGAAATTCCAAATTATGTCATGTCATACTGAGAAACATGTGAATGATCTGCACTGTCAGGAGAACTCAATCAACAGCAAACAACATAGAACACATCATTATTCCAACATAGTAATAATTTTTCATAAAGGTCACAGTTTTGTCATGTAATAAAAACTGTAAAGTTGAGATTTTTTTCTATTAAGATTTTAAATTGTAACATTGGGTAAACAGAAGGGCAGGAATGTGTAGCATGGATTCCCATCACACAACAATATCAATTTTAATTTTTTGGCAACATTTTCATAAAGTGTTTTACATATTGTTCTTCAAGTGTTTAAGCAGTTTTCAGGCTTTTCAGATCAGTGAAAAGGGAAACAGACATTCATTGATAACATACAAAAACAAATATAAGAATAAGCTGTGATATTGTTTGTTATTAATATTTTTAAGCAATGTATTTGGTTTGAGGCAAGTGTTTTATAAAATTGGTCAAACAAAAGTAATCCAGTAATTTGAAGATGGAAAGTGTAATATTGTTATATTGTTCTCCCAGTGTAGCTCTTTCCAAAGGGGAGAGTTGTAAACAACTAACCTATATTAATATGGTACTGACAAATCTCTACCCTTTACTGTATAGCAAATGCCGTAGCAGAGATGCTACCGAGCTCGTTAGCTGCAGTTGCTTAAGTGCGACCAGTATCCAGTATTCGGGAGATAGTAGGTTCGAACCCCACTGTCGGCAGCCCTGAATATGGTTTTCCGTGGTTTCCCATTTTCACACCAAGCAAATGCTGGGGCTGTATCTTAATTAAGGCCACGGCTGCTTCCTTCCCACTCCTAGCCCTTCCCTGTCCCATCGTCGCCATAAGACCTATCTGTCTCGGTGCAATGTAAAGCAACTAGCAAAAAGATAATAATAATAATTTTTAAAAAAAAGCAGAGATGCTGCAAATATCAGACTCCTCCATCATAAGGCTTGCTCACATGTTATTGTTCATCATGACAAAATTGCACAAGTTTATGCTCCAGCTACAACTGTTCAATGCGGATGTGGCTTAGTTTAACATTTGTCTACTTAGATTAATGGAAAGTTCCCAGAGCAGCCAATGTATCATTTTAAATGAAATCAAATTGAAAATGCGTAGGTTGCTATATGTCCATGAAACAGATGTTAGCGAACGAGATGTGTTAAAACTGGTTCCAAAGATGGGAAGATAATTCTACAAAATATTGTCATTATCTTTAAAGAAGAGCTATGACTTGTAGCCTCTTTGTCTGTGTTTTTAATTTTGCTTATATACTAAACTATTTTAGAGGGAGCCTCTGTGGCTCAGACGGTAGCGCGTCGGCCCCTCACCGCTGGATACCGTGGTTCAAATCCCGGTCACTCCATGTGAGATTTGTGCTGGACAAAGCAGAGATGGGGCAGGTTTTTCTCTGGGTACTCCGGTTTTCCCTGTCATCCTTCATTCCAGCAACACTCTCCATTATCATTTCATAGCATCTATCAGTCATTAATTAATCACTTTGGGAGTGGCGACCCCATCGTACTAATAGCCTATATATGATTCATTCATTGCATCCCTGACCCGGTCAAAGACTGGAAAACAGGTTGTAGGTTTTCATTTTCATTTCACTAAATTATTTTAGAAGAATGAAGAAAGAAAAAATAGTTTTGTACCAGGCGAGTTGGCCGTGTGGTTAAGGGCGCGCAGCTGTGAGCTTGCATCTGGGAGATAATGGGTTTGAACCCCACTGTCATCAGCCCTGAAGATGGTTTTCCGTGGTTTCCTTTTTCTTTTTTTTTTCAGGACTGCCGACAGTGGGGTTCGAACCCACTATCTACTGCATACTGGCTGCACTTAAGCGACTACAGCTGTCGAGCTCGGTGGTTTCCCATTTTCACACCAGGCAAATGCTGGGGCTGTACCTTAATTAAGGCCATGGCTGCTTCCTTCCCACTCCTAAGTCTTTCCTATCCCATCATCGCCATAAACCTATCTGTGTCGGTGTGACGTAAAGCCAATTGTAAAATTGTAAATAAAATAGTTTTGTTACTATTCGACCTTCCCAGTTGTAATCGAGGTGGCGAAGAGAGAGGTTCTATCATGAGTGCTGATGTAATAATATGGAAATTGTTATTCAGCGGTATTATACAGCCATAGGTCGGTCACATGGAATATGAAGTGCAAGCGAAGGCAAGTGAGGAGAATCACAAACACTAACCTGGACTGCAGTTAACTTCAGTGGCGGCAGCAGGAGTTGCTGTACTGCTTGTGTTTGGAGGCATAGATATAAATTCTGGTCCTAGACCGATGGGATCAGTTGTCTAGGAAGAGATGGATACAATTAAAGAAATAGCAAAAGAGGCTTGTCAGGCTGAATTGTCTCTGATGGTGAATAAAGATATACATTATGATTGCAAGAAATTTAAAAGGTTGCTACAATTGAGGAGTGTGATTATGCAATGACAGCCGACAATGAGAAGTAACTCGTGTCAGGGTCAGCAATCTGAAGTGGGCTGGTGGTTTCGACATATGGAACTGGTGAACATCTCGGTCACTGACCGCCGGCTTGACTCATATCCAGGGTCCAGTGGAAGTGCTGAAAACTGGAAACCGGAAATTGTAATGAAATGTAAAAGTTTGAGTTTAAAAACTTCTGGACCAAAAGAAAGGTAAAACACATTAAGACTGTATGCGGAAAGAAATTTTAGTTCACTAGAAAACAGTATGCTAGAATTAGAGAAAACATGTGTAATTAAAGGTAAGGCTAGTAACCTAACAGATGAAATGAAAAAAAAAAAAAAAAAGACCAGGATGGAAATTAGGATAAGTGAATATAGAGGTATTTTTAAGCAAGGTAGAGAGAGAATGAAAAACTGACACAGTTAATGGCTGAAGAGTAGATAATAACTTTTGCTGAGAACTTTTGCTGAGAACAGGATTGAACTGAAATATTAAGTTCATGTTGATGGTTTTTTAAACAAACAGCAAGATAAAGGACTGGAGAACTCATACAGGAGTACTAATATAACCTTTAGAATGCCAGACAATATATTATTGTTTGGTACTTGTGTGTTAAGTGCCGGGAACGATATCCCATAGTTTGAACAGATTTGTTCATTGCACATTGGATTTCTGAATTTCAAGAGTTTCTCAGGTCAGTTACGTCAGGTCAGATTGGCAGTTACGTAAAATGGCAACTGAGTGACTTTTTGACGATGATTTGGCTGAGTTTGTGAATAATATAAGTGAAAGCGAGGAATATATTGATTCTGGTGAAAATTTCATTCCTCCACATACCATCCTCAATATTTCCTGCAAGTTCAAAGTCAAAATATTAAAAATTATAAGTTATGTGGCACTTTAAAATAGTGACTTGCAAAATGCTACTAATCAGCCTAGCATTCTTGGCACATTCTCAGCATGAAAGCATGGCACTAAGAGTATTAATCATTTTGGGGAGAGAAATTTGACTTTAGAAATAAGAGAATACTTTGGAGAAAAACGACTAGTCTACCTTTCCTTGTGTCATTCTTGTATTGAATACATTTCATTCATGGGTAATGTTCATGAGGGAGGTCCAGTGTTTTAGTATAATGAATGTGTAACATTGATATGCATTTTAAAATAATGATGTATTTGTCATATTTTGCTATGATGAGAATCCACTTATATAAATTATTCTGCTGTTATGAAATTTTATTTTTTACTGTAGTTTCTGTAAATCAAATCTCTGTAAATTGATTACAGTATAATTCCTGCAGACGGCACTATAGACAGTTGCAATCATAATGGCTTCACTTTCTTATAGGAAGAGATACAAATGTCCTAATCTACATAAAAAGAAGATTAGCAATGTGTGCGAGAAAATTGGGAAAACTGAAGGAAGCTGTAAAAATGTTCCGTGATGTAAGTATTGCTAACTTTTATATAATACTGTGTATTTGGCATGAAAAACTTCATAGATTTAAAATTAATAACTGGGCAGATTTGCTTGAAGATATGAGACCTAACTTAGGTTTCTTATATATTGAACATTATTACTTGTAGAGTGTGAAAAATAAAGCTACAACACACTGAATTTGTAGTGTTTATACGAGTATATATCTATTGATGACCCCATTCGTATTATAGATATCCAAAAAGTAAATTGGAATTAAGTGTGTTTTGACTTCTTCGATAATGATGGTATTCTGTAAGAAGTGAATTCATTTCTTTAAAATGGTAAACCACTTGACATAGTAAAGGAAAACTACTCCAAGATCAAGTTATAGGATAATAATATTATTATTAATAATAATAATAATAATAATAATAATAATAATAATAATAATAATAATAATAATAATAATAATAATGCAGTTGTTGTTGTTGTTGTTGTTGTTGTTGTTGTTGTTTGAGTCATCAGTCCATAGACTGGTTTGATGCAGCCTTCCATGCCACCCTATCATGTGCTAACCTTTTCATTTCCACGTAACTATTGCATCCTACATCTGCTCTGATCTGCTTGTCATATTCATACCTTGGTCTACCCCTACCGTTCTTACCACCTACACTTCCTTCAAAAACCAACTGAACAAGTCCTGGGTGTCTTAAGATGTGTCCTATCATTCTATCTCTTCTTCTCGTCAAATTTAGCCAAATCGATCTCCTCTCACCAATTCGATTCAGTATCTCTTCATTCGTGATTCGATCTATCCATCTCACCTTCAGCATTCTTCTGTAACACCACATTTCAAAAGCTTCTATTATCTTTCTTTCTGAGGTAGTTATCATCCATGTTTCACTTCCATACAATGCCACGCTCCACACGAAAGTCTTCAAAAACATCTTTCTAATTCCTATATCAATGTTAGAAGTGAGCAAATTTCTTTTCTTAAGAAAGCTCTTCCTTGCTTGTGCTAGTCTGCATTTTATGTCCTCCTTACTTCTACCATCGTTAGTTATTTTACTACCCAAGTAACAATATTCATCTACTTCCTGTAAGACTTCATTTCGTAATCTAATATTTCTTGCATCACCTGCCTTCGTTCGACTGCACTCCATTACTTTTGTTTTGGACTTATTTATTTTCATCTTGTACTCCTTACCCAGGACTTCATCCATACCATTCTGCAACTTCAGGAGATCCTCTGCAGTCTCAGATAAAATAACAATATCATCGTCAAATCTCAAGGTTTTGATTTCCTCTCCTTGGACTGATTCCCTTAATGTAGTTATAGAATAACATTTCTGGTCCCTTCTGTAAAGGAGAATTTAGGTGGAGGATGTGAAATATCTACTGTAGCCTGTTAGGCAAATTACATAACACAGGATGACCTAGGCAGTAAAATGACCTTCAGCTTTTTCAAGGTATTCCTATGGTTGCTGAAACCACCCTGGCTTATTTTGGTTTTTAACTAGATGACATTTCTTACTGCCTCAAGATGATTTCTGACCTGGATCATGGTTGTATGGCAATCTCACAGGTCTTGAATGACCAGGAACCTGTCATCGCTGGCAGTTGTAGATCTCCAACGGCCGATCTGCATTGTCTGTGATAGGTTCTGAGTTGTTGTTGTTATTATTATTATTATTATTTATTTATTTATTTATTTATTTATTTATTTATTTATTTATTTATTTATTTATTTATTTATTTATTTATTTATTTATTTATTTATTTATTTTCCTTAAATTGTACATGTACAATTTAGGGGTGGTAGATGGAGAAAGGGCAAGCCCCACATACACGGAAGTGCCTCCATCTCCACATGTGTACATAAACTCTACTGAATATTTACATACAAACTTATGTAGACAATTTTAAATGTACATATTTACACTACAAACACTGTACCCTTAGAATAATAATTATCTTGATTTATCCTGAAAATATTAGAGTAAGAACACCCAGCCATTTATACTCTCACTCAGACTCCTGTATACACACTCATTCACAACCACTCCCACACGCGCACGCATACACATTCGCCCACATACACCTGTACTTGCACCCATCCTTCTTGCAATTCTAATTTATACAAGTTATATACATCGTAAATGGGTTTCTATTTACATATACATTTTCTTTACTTCGCGGAGGAAGTGAGGAAGAGGAAGTAGCTTTACCTCAGATGGTATAAGGTTCTAGGTACGAGCAGCCCTTGAGTAAAACCCATTTAAATATGAGGTTGTTCTAGCGAAGGGAGGGACAAGAGTAACTCCTTGGCCTCTTTTAACAGAGCGGTAATTGAGCTGCAGGCGGTGGAAAGGGGAGAGGTGTGTGTTATCTGTCAGGGATTTCCTAAGGAAGGCTACATCTATTTGTGTACATAACGAGTTCACTGGTGGCAGTGACCTGGCTGTGTTTAAGGGGATGTGTTTGTTAATTAAACGTTCTGCTAGTCGCTGGATACCTTCTGGTTTCCTCATATTTTCCATTGTAGTTGGATGCCAGGAAGGAAGGCCATATAATAGTATGGGCCGCACAAGGGAAATATAAGCCGTTCGTAGGGCTTTACTTCTTCCTCCCGAGAGACATCTACGGATGAAACCTAGCACCTAGCGCCCGGTATGCCTTACACCTCACTTCCTCCACGTGTTTATTCCATTTCAGATTGCCCGTAATGTGAATACCGAGCAGTCTGATGGAGTTAGAAGTTGGCAGTTGGATTCCACATAGAGTAGGTTGGTTCTGGAGTCGTTGTTTAGCTCTGCTTAGTCTTATATATTTACACTTCTTAATATTTATATACATTCTATTTACCTCACACCACAGAGCTATACTATCCAAATCCGATTGGAATTTTATAATATTATCACTGTTTTTCATGGCTCTGTAAATGACTGTGTCATCGGCATACTGCGCCATGGTCGAATTTACACAATCCGGTAAGTCGAGAACATAAATCGTGTACAGGAGGGGTCCTATCACACTGCCCTGAATTACTCCAGAAGTAATTGTGGTTTGGTCTGATTTGGCTCCTCCGTACACAACACATTGCGTTCGACCAACCAAAAATGACCTCAACCATGACAGCTGTTTACCCTGAATGCCGTAGTTGCTAAGTTTTAACAGAAGTCTTTGATGTGACACCTGGTCAAAAGCTTTGCTCCAGTCCAGAGTCACACAGTCTATTTGTGAGACATCAGTCTGCTCCAAAGAGAACTGCCAGTCATCAATGACTTTTGTTAGAAGTGTTGTGCAGGATTTTCCCGGAATGAAGCCGTGCTGGTTTGAGTTCAGCAGGTTTCTCTCCTTGAGAAAATCCAACATATATTTACCAACTAGACGTTCCATACATTTACAGACCCCTGATGTTATAGAAACTGGGCGGTAATCATCTACGTTTTCCTTATCTCCATCTTTGAAAACTGGCACTACGTTGGCTTCTTTCCACTCCAAAGGTACAGACCCGGTATTAATGGAATAGTTGAAGAGAGCGCAAAGCGAGGGCGCCAAGGCGACTGCACAATTCTTGAGAATTCTTGCTGGCACTCGGTCTGGCCCGGTCGCGGCATGAGGTCTTGTTTTCAGAAGGCTCTCCTTTACTTCATTCGTTGAGAAATACAGGTTGGTTAGAGGGAAGAGAGGGGTAGATGTTGTCCTTGAATATAGCATGTTCTCTTCCTCAGTAGGTACGGAGAAGTTACTTTTAAATTTCCTGTTGAAGGTGTCTGCAATTTCTTGTGGTGTGGAGACTGCCGTACCGTTATGTTTAAATACAGATGGAGCTCTGTTGCAACCTTTACTTCCGAGAAGAGCCCAGAGTTCCTTGGAGTTGGTGTTGAGACTGTGGATGTAAGAATCGTAGGAATCTCTGATAGATTGTTTAGCCTTGTTCCTAGCCAGCCTGTATTTCTCCCACTCATAATCGGTTGGATTTCTTTTCCATTTCTGGTACAGGCGGTCCCTTCTTCGAATTTCTCGCACTATCTCCTTGGTAATCCATGGAGATTTCCGTCTGCTGGTTATATTTACTGTTGGTGTGGTTTCTTCTACGCATTGAAAGAAAATTTTCTTCCAGTCGTTCCATATCTTGTTTATGTTAGTACTGCCGGTGAAATCTCAGGTGAGAACGGGGAGGCGGTTGGATAGTAAAGTGGATAGATCGTTCCAGTTTGTTCGGGAAAAATTATAAACTGTCCTGGTATGGAGTTTGGGGGATGGTTTTATATGGGTCAGTGTTGCGAGAATTGCCTGGTGGTCACAGAATCCAGGGATAGTATTAAGAGATTGGACGGACTGTGGTATATTACTTAGGAAAAGATCAAGGGTGGAGCATGTTGTTTGCGTAATACGCGTGGCTTCGAACATTAATTGATGAAGGAATAAATCATAGAAAGCGGAAAGGAATTTATTGGCGAGGGGGTTATTTGGAACAGGTGCAGCATTTCTGGACCACGTAATTTCTAAGTTGAAATCACCGACAATATAAATGGCATCGTAATTTTGTTGTACATGTTGCACACGCTCGAGAGAGAGGATTAGTTCATCGTTCATTTCACAGAATCATCTCGGAGCATTCCGGACACTTCCTAATGATGCACAAATTATGTTAGCAGCGTAGCAAATACTTCACCCAGCCTCGATTAATGGGATAGCTCTTGGAGAGGAGTGTCTTCTCAGCTAAGAGGTGTCTACTCAATGAATGTGAAAGAACTAAGGAAGGAATTTTGTTACTTGTGACAAAAATGATACCATATATTGATAACACTACCCAACATTTTGAATTATTTTGCAGCAGGCGGTGTGATAGGTGATATTAACTGATTTTGGTTCGCTGAGCACGAATCCATTGTGCGTACCAACATGTCATGTCTTGTTTTCTCGCAGTAGGTACACTGAAATAAGAGATATATATTGCATGTAGTAATAATAATAATAATAATAATAATAATAATAATAATAATAATAATAATAATAATAATAATAATACTGAAAAAATTAAGATAAGTTTGGAAATATTTACAGAAGTAATATGACATTTTGTAAACAGTCCACAACTTTTTTTTTTCCCCCCACTATTTTTATGAGTGCGGGCCAAATAAACAGAAATTTCATTGATATAAATTTCTTTACTTGGGATCATACCAGGATCTCTATGTTCATGTAGATACTGATATACATACGTAATTTCTGTGCTCTAGCCACAAAGTGTGAGCAAAGAATTCACAAAGAAGGCAATGTATATGTAAAACAACACCAGAAAATGCTATTATAGGAAAAAAATTGTAGCCACCTTAATATGAACAGTCCTAGATGTCCCTTTGGAATGACTGCTTGGCTGCCCAGTGTCTGACTGCTGCACGTTTGCCATATCTTTCCAAACACCCAACAGTAGTCGACCATCTTTGCTACATCCCACTTCCCCTGATACCTTCTTTCTGCCTCCTTGAATGTCTTGGTGAAATCTTTCTCCCATCTCTTCACTAACAACAGCTGCAATATTTTCTGGAGAAGTGATTGGGATGAGAATCAAGGAAGTGCAGCTTCAGGCTCATTTTATACCCCCAACTCTTTCATGGGATCCAACATCATTTTCACTACTATTTCAAACTGTTCATTCTTTACATTTCCCAGGAACTTCATCATGATGTGTCTCAATGAAATCCATGCAGAAAGTTCTACGGCATTCATTGTTTAAAGTTTGGTCCTTCTAATTTCTGGCATATCAAAAATGACTTCCTTTACCTTTGCATCTGATAAATGTGGAAACTTCGTTGCAGTGTACTGAAAACAGGGGCTTCTTTTGTCCAAGGCCTTAACAAACTGCTTCATGATTCCTGTAGCAGTGGAAAAATAACTTTTTGGGGTCAACTAAGGTGGCATTTGTAACATTTTTTTTATACCCGGTGTCAACACTTGTCTCTTGGGCCAGGTAGGTACAGACCAGTGTTTGTCTCTAGCTCTGCTGTCCCATTCACATAAATGACAAGGAATTTAGTATAGCCTGCTTCTTCTCCTAATAGAATACCACGTACCGTCAAGTCACTACATACATCCCACCTCTGCTCATGATATTTGATTTTGTCCAAAACAGTTTGCATTGTGTTGTAAGTTTCTTTTAGTGAAATGGAATGTGCTACAGGTATTGAAGCTAGAATGTTTCTGTTATGAAGTAGTACAGTATTTAAGCTCTATTTAGAGGAATCCACAAACAGTCTACAATCTTCCAGCTTGTAATCAGTCCCCAGCTGTTGTATCAGTCCCAGAATGTCACAGTATTAGGTCAGATCATTGTCCTTCCTGAAATACTTTCCGAACTCCTTATCTCTATGTCTCTACCAAGAAAAGGTAGTACCAGGCACGTGGAGACTCTTTTTCTTTCAATCATGATGCTAACAGTCCACTTTTTTTTCCTTCACGAGACCGAGGTCTCGTATCAGGTTACTCATCTCCACATCCCCAGCTAGTTAAACAACTGTGGACTTACTGCTTCTATGGCTGCTGAGAAATCGATATCAACTTGTTCCTCATCAGAATTTGAGGAAGCTTCAGAGTCATGTAAACTGATAGGAGGTGAAGTTATTGAAATTTCTGGTCCAAGAGAAACAGGTCTCATTGCCGACTTTAAATTTGAGTACACAATACTGTCCTTTTTCTTATTAACTCCAGTTACTTGCTTTACTTTTGGCTCTGGAATGGCAAAAGTTTTTAAAACTTAAAATGTT
The DNA here is from genome assembly GCF_040414725.1 of Anabrus simplex. NCBI lineage: Eukaryota > Metazoa > Arthropoda > Insecta > Orthoptera > Tettigoniidae > Anabrus > Anabrus simplex. The sequence continues at coordinate 175,033,616 of NC_090266.1, read as the reverse complement.
TTTGTTGTCCATCAGTACTGAAATTAGTACCTATCCCTTAGGATTGAACCAGCAGCTCATGGAGTGACATTTTTGAGTTTGTATGTCTCAAATAGTTGAATACACGTTTCTTAGCTCAAGAAACCTTCCTAAGCAGAAGCTATCTCTGTATGTCGGATGTTTTTTGTTTCTGATTCAATTTTTACAAAGTGTTCCACTTTCTTTTCTTTATTTTTACTGGTCTGTAGGAATTCAGAGAATTTAGAGTTAAAAAGCAAATCATCTGTGATCAATATGAGGACAAGAAAACTGATTCTGAAAGTATCATGGAGATGTGGAAGTGCTATTGCCAAACCCTGTTCAAGGGAGACCCAGCAAGGAACCCTGGAAAGCAATATAGCCTACTAGAAAACTAGGAACCTTCAATCCTGAGATTGGAAGTTGAGAAGGCAATCAGACACCTGCAACGAAACAAATCTCGTGGTGTAGATGGAATCACTGCTGAAACCCATGGGTACAGAATGAGTAAATATATTACTAGATCTTTGCAAGAAAGTATGGGACAGCTGGAAATTGCCAGATGTGTAGTGTGAGTCAATATTCATCCCTATTTACTAGAAAGGAGCTCCCACAGATTGCAACAAAAAACTTAGAACATTGGCACTGATCCATCATGCTAGTAAGGTTCTTCTCCACATCATCAATAGACTGAAAGCCTTCCTACTGCCAAAATAGCTGAAGAGCAGAGTGGGTTCATGTCAGGCAAAGGCACAAGGGAACAGATCTTGAACGTTCGACAGATTCTGGAGAAGGCCAGGGAGTGAAACATCCTGACAGGATTTGTCGACTACAGGAAGACATTTGATTCCATGAAGTGGAAGCTTTGTGGGATATACATAGGGACATGCGAGTTCCAGATCATCTGGCACGGCTTATTAAGGCACTCCACACTAACAACAGATCCAAAGTATGGGTCAACGAAGTGTTCTCCAGCACCTTCAAAACGACTGAAGCAGGAGTCAGGCAAAGATGCATTTTGTCTCCTAGAGAGAGAGAGAGAGAGAGAGAGAGAGAAATGCATTTATTTCTGCTTCCCCCATTTGGAGGCTCGCCAAAAAGACAAAGCTTACATGAAAATTTGAATAATAACTACAAGGGTCATTTAAAATAGGTCTATAAATGATAGGTATACCATTATACAACATCTACTCAGAACACATAGTGAGGAAGGTTCGTAGATGGATGGGAAGGCAGCTTCAGAGTGGGAGGCATAATGATCAGTAACCTTAGGTCCACACCGATGACACACTCATCGGGGAGCTGGAATTCATTATGGATCGGCTTCCAAGAACGAGCAGGGAGTATGGCCTTAAAATCAACAGATGGCCTTCACTTGAACTGCAATGGTACATATAAGTTAGGGGGTTTGTTTAGAAGAATTATACGGAGATACATTCGGTGAAACTGGTGAACTAGGGAGCAGTGTTGACAGTATAGGAAGCAGGAAATCAAGTAAGGATGACATAAACATTTTAGTGTTAAACAGTAGGAGTATTGCAAAGAAAGGAATAGCATTAATTAATTTATTGGATGTATATTTTAACAGATATTGTAATCTGAATTGAATCATGGCTGAGAAGTGATGTCTTGGATCCGGAAATATTCTCAGGGAACTGGCGTGTTCTTCGCAGAGACAGGTTTGGAACGATAGGAGTAGTGGTTATTCATACAGGTGAAAAAAGAATTTGTACAATTCAAAAAAGTTACGGATGAGAACCACTAAATTCTAGGTGTAAGACTTATCTTTAAAGGTAATAGGCAACTTGGTGTTTATGGGGTGTATAGACCTGGCAATGCATTGATGCTACATGATTATTTGATAAGATAATCAGGTATGTGTGGGGAATGACACAAAAATGAATGTTATTGTAGCAGGTGATCTCATTTTGCTAAATGTTAACTGGGAAAGGAATGCAAATGACAGAAAGCATGACTAACAAATGATAAGTTAATATGGGTAGGACAGCTGAATAAGAAAGTGATGGAATCAGCTAGAGGGAAAAATATTCTAGACATGGTGATAATAAAACTAGATCTATAGAGAAACTGAAGTGATCACAAAGCTGTTTTTGTTGTAGACATGATACTGTATAGGCTTTTGGGCTGTGCCGTGTCGAGAAAATAACAGAGCCGAAATATGGGTCAACAAAGTGTTCTCCAGCGCCTTCAAGCTGACTGAAGCAGGAGTCAGGCAAAGATGCATTTTGTCGCCTAGAGAGAGAGAAATGCATTTATTTCTGCTTCCCCCATTTGGAGGCTGCCAAAAAGACAAAGCTTACATGAAAATTTTATTAATAACTACAAGGGTTAGTAGTAGTTAAAAATAAATCTGATAGAGAGGAATATTAGGCAATACCATGTGGTTGATAAGTCAGCCTCTGTGGCTCAGGCGGCAGCATGTCAGCCTCTCACCACTGGGTACTGTGGTTCAAGTTCCGGTCACTCCATGTGAGATTTGTGCTGGACTAAGCGGAGGTGGGACAGGTTTTTCTCCGGGTACTCGGGTTTTCCCTGTCATCTTTCATTCCAGCAACACACTCCAATATCATTTCATTTCATCTGTCAGTCATTATTCAGGAAAACAGGTTTAGGTTTTCATTCACCATGTGGTTGATAAGTGAGGCTTGAGGGAATTAAAAAATCAATTATGATCAGTGGAAAATGCTAAATAATAATTTAACAGTCTGTGAGATGGGTTTAAAGCAAATTGTTAAGGAGTGTGAAAATAGGCTTGTACCTTTAAAGGTGGTAAGGAATGGTAAGGGCTCATTATAGTACAACAAGAAACTAAAGAGGATAAGAAGCAGGTTCAGCTTAGCAAGAAGTAGAGTTAGGAATGGTTGCAGGTTTGAGGAGAGATTGAAGGAACTTACTAGGAAATTGAATTTAGTCAAAACATCAGCTAAGGATAACATCATGGCAGACATAACTGGCAGCCATGTGAAATTGAGGAAGCAATGAAAGGATATGTATTGATACTTTAAAGGCACAAACAGGTTCCAGGAAGGACATTCCAGGGATCATTAATGAAAAAAAAGGGGAGTATATATGTGAGGGCTTCCAGAAGGCAAAAGTATTCAGTCAGCAGTATCCAAAGGTGGTTGGATATAAGGATAATGTCCAAGTAGGGAAGGTGACTAATACTGGCGAATTACTGAAATTTACTTGTGATAAAACATTTACAAAAAAGTACGTAGGCCTAAATTGAAAGCTAGAAAAGCGGATAGGATTGTTAAGATTTCTGGTGATATATTAAAGGCATTGGGTTGGGATATATTGCTATATCTGAAATACATACAGTATTTGATTACTGTTTGATTGATGGAGCGGTACCAAATGAATGGAGAGTTGCAATAGTTGCCCCGGTATACAAGGGAAAGGGTGATAAACGTAAAGCGGATAATTACAGGCTTGCCAGCTTGACATGTTGTTTGTAAGCTCTGGGAAAGCATTCTTTCTGATTATATTAGATGCATTTGCAAAATTATCAACTGGTTTGATAGAAGGCAGTTCAGGTTTAAGAAAGGTTATTCCAGTGAGGCTCAACTTGTAGGATTCCAGCAAGATAAAGCAGGTATTTTAGAGTCAGAAGGTCAAATGGACTGCATCACTATTGACCTAACCAAGGTGTTTGATAGGGCAGATCATGGGATATCACTGAAAAAATGAGGGCTAATGGACTAGACAAAAAGGTGGGTGAATGGGTGGCTAAATTTCTAGAAAATAGAACTCCGATCATTAGAGGAGGTGAAGTATTATATACAGTAATCCTGTAATGATTAAGTGAGGGGTCACACAGGGCCGTATTATTGAAGCTTTGTTTTCTTACGTAATTTATAAGTACTGAAATCAGAGATAATGCTATTTGTGGATGATGTTATACTGTCTAGATCATTAAAAAAGTTGCAGGATTGTGATTGACTACAAAAAGATATAGACAGTGTTGTGAGATATATGGCAGACAATTGTATGATGGTAAATGGGATGGAAAGTCAGGTTGCATGTTTCACCAAGAGGAAGAGTCCTCTTAGTTTTAATTACTGTGTTGATGGGGTGATAGTACCTCATGAGGATCACTGTAAGTACCTGGCTGTTAATATAAGGAATTATCTTCATTGGGTAATCACTTTAACCAAGTTGTAAAGAAAAGATATAGTTCTCTTCATATGGTTATGAGTGTATTTAGGGGTTGTAGTAAGGATGTAAAGGAGAGGGCATATAGGTCTCCGGTAAGACCCCAATTAGAGTATGGTACTATGGGGCCCATAGTAGGACTACTTAATATAAGAACAGAAAAGGTTTCAAAGTAAAACAGCACTATGACAGCATCAATCTATAATTCTTTTTTTATTATAATAATAATAATAATAATAATAATAATAATAATAATAATAATAATAATAATAATAATATTTGCTTTACGTCCTACTAACTGCTTTTATGGTTTTTGGAGATGCCGAGGTGCCACAGTTTTGTCTCACAGGAGTTCTTTTATGTGCCAGTAAACCTACCGACACGAGGCTGACGTATTTGAGCACCTTCAGATACCACCGGACTGAGCCAGAATTGAACCTGCCAAGTTGGGGTAGAAAGCCAGCGCTCTACCGTCTGAGCCACTCAGCCTGGCAATAAAAATAGGAAGGATCATAATATGAAATTAAAAATTTAATTCAAGAGGACAAATTGGGGAAAATATTCGTTTATTTATAGGATGAGGAGTAAAGTATTGGAATAATTAATCAACAGAAATGTTCAGTAAATTCTAAGTTTTGTAAAAACATTTAGGAAAAGGCTAAGTAAGCAGTTAATAGGGAATCTGCCTCCTGGGTGACAGTCCTAAAAGCAGATGATTGATTGATTGATTGATTGATTGATTGATTGATTGATTGATTGATTGATTGATTGATTGATTGATTGATCACCTTTCACCTGTCCCAGATGGCTTAGTTCAGCAGAGACTGCATGGTTACGTTCGAAAAACAAAATGTCTAGTAAAATTTATCGTATAAGATTAGGACAGAATCTAGAATACATATTCGTGAATGAGAATTCAGTAATATAAAGGAAGTAAAATCATAATTTATTACGTCAAGAGCATAAAGGTTAAATCAAACAAAAACCATACCCAATAAAAACTCCAAGTTAAATTACACATAAATTTACAATTGAAAATTTGACACTAAAGGTTGCTCAGAAGCCTCCGGGTTGAGTACCTGGCATATCAAGTTCAATAACTTTGGAAAAGTGAAATATACCTATTTGTGATAGAGATCAAAATAAGTTGACTGTTATTAGCCTGCAGGCTGTGATTAAGTACTGTATCTTCCATAAATATATAACGATCGATTCAATATTGGCCTAAGTACACTAATTCTGAATTTGTCGGATATATATAAAAAGAACTCTGTTTGGGACTGCCCTAAGTTTAAACCACCAAAATAACACAGCTTCTAATACACGATATGACGGGGGTCTAGAAAACCTCGTAACCCAACTACAGCCAATGGGTCGTGGAACACTAATCAACACAAATAATTGACAACACTATCACTCACATAAGACACATAAAAACAATGAACACAAATAAACCACATCTGAAAAAGGAGGACATAAATTATACACATTCACCATCAGATCGAGCGGTAATCGCTCTGCAGATCGGCGTAGTTCTTGTGGCATGACTGGTCACGTTATCGGCTATCTTTGTTTACCTGTCGTAAGCAGCTGGTGAGGGAAAGAAATACAAACATTGTGTAGCTCAGGCATCCCTCTCTCACATAGCTAACGGGACTATGCGTAACTTTCACTGATGGCCTTCCCTGAATCATACAATTTGCTCGCTGTCTACCTGGAACACACTCTCGTCCAGCGGAGAGTAATCTCAGCTAAATAAGCCTTTAAATATATCACTCATTACAACATCTAGTCTGGGATACACCCCTCTCACAAACCAGGTACAATTCATTAATTTAGCCTCGACGCCAATCTCCAATTTTAGGACTCAACACAATCATCATGGCACGTCATAGCCTCATATTTCATAGTCCCCGATTCAATTCTGGAGCACAGTTAGGGTCGCCTGCCACTTTCTATAAATGACCCTCGCTAAATACAACGATGGTGATAGCCCTCTGCACACGTCATCAGCTGAAAAACATGCAACACTACATCATCATGCATAGCCTGTCTAAAGCTTAGTTCTCACTGATCTCAAGGGCAGTGTCCTGGAGCTTCAGGCTCTGGGTCGAGGGATATAACTGGGGAGGATGACCAGTACCTCGCCCAGGCGACCTCACCTGCTATGCTGAACAGGGACCTTGCGGGGGATGGGAACATTGGAAGGGATAGACAAGGAAGAAGGAAGGAAGCAGCCGTGGTCTTAAGTTAGATACCATCCCGGTATTTGCCTGGAACAGTGGGAAACCATGAAAAACCACTTCCAGGATGGCTGAGGTGGGAATCGAACCTACCTCTACTGAGTTGACCTCCCGAGGCTGAGTGGACCCCGTTACAGCCCTCATACCACTTTTCAAATTTTGTGGCAGAGCTGGGAATCGAACCCAGGCCTCCGGGGGTGGCAGCTAATCACACTAACCACAATACCACAGAGGCAGATGGTGACTTTATACTCTACATAATAATCTTCCTAGGGTAGTGTTTTGAGTTTTAGGTTTAGCCTATTGCATCTCATTTCGCATATTCTGGGAGCAAAATGGCAATTAATTTTTGTAGGTTTCCTTTCTCGAGACCTGAACTTCTAAGATCATCTGTTCTAGACCTTATTTACATCAGTAATAATTATGGGTTTCAGACACTGGAGTGGTGGGAGAAGGGAAAGTGTGGTGGGTGTTTTAGGCTGTCCCATTATAATATTTGTGGTATTTAGGGCTTTTTTAAGGGGTGTTACATATTTATGATGATGACCATCAACATTGCTTTGCTAGCTGAATTTAATTAAAGAGGTCTATAATAGTTATTTAGGGTAACAATTTATGAGCTGGAAGGAAGTCATAAAACCATAACCTTAATTTACTGTATTCAGTGTCATAGTCTTGCAAGTGGCAAGGGTGTTTTGATTACATTTCCCCACCCTTTCATTTTTACACCCGTAGTTGCACATCATTTTCAGGCAATAGTAAATTTTTTCGGCCGTTATTATACACTCATTTTTTTGCAATCCCGGAGATTTACTGACCTCGGAATGACGTGTCAGTGACCCCAATATCCTTATGCTTTGAGTGAACATGTGTCTATATTTTTAATTATTCCAATGTGCCATTAATTGCGATTTAAAATTGATTATATTATCATTGCTTCCCCATTAGGAGAGCTCCAGGATGGGTACACCAACATGGCGGACAGCGCACTCAACTTGGCGTACTTTCTCCTGCAGCGGAGAGCTGCCATCAGCGATCCATGTAATAGAGATCAGTGTTAGTTCTATATCTCTCTACATTCCTGTTTGAATCTCAAGAGGTTCTGTCCCTCCAATCTGTATGGATGAACATGACATCACTTATACCTTAGTGTCTGCATGACACGCGTGAAAATATCAAAACATACACCAAAACACTACTCTATCTCCTAACATATCCTTCGTGTCCCAATTAGAAATAACCCTAAAATAAAACTAGATTATAGCATGCATTCAGCCCCAAACATTATTTACAATACAAATGAAAAACAAACCAATGCCATTCTGGCTTACATTACAATTATTATTTACAGTTAATGAAAGGGCCACATACGAATCTGATCACTACATAACATACTTAAAAAAACAGTTCAACTCATCTTTATCTCCTTCTCTGCCATTCGCAGTATCCTTGGGACTGCCTGATTTGTACGAGTTAGTACATGACAGCTGCGCTGTCTACAGGTCGAGAAGTATGCTGGTTCGTTCCTCTTCGGTCCATGGTTTGATGTCTTCGTTCTCGTACTGCTGTTGGTGCCTGCAACCTGGTAACTTTGATCAATACCCGTCCTCTTCTGCACTTCCTTTGTGCATGAATACACAGACGTAACCTTGGCAAGGATACAATAGACGATATCCTCCATCGAGACATTACTCCGCCAATGATAGTAACCAAATTAAGGGGTATTTCCCGGTTCTGATCAAGTCTTTAATAGTGGTACGCCATTAGCTGCACTCAATTTATTTTACCACGCAAACTCACACTAAACATTTATAAACCGGTCAAAATGTTGCTCGGGTGAGCTTAAAAAAACAGTTATTAAGTCTCATCTATCACTGAAACAATTAGTGTGTCCTTTGTAGATTACATCTCCAATATCACTTTGCTACCGCAACACTGACGTACTGAGAATGAGTGTCTTGTAGAATCCGAATGAGCGCAGAATGAGAATAAGAATGAGAATTTGTACTGCCGCTGTTGGCCTTTTATAGTAGGAGGGTAGGGGCGCATCCGCTAGTAATTCCCCGAGATACAACAGCCTTCCTTTTGTGTACAGTCAACTACCTCACAACGGATCTTTCCAAGAAGTCGTAAATAATCAAAACAGGCACATTTACATCGTTTTAATGGCCCATTGTACTACAAAAATATAATACGGAATTGTCCTTATCTTGGATCTCTGGGATATGGCTCTGTCACTAAGATACGGGATCAAATTCAAACGATTCCAGGCCTGGATATTTTGTGTTCGTTGGCAACCTGACATGTTCAGTAGTTCCCCGCTTTCAAATCACTCTCTCCGTCTCTTTCATGCCATGTGCTTTCTTACTTTTCCTTTCACGTACCCATGCCGTCTATGGGGTTCACAGCATCCTGCCTCGATTCATCTGAGGGAATAGCGCCGCACCTTGCATGCCATGGGTTAGACACGTATAACCACACGGTCACCCAAATTAATTTAATTGGACCGTGATCTGATACGGTTCGATTGATTGATTGATTGATTGATTGATTGATTGATTGATTGATTGATTGATTGATCAATCATGAATATGTAGGAAAGCTTGCAAAGAGTGGCATTATATATGAGAAGGGAATAGATGAGAAACAGCTTCATATCAGGAAGGAATGTGATCATTAGCAACACATACAACAACAAAAATCACATTGTCCAAAATTTTCATACATTGTTTGTTTTGGTTGTTAAACAGAGGAAGAGTATCCTTCAAGGAGTAATTTTTACATAAAATTTGCGAATGTCATCCTTTTGTGTCAACTTTTGATGAGGAAACCTAATTTCCTTCTCTGCTAGTTAACCTAACTTCTGCTATGATGGAAGGCGAGAAATATCGTCTTTCTTGCATGGCGCTGTGACAACATTCATCCGTAAGTCTTCTTTCTGCTCTCCCCAACTGCAGGTAGAAGGTCTGTTCCTCCAGAACCAAGCGAGTTGGCCATGCGGTTAGGGTTGCACGCTGTGAGCTTGCATTCGGGAGATAGTGGGTTCGAACCCCACTGTCGGCAGCCCTGAGATGGTTTTCTGTGGTTTCCCATTTTCACACCAGGCTGTACCTTAATTAAGGCCATGGCCACTTCCGTCCCACTCCTAGCCCTTTCCTTTCCCATTGTCGCCATATGACCTATCCATGCCAGTGCGACATAAAGCCAATTGTAAAAAAGCAATATTCCACCTGACTAATTTTCTTTTCATGCCTCATATTCCACAATATTTTTGTTCATATTTACATGAAGAGAATTAACACTATTGTTCACATCTAATCCACTACCGGGCAAGTTGGCCACGCGGTTAGGGGCGCGCAGCTGTGAGCTTGCATCCGGGAGATAGTGGGTTCGAGCCCCACTGTCGGCATCCCCAAAGATGGTTTTCCGTGGTTTTCTATTTTCACACCAGGCAAATGCTGGGGCTGTAGCTTAATTAAGGCCATAGCCGCTTCCTTCCCACTCCTAAGCCTGTCCCATCGTGGCCGTAAGACCTATCTGTGTCAGTGCGACGTAAAACAAATTGCAAATAAAAATATCTAATCCACCAGTGTCCAACAATACTGTTTCTGAAGAACATTTAGAAAATTATGAGACTTAACTGCAAGAGTTTTGGAAGGTTCTATTGTGTGTTGTACAAACACACTATAGGTTCGAGAGGTTTACTAATTTGTGTAAAGGTAATGACCAAGTGAGTTGGTTGTGCGGTTAAGGTCTTCAGCTATGAACCTGCATTCAAGAGTTGGTGGGTTCGAATCCCACTGTTGGCTGGCTGTCCTGAAGATGGTTTTCCATAGTTTCCCATTTTCACACCAGGCAAATGCTGGGGCTGTATTTTATTTAAAGCCACGGCAGCTTCCTTCCCTCTCCCAGCCCTTTCCTATTCTATCATCGCCATAAGACCTATCTATGTCAGTGCGACGTAAAGCAAAATGTAAAAAAAATTAAGGTAATGTAGGTTCAAAGTAAAATAATATTTGTTTGCTAGTTTTGTCACCACACTGCTGGCAGTTGGCCCTCATTTATATATTTCTTTTTTTTTTTTTTTTCATAGAAAACATTTATAAAACCGTCTACAAACAGCAATCAGTCAATTTTTCAGTATAATGAATCCTACCAAGACATTAGCCTGTATCTAATGTGCGGTGATGTGACTATGTTTTTGAAGTGTGTAAATCAGCAAGATCTCAGATGCCTAAAGTAAAATAATCTTAGTTCTGAAATATTTGTTTCTTATTGAAAATGCAAAAGTGAGGTAATTGGCCGAACACACTTTTTAAAATATACAGTAAAACCTCGTTAATTTAGAGTCGTTGGGATGCAAAAATCGGATTTCGAATTACGTGATTTTGAATTAACCGCCAACACATACTTCGGAACTGCCAACCCTTGTGGCCTCACAGTATATTCTAAGACCCGTTACTGTGTGCAATTAACCTTGATTCACAGTTTAAAGCTCTCAAATGTCATGAAAAAAAAAAAAAAAAATACTATTTCCAAATGTATCCAACAAGGTGCATTTACAGTATTTAAATAATGCACTTGGATAACTCACTGGCAAACATAACCTCACACAATGAAATATGAGTAAAAGACGAGGAGAAATCTATAATGGCTCCCCTGTGCAAGTGCTTTATTCATTGGATTACTGTACTGTCTGCATTTTTAGATGCCTTGTACCGGCATGGAAAATCCCCGGCGTCCTTAAAAACATCGTGGCTTTTCGAACTTTCTTATGACGGGAAGGAACTCTCTTGCTTCCGTATGCAGTGTGCACTGCAGAGCAACACAATACATTTGCTGGCTGCCAATTCTCCCCTTAAAACCATAAGTCCGTTTCGCCTCAGCATTTGACAAAATAAAACAAACAGTTCAGTTTCATCGGCATTGACAATATTATTTGGTGCTTACAGATTGATTATAGGCATAAGTCATGCTTTTTCGCCAATAGTCTGCATCGCCAGTGTTCGCGGATTCTACCTCTCCGCACACTGCCTGCTAGGTGATATTGTGAATTGTGGCGTTCCTAAAAACGCCGAATACAAAATAATTATGATTCCGCTCGAACATAGCAGATATGAAGCACACTGTAGACACGCCAAAGTAGGTGAAAGTGCACAAGTCGGGAAGACGCATTCTGTCATGACGCGGAGAAATTTTGAATTTAAATTTCTCTGTAAAATACTATTTTTTTTTTCAATATATAAAGGCAGTTTCGAATTAAAAGTCTGAATTTCGGTAACGGGACCAACATTGTTCTTCGAATTACGAATTATCCGTATTTTGAATTAAATGATTTAAATAACATGCAATACCGAACCTCATGTTTCGGGAACGAGAGCTGCTTCGAATTAAGTGAGATTTTGAATTAATCGATTTCGAATTATCGAGGTTCTACTGTATGTATTTTATACAATGTGCTTTACGTCACACCAACACAGATAGGTCCTATGATGATGATTCGATAGGAAAAAGCTAGGAGTGGGAAAGAAGCAGCCATGGCCTTAATTAAGGTACATTCAGATGTGAAAATATGATACCACTGAAAAACATCTTCAGGGATGCCGACAGTGGGGTTCAAACCCACTATCTCTCAAATGCAAGCTCACAGCTGCGTGATCCTTTTAAATATTTAAAACAGGTCATTCATATGAAATGCATTATCTGGCTGATTAATGTTGCTTTCTGAATGAATACATATTCATTAATGCTCAGTGTCTGAGTGCTAGATCATATCATCTGCTCACTAAGCTTGAATAGACACCTTTTCTCTTCATCTTCTCCTTTCTCTTCTTCTCTCTTGAGACAGGTATCAGCTGGTTCTGAGCATCTTCTTTCAGTTGTTAATAGCTTCTACCTTGACATGTGTTAATATTCCAAACTTTTTTTTTCCCTCTTCTTCCATCTAGTTTTCCCTCCATTACTCTCTGTTGAAGACAATTTCTGCGAAGTATGTGACCCAACCAGGACATTTGGCTCTTCCTTATCATTTTCATCAGGTGGGTCTTGTCTCCTATTCTTCTTATCACCTTATCATTCCTTAATTTATCTGTCCACCTCACTTTTTCCATTCTTATACACAATGATATTTCAAAATATTCCAAGTAGTTTGTATCTTTCTTTCTTTCTTTCTTATGACTGTCTTTTAACACATTGAACGCTGTGGCCGAGTGTTACTGAGGCTTCCTTATTTACTGCCATATATGGTACCCGAGCTCAGGCTTGGTTTGCTTAACGAATAAATCATCACTTGCTGGAACTATGCCTGTCACTCTCCTGGTACCTAAAGAAGAACGACAGTGTTACAGTTCTTTATACTGCCGGTAAATCAGACCACTATCCTCGCCGGATAGAATATGAATGCATGTTTTGAGGAGTAGCAAACTTGTTCTGTGCGCTTTGTTTTCCCACTCATTCCTGCAATGGTGTCACAGTATCTTTCTTCTTTGAGTTACAGCTCAGTAGAAAACACGATGAACTGGAATTCAGGATCTGAACTTGATGGCAGCAATGATGATGAGTGATCTCTCTGTCGGTAATTCTGATAAAAATACATATCAAATTATGATGATAATAGCAATGTGCCTCTCTGTTTAACCAAATGTTTCAAAGTTTATCACACAAAGTCAAAATTTTCTTATTTGTACTGTACTGTAGAAAAGAAACCTTTACCAGTCACATTTGTGTTTTAGATAGCATACTAATGCTAATGTAACAGTTTTAAAAGTGAATTTGAAAAAAATAATTACATACATGATTTTAAGTAGATGGAAAAATAAAAAGCTCAGCAACATGATTAATATATTTGCCGTTTGATATATTAGTTTTGGAAATAAAAAGGACCAGTTGAGTTCAGTGCTGAGCCAGAAAATTATAGTTTACCTCAATATTGACAAAGTTATAAAGCCTCAAAATATGGCTAAAATGTTCAGTGCACAGCAGTTAATACATTACAAATATGCCAGTCTTCAATGTATTAATCATACTGTAATGGATTACATTTCTGTCATTTTGAAGTCTTCTGATGTGGGCTGATTCAGCTTGTTCTCTCTCCAACACTTGCAATGAATTGTTTGTTTACCACATTATTTGAAAAATGACAAAACATGCTGTTGGTGTTTACAAATAGTTTGCAGGCAGTTATTGAAAAGCTTTACGAGGAACAGGTTTTGCCAGTAAATTTTCCTATTCTGCGTGTACTCTTACTTAAAATAATAACTTGAGTTTTCAGTCGATCATTATGTAATGAAGTTCTGATTTACTTTTGGCAGGTGATCAGATGAAACTAGTGAAAATGTTTATTTGATAGAGACATATTTTACAAAAATGTATGGTCTGCTGTGTTCTGTGTCCCAGTCATGTTCAGGAGGATGAAAAAAAGCTTGATGATTGGGTAGCAGCATAGGTTATGTATTGAGGTCTTTATACTACAATCTTCCAAAGATATAGTCTCCCTGACCAAACTGTGCTAACAATACCCATCATAGTTGTATGATAGCCAAATCCAGTGCTTGATGTTAGTATTTTCAAACTTCCCATTGTATTCATATTTGTAATAGATCTGGAAATGATATTCATTATATATCGTATGCTATTTTCATATCTACTGTCTTGTTCCTCCTTGTTATCTGTCTGTTTTTTCTGTATGTCTGTGATGTGCACACCTTGAAGCCTTTGTTATTTGCCTGCCTCCTCCTTGTTACATAGTCATGTTTTGTACATGCAGGAAGCCTGTACCAGAGAGAGAGAGAGCACAGGTGCCAATCTTCACTCCTCGTGTGTGAGAAGACCATCTTCATGCTTGCAAGGTGTGCACATCATTCTTGTGCTCTGAAATTCTGAGTATCAGATATTACTTTCTCATAACTTTCTCTTATGCTGTGAGAGTTCTTTACAGACTAATATCATTATCTCATAAGTTACTGAAAACCTAAGGCAGTCATGTGGTAAAATGATCAAGCATTATAAAGACTAAGAAAGGAGAGACATAGTAGAAATACACTTAAGTAAAGTAATACACTTGTGAGCAATTGAATTTGAGGTATATGGATAGTAGCATATAGCACCCACATTTGGCTGATGTCAGCGGTGTGGCATGGACTCCACAACACATCAAAAGCATTGGGGAGATGTGCTGGTTTAGGACCACTGAACAGCCTTCCATAACACATGGAGAAGGATCAAAAGAGCGTTTATGGAGCCCACATTCCTCTGAACATCATCCCAGTTGTGTCCCGTACTGTCGAGACTTGTTGACCTTGAGAGATGGCAAGCATTCTCATGTCTTTGGAGTGTTCATCCAACGAACTGGCCACAATTTTGGAACAGTGGACCGGTACATTGTCTTGCTGTAGGCACAGGTCTTCTTCAGGGTACTGGAATCTTGGCAGGTGTTCGAGGGGCCTCATTTCATCCTGTGTGAACAGTTCCCACATGAGGGTACCACCACCACTGGCCTGAACATTACCCTGCTGGAGAGGGGGTTCCTTTGCCTTGTTTGGCAATGCACTCATACGCTACTTTTGGTATGTACTTCAACTCGTCTGTCCAGGTGACTTTTTACCATGTTTCAACAGTTCAGTTGTGGTGTTCCCATGCCTTGTCAATCTATGTGTCTTGTGATGTGTGATGAGCAGATTTACGCAAGTGGGAAGGTGGCTTCTGTATAATATTGCAAGGAGATGGTTCTCGATGGTATGGTTGCTGATATATCATTGTTGTCCAGCATTGATGTGATCTGCTGCACTGTGGCCTGTCTATCCACACATAAAATTGAGCTAGGTGAAGGTGATCCCCGTCATATCGTTAGTACATTGTACACTGCGGCATTTCACTGTGGTGGCAGTTGTTTTGCCTGAATCCATATACCTGGGTTAAATACTTGATGTATGTGACTTGGGAAGTCCTATGCCTGCACGACTTTGGAGATCAATTGGCCCATATCTATGGCAGTGAAAACCTTTCTGCGATCAAATGTGCTGGTTTGTCGTGTCTGAACCACACTGTGCTCAGCTGTTGCACAGCCAGTACAAGGCCTCATGACATTGTACCACATTCCACGCCATACTGTTACATTCACCGGGCTGGCCATTTTATTTACATGAAAACTGTAGCTATCTCTGATTCCATTGCTCATTAGTGTATATCTCTGTTCCAGATGTACATGGCACTAAGTCCATTTTTTTTCAAAATTTAGTTTTTAACATAGGTTTACTGTATTTTCTGTACTCTTTTCCAGGGTGAACACTGTCTCATATGCACAATAATAAACCACTATGTGGTAAAAGGTATCAAGTTCAGTATACTACCAAAACAAATGAAAGAATCTCAGTTTGAGACATGGATGTTAAAAAGTCAAATAATATTTGCATTATTAAGTAAAAGAAGTTTATGAAGCTTTCCATTTTAAAAAATGGCAAGTGAAATAAACACTGCAAAACATTCCTTTGCATATATAAAATTGCATATATGTGGCATAGTGCTAACATTGGAGCACAGACATATGAAATGACTTGTCATCAGTGAGAATAATGTAATATGTTAAGTCAATCCTGAGTAATTGAGATGTGAAGTTCATGCTTGAGATACACTCCTCAGCATTTTACTTGATCCATCTGGTGAAAGAAAGAAGAAGAAAACTTCAAATTACCATAAGTGTCTTAAGAACTCAAGATTCAGTAAAGTATTATCTGTCAACTTTTCACCTTTGCTTTGCAGAAAGGAGAAGAAAAGTTCCAAATAAGTGTCTTAAGAACTCAGTAAACTCAGTAAAGTATTACCGATCAGCTTTTCACCTTTGCTTTTTAAAATAATTAAATGGGTTTTGCTATACTCGTATTATTCACGTCAACTTGTAATGACAGTGAAATCAACGTAGATTCAGTTATCTAACTCATAACTTGGCAATAAGATGGATGGAGCTGGAAGATTACTTGTACTAATCTGTGGAATTGTTGGTGTAAGAGTATTTATTACGAGAAAGAACCATAAAAAAAAGGATGCATTGCTAATTACATAGGTCAGACAGGTAGAAGTTTTCAGATTAGGTATCAGGAGCATGTTAATGCTGAAAAGCATTGCAAATTTTCAGCCATGAGTGAACATGTCAGATTTTAATCGCGCATGTACTTGGTCATTTTGTATAGTAGAATATAAAAAGACCTATTACGTAGTATTCTCGAAGATATCTGTATTCAAATGGACCAGAAAAGTAATTAGAGTTAAAATTTAAATGAAATTTCCAAGAAGATTAACATACTTTGAGGTATTGTTAAATATATTTTACTAAACTAATAAACATCCATTCCTCCTTATCTCCCCCTCTTTCCCAACTACCACTTTCAGTGTCATCCTTGCACTGTGTACATGCTAAGCCTCCATGATTTGTACGTAAATTTGAAATTTTGTTTTCTTACATGTAGCGCTGGTGTACATATTATTGATTTATTATATTCTGTCTTGTTTTCCGAGATATTGATCTGACAAAGGATAAAGACAGAGTCAACATTAATGAACGTAGGTTTTTGTGGCTCATTGTATTAAAATACAGAAATAAATATGCGAACTGGATTAAAGCCACTTGTATATATTTAACGAAGTTGAGCTTTCTGCCAAATTACATTGGCCTTCATCAGGGCATGTGAATGTTTGTCTCCGACAGTGAGCAAAGAAATTCTTGGAAGGAACAAAATTAGCTGATAGTGTATTCTTGCTAAGATCTCTCATGACAGAATGTTTAAAAAAGTTTTATACATCGTTCCAAGGTCAGTAGTCTATTTTTAACAGCTGTTTAGATATAATTTAAAAATGGGATTTTATATGAAACTGCTACTGTTAATTTTATACACAGTTATAAGCATTTAATAACGCCAGGAGATAGAAATTGTACAGAACTGTATATAGAACATTTTATGTCTTTTCTAGAACTTTATAAGGAGGTATTTAGGAGGTATTTGTTTGTTAACTATCCAAATGTTTTATGATATAACGCAATTGTAAATTACAAGGTATTTTAGAAGGTTTATGTGTGTACATACATATATTATAAATATTCTAAAGTAACTTGCTGAATGTCCTTGTTATTTCATCCTAGGCTGATGATGGCATATACAATACCAAAACCGGTACCTAAAAATGACAATAAAAATATGACGTAATTATTTCACATTTTTTATAGTATTGAACAGGTGGAAAATCCTACCCTTATCTTTGAGCAGTTGTTAACTTATTAAAAATAAAGGCTGAAGTCCATCGCTTAATTTTAATGCTAAATACTGCAATTAAGTAAGAATGGGGTATACCTCAAGATATGGCAGAGTGCATCATTGATTTCAGAGTTTTATATTTTCTTCTGTCTGATTAAATTTTGGATAGGCTATTATCGTGTAAATTTACAGTGAGAAGGTTAGCATTTTTCTACTGGCGCTTGAAGTATGTTTCAATGATACATATAGTACGGTGACGCTGTTTGGATAAGAAAACTTAAATGTTTGCCACAAAATGCGATCGATCATCTTTGGTACATTGTCGTTTTATCGTTGTGTGCATTTGCGAGCTCTCTTGTTGACATTCGAAGGCGATATTGGAGTTGATTAGTAATACCCATCAACAGCTGTTCCATAAAGAAAATCAGAAATGAAAGAGGAGAACATGTTTTTGTAATAAATACATAAATCATGTGGTCGATAGCAGTCGTTAACTCATTAGAAATAAAGGCTAAGTAAACAATCGCTGAATTTTAATACTCTACACTGAAATAAAGTAAGAATGCAATACACCTCACGATATGGCAGAGCGCAACATTGATTTCTGAGGTTAGATTATATTTTCTCGCGTCTGATTAAATTTTGGTAAGGCTATTCGCATCTAAATTTATAGTGAGGTGGTTATCACTTTTCTACTGGTGCTTGATATATGTTTTCATGATACATATAATACGGTTAAGTTAGGTGACGCTGTTTGAGTAAGAAAACCAAAGTTTTTGCCACAAAATGTGAACTTCGGTATTGTTTTCTCTCTATGTGCACTTGCGTGCTCTCTCGTCGATATTCGAAGGCGATGTCGGAGTCTATTAGTAATACCTGTCAAGTGCTGTTCCGTAAAGAAAATGAGAAATGAGAGAGGGGAACATGTTTTCGTAATAAATACATAAATAACTTGGTCGATAGCAGTTGTTAACTCGTTAGAAATGAAGACCAAGTAATCGATCAATGAATTTTAATACTCTACACTGAAATTAAGTAAGAATGTGATGTAACTCAAGATATGGCAGAGCGCATCATTGATTTCAGAGGTTAGTTTATATTTTCTTGCGTCTGGTTAAATTTAATAATAATAATAATAATAATAATAATAATAATAATAATAATAATAATAATAATAATAATAATGCTATTTGTTTTACGTCCCACTAACTACTCTTTTACGGTTTTCGGAGACGCAGAGGTGCCGGAATTTAGTCCCGCAGGAGTTCTTTTACGTGCCAGTAAATCTACCGACACAAGGCTGACGTATTTGAGCACCTTCAAATACCACTGGACTGAGCCAGGATCGAACCTGCCAAGTTGGGGTCAGAAGGCCAGCGCCTTAACCGTCTGAGTCACTCAGCCCGGCATGGTTACATTTTGGAGAGGCTATTCCCATGTAAATTTATAGTGAGAATGCTATCATTTCTCAACTGGCGCTTGGAATATGTTTTTACTATACATCTGGTATGGTTAAGTTAGGTTAGGTGACGCTGTTTGAATAAGAAAACTGAAGCATTTGCTACAAAATCTGATTAATCATCTACAGTACCGTATCGTTTTCTCGCTATGTACACTTCCGAGACCTTTCGTCATTCAAAGGCGATATGGGAGTCGATTAGTAATAACCGTCGACTGCTGTTCTCTAAAGGAGAATTCAAAATGAAAGAGGATACCATGTTTTTGTAATAAATGCGTAAATAACGTGGCCGTTAGCAGTTGCTAAGTCGTTAGAAATATAGGCTGAAGTAAACGATTGCTTAATTTTAATTTTATATACTGAAATTAGGTAAGAATATGTCCGGCTCCATGGTTAAATGGTTAGCGTGCTGGCCTTTGGACACAGGGGTCCCGGGTTCGATTCTCGGCAGGGTCGGGAATTTTAACCATCGTTGGTTAATTTCGCTGAAACGGGGGCTGGGTGTATGTATTGTTTTCATCATAATTTCATCCTCATCACGACGCGCAGGTCGCCTACGGGAGTCAAATCAAAAGACCTGCACCTGGCGAGCCGAACATGTCCTCGGACACTCCCAGCACTAAAAGCCATACGCCATTTCAATTTCAGGTAAGAATATTATACATCTCAAGATATGTCAGAGTACATCACTGATTTTGGAGGATAGTGTATATTTTGTGGCGTCTAGTTAAATTTCGGAAAGGTTGTTCCCATGTAAATATGTTTTCATGTTACATATACGGTTAGGTTAGGTGACGCTGTTTGAAGAAGAAAACTGAAACGTTTTCCACAGAGGCCTCTGGAGTGTTACTATAATTTTTTCAGAATGAAATTAAACATACACTTTCACGTAGTATCAGATTTCGAAAACAACAAACAAGTAAGTTACAAGTCATTAATCTCATTTTTGATCCGTATTGATGATAGTGATTACATACAATTTACAAAATATACATTTAATGTTAACCTAATCATTACTTACAATACCACATTTTGTGGTTAAATAATTACAATTGATAGAAAGGTTGTGAACATGTTTTGCCCTTCTTAATGGGCATCATCAGCACAATGGATAACCTTAAAACAAATAATTACATTTTAAAACTTTTACAAATATTGGTCATATTAAAATGGAACGAGATGATGTGATGTTGAAAGTTATTTTCGATATCATTAGGAAGTTTGACGTGAATGTTACAAACATAAGTTAAAACTATTGTAGTACATTTTTACAATATTGTCTAAAAATATATATATCAGCATTCATCTGGAATTGAAATGGATCCTCTTTTAATTTTTGGTGAAAGTCAATATTATTGTTGTGTTCACCACCAAGCAGATTTGAAGAAAAAGATATGTATAAAACATGTGTATTTTCTTCAAATCTGCTTGGTGGTGAACACGACAATAACATTGAATTTACCGAGCTCGATAGCTGCAGTCGCTTAAGTGCGGCCGGTATCCAGTATTCCGGAGATAGTAGGTTCGAATCCCACTGTCGGCAGCCCTGAAAATGGTTTTCCGTGGTTTCCCATTTTCACACCAGGCAAATGCTGGGGCTGTACCTTAATTAAGGCCACGGCCGCTTCCTTCCCACTCCTAGCCGCTTTTTCCTGTCCCATCGTCGCCATAAGACCTATCTGTGTCGGTGCAACGTAAAACAAGTAACAAAAAAAAAATGACACTCACCAAAAATTAAAAGAAGAGGATCCATTTCAATTCCAGACGAATGCCGATATATATTTTTTAGACAATATTGTAAAAATGTACTACAATAGTTTGAACTATTGTTTGTAACATTCACGTCAAACTTTCTAATCATGATATCGAAAATAACCTTCAACATCACAACATCTCATTCCAATTTTGACAAATATTTGTAAACGTTCTTAATTGTAATTATTTGTTTTAAGGTTATCCATTGTGCTGATAATGCCCATTAAGAAGGGCGAAACATGTTCACAACCTTTCTATCAGTTGTAATTATTTAACCACAAAATGTGGTATTGTAAGTATTGACTAGGTTAACATTAAATGTATATGTTGTAAATTGTATGTAAACAAACAAGTAAGCCGTAGTGTGGATATCATCCACAAAAACGCAAGTTTTGTACAAACTGATTTCCGTTTCATACCAATTTTAATGTGTATGGGGTTTTTCCCAACTTTTACGGAAAATCAGATATGACGACAATCCATTATAGCGAGTAAATTATTCGCTGTTATGAATTCTCATTATAACAGACTACAACTGTACACTACCTTGACTCATTCTTTTACCTCTAGCAATGTCACGTGAAGTAATGTGTGGGTTCACGGCAACACAAGCTAGCACACTGACCTCACTTTTGCTTCACCTGTGGTGGGTTTGCTGCAGACACATTTGCGTGTTGCTACACTACCTTCTTCAAACAATTATTTGTAGAGGTTTCTAGATGTGCGGCATAATGGATGTTTTCTGTCTGGGTACCATTCTGCATACAATCTATAGGCTTCTGCTGCATTATTCCTATATTTGCCGTAGATTGGTATCATCTCTCCCTTTCCACAGTTTGAAAATACCATTTTCTCAGCACAGTTCTTACATCATTGCACACAGTTGTACTTTCATCTATTGTTTAAAAGAAAAGTTTTCTCAATTTGCTATGTTGTAGTATGGAGTGAATGTTCTTAGTTGCGTACCGTATGACAGACGTCTGGTTACTTCGGGGACTGTCCTGAGTACAAAGACAATGCAGAATAACAGCAAACGAAAATGCTACGCACGGCATATGAGACAACTAAAACAAACATGCACAACATTACAGCCAAAATTGGAAACATTGTAGTTGTCATGCACATAGCTCTGTGCTGCTTTCTGGTCATGGACCATGTTTGTTACAACACGCAAAGGAACTTCTGAGGTATTTTCAAGCATCAACTTTACATTACAATTACTCTGGGTTGAATTAACGTATTACATTGCAACAAATGCTTTTTTTTTTACAAGTTGCTTTACGTTGTGCCGATGATGGGATAGGAAAGGGCTAGGAGTGGGAAGGAAGGGTCCATGGCCTTAATTATGGTGCAGCCCCAGCATTTGCCTGGTGTGAAAATGGGAAGCCACAGAAAACCATCTTTAGGGCTGCCAACAGTGGGGTTCGAACCCACTATCACTTAGATGCACTCTCACAGCTGTGCCCCCCCTCCCCCAACCGCATTGCCAACTCACCCGGTACAGTACGCTAAAAACAAGCGTATGGAATGGAAGTACAGAAGAAGTCCGTTATAGCGAAAATTCACAACAGCGAAAAATTCACTCGTTGTAGCGGATTGTCGTTATATCCGATTTTTGTATAAAAGTCGGAAAAAACCCATACACATTAAAATTCGGTATGAAACAGCAATCAGTTTGTTCAAAACTTGATTTTCCGCAGATGATATCTACACTGCGGCTTTCTTGTTATTTTTCCAAATCCGATACTATGTGAAAGTGTATGTTTAATTTCATTCTGAAAAAATATAGTATCGTATTTCTCCGAATAACTGCCTCTGTGGCTCAGACGGCAGCGCGTCAGCCTCTCACCGCTGGATACCGTGGTTCAAATCCCGGTCACTCCGTGTGAGATTTGTGCTGGACAAAGTGGAGGCGGGACAGGTTTTTCTCCGGGCACTCTGGTTTTCCCTGTCATCCTTCATTCCAGCAACACTCTCCATTCTCACTTCATAGCATTTATCAGTCATTAATATCACCTTGGGAGGGGCGACCCCATTGTAATAATAGCCTATATCTGGTTCATTCATTACATCCCTGACCCTGTCGAAGACTGGAAAACAGGTTGTAGGTTTTTTTTTTTCATTTCTCTGAATCCAAGACGAACCCCACTTTTCCTTCAAAAAATTTAAATCAGGCTCAAAAAGTATTTTGTAAAATCATATGGATGCCTTTGTTGTACAGTACGCTTACGCATTTCAGACTATTTCTAGACGCCGAACATTGGCTTTCGCCATGCTGTAATTTTTTTTTTTTTTTTTTTTTTCGGCTGCACAATTATTCGTTATTTCCGCTGGTTTAATAACCATTAACTTATAATTGGCATAATAATACCGAAGAGAACCCGATGAAAATTTGCCGGCAATACCTATTCCATGCGGCTCTACAAAACGACGATCCATCCGGAAATGATTCTTGCTGTCTATAAAACTGTTACTTTTACTCAGTCAGATATAACCGGCTACCACTACCGTTGCCTACGAGATATACAACGCCGGGAAATACAGCACACTGGACTCATCTTCGAGATACTTCCAGCAAGTGCCGCTAGAGTTCTCTTTACTGATCTGTCTTGCCCGCTCATTGCAACACGTTTGAATATGAAAAACTGTAAAAATTCATTAAAACTAGTAATTTCAGAAGGCAGCAAACAGATATGAGATCAAAGATAGACCAAGAGCAATTGTTTGACTTATTTTCTACAACGTATTTCTTACAATATGCTTAAACAAAATAAGTAATTCACGAAAGAAGCAGAGAAATCTGATAGCGAGTTTGTCACTTCTTACCTATTCCTTTAATTGTGCCTCAGAGTATCCGATAAGCGGATCGAGATTGTGGTCATAAATAACTTTGGGGTTTAATCGCCCTTTCACCAATTATCAGCGATCCAATCTTTTCCTCCGCACATCTGATATTTTGACATTCGTATCGAAGCCGCTGTTTGATGAGCAATGTTATGCCCGTTACGCAAATAGGGCGTCGTTTCACCGTATTTCTCTTTTTTCTTCCCGTAAAATTAAATTTGTGTTCGCCTCTGTGGTGTAGTGGTTAGTGTGGTTAGCTGTCACCCCCGGAGGTCCGCGTTCGATTCCCGGCCCTGCCACGAAATTTGAAAAGTGGTACGAGGGCTGGAACGGGGTCCACTCAGCCTAGGGAGGTCAACTGAGTAGAGGTGGGTTCGATTCCCACCTCAGCCATCCTTGAAGTGGTTTTCCGTGGTTTCCCCCTTCTCCTCCAGTCAAATGCCGGGATGGTACCTAACTTAAGGCCACGGCCACTTCCTTCCCTCTTCCCTGCCTGTCCTTTCCAATCTTCCCATCCCTCCACAAGGCCCCTGTTCAGCATAGCAGGTGAGGCTGTCTGGACGAGGTACTGGTCATCCTCCTCAGTTGTATCCCCGGAGACAGAGTCTGAAGCTCCAGGACACTGCCCTTGAGGCGGTAGAGGTGGGATCCTCGCTGAGTCCGAGGGAAAAACCAACCCTGGAAGGTAAACGGATGAAGAAAGAAGAAAATTAAATTCGTTCTAACAGGAATAAAGCTCCTAAATGACCAATTTTAGCATGCTTTTCAATTTGGTTTGCTTTTTGGTCAAGTTCAGATACCATAAAACTTTTTTTCTGATTTCATTACCCATATCCTACTTCTCAATTTACAGATTGTTTTCTGTAATCTGGTATTTAATTTTCTCATCCGTATATTTTTTAGATTTAACAGAGATACTCGTAGACATTCCTTCATATAGAAACAAGACTTGTACTCCTTTTGCATATGTGGCTGACGCATGAAGATATGGTATGTTTATCATCATCTGAATCGGAACTTTTACTAAATTTTGATGGCAATACATCATTTTTGGGAGCTGGACGCTTCCTGCGTTTGACATTTTCCTGTTTGTGAACAGGATACACAATGAAAATAGAAGGAAATTTGATTGATATGCTTACACTGAAATCTGTTTTATGAGAAGAATTGCTAAGTACCTAAAGAGATCCTACTATATCACCTTGCCTAAAAATAGTTTGCTTCCATTTCTCCCTTAAACCGCACTCGGAAGGAAAACTATGGAACGTCAATTTTCATGCTTTTTTAGTGTCATCCGAAATACAGAGAGATACACAACAGTGCACCTTCTTCTCAACCTCAGAGACACTCACCGACAGAAACAATATTCACAATAAAGTGCAGAAAATCAACACAGCATCACAATTACTCCGCATATCACAATGTTAAAGTCCGCCAAGAACAGAACGGAAACCTGACATCTAGCGGCCAAACCGTGAACACGGTCGGGCCACTTTTGCAGCGACAAATTAGTAGCTATGTCCGGCCTTGTGTATCTCGTAGGCAACGCCACTACACGCACGTCTCGCTTGCCGCCTAGCGATGTATAGGCCTAATCGCGGATGTTGAAAGTCAATAACGAGTTTATTACGCCACGGTATGGCCATTCTGCCCTTGCGAATTTCGTGCACATACCTCACAATTTCATCTTCGACTTCTTTAATGCGTCCTTGTTGCGGACCACTGAATGCATTTTTTGTACAGTATGCATTTTTTTAGCTCTTTGTCTTCATGCTAACGCCAAATATTGGCTTTAGTTAGGCCTATGTCGTATTATCTTGCGGCTGCACAATTATTTTACATTTCCGAGTGTTTAATAACCATTAACTTAAAATTGGCATCATAATATCGACGAGAACCCGTTGAAAATTTGCCGGCAGTACCTTTTCCACGTATCTTTACAATACAACTATCCATCACGAAAGTATTCCTGCTGTCTATAAAACTTAATTTTATTAAGCTTCAAGCACATTAGACGCATTATAAATCTGCCACTGAGTAGCCGACCTGTCTACGAATTCGAAGGCTCGCATGCTATTCTGCAGATTTGAGAAACTTTTTTGTTGAGGCTAATAGCCATTGGATTGTTGCTACAGGTCTCCCCATGTGATTGGTTGCGGGGGAATCAACTCCAGTATACGGACTCTGGTGTAGTGTAGTTGACTTGCAGTCTGTGCAGGGAAGTGTTCCCCGTGAAACATGCCTCGACAACAGAGAAGAGCACGCTATCAACCACTGTCGCCGTTTGAGAGGGTTCAGATAATTGGGCTGTGTGAGGCTGGAGGCTGAGGCTAAGGACTGTCGTTGTACGTGTTGGCCGACAGGCATCTACGGTACAACGTGTATGGCAGCAGTGATCAAATGAAGGTACCCACACTCGTAGGCCCAGCGCGACAGACAACTGTGAGAGAGGATCGCCGCATCATTCGGATGGCCCGGATGGAACCCCATGCAACAGCAGCGCAAATTCGAGCAGCTGTGGCACCCCACGTTACATAACAAACAGTTGGTAATCGCCTGCATACAGCTGGCTTACGAGCCCGTGTCCCTGCAGAAGGTGTTCCATTGACCCCACAACAGCGACATGTAAGACTGGCCTGGTGTCGAGCAAGATCGACATGGGTCGAGGAATGGCATAGGGTCGTCTTTAGTGATGAATCATGCTTCTGTCTTGCCCGCAGTGATCGCCGGAATCGTGTGCGCCGACGTACCGGGGAGAGGGGCACACAGGGCCAACACCAAGCATTATGGTCTGGGGAGCTATTGGCTTTAATGTGAAATCACAATCAGTGCTTGTTGAGGGGACTATGACTGCTCGACAGTACGTTGATAGGGTACTCAATCCAGTGGTTGTCCCTATGATGGCGAACATTGCTAATGGGATGTTTCAGCAGGACAATGCCCGGGGTCACACTGCACGCATCTCCAGAGAAGCTCTCCACGACATCACAACCTTAGAATGGCCTGCCAGATCCCCAGACCTCAGTCCTATTGAGCATGTGTGGGACATGATGGGTCGACAACTGGCCAACCGTCCTCAGCCACCCACAACTCTGGAACAACTGACCCGTGCAGTGCAGCAAGCATGGGTCACAATTCCTCAGGAAGCGATCCAGGGCCTTATTGACTCCATGCCTCGACGAATTCATCAATGTATTGCAGCTCGTGTTGGGCATATCCTGTATTGGTTGTTGTCCAAACTTGCGGTCAGAGGGACCTGAAAGTGTAATCATCGAATCACAACCGAACACTCGTCCTGCATCTTCAATTGCAGCAATATAGCACCACACCTTCTGGGTGTTGCAATTTCCATTTTCTTCAGTGTATAATAAGGAGGCGGTCGTTTATTGTCAATGAGTTTTGTGTGTGCATGCGGGGGTGAAAAGAAGCAGCGTAGTTACCGTGGTAGTTGCCAGTGGTATCCATTAACTTACTCTTAGGCCGCGAATGCAAGACAACCCTTGAGTTTTCGCATGAGATTCTGAGAGAAAAAAGTGTCTTGGATTCGGAGAAATACGGTATCACTCCAGAGGTTTCTGTGGCAAACACTTCAGTTTCCTTCTTCACACGGCGTCACCTAACCTAACCGTATATGTATCATGAAAACATATTTGAAACACATGTAGAGAAATGATAACCTCCTCGTTAAAAATTTACATGTAAATAGCCTTTCCGAAATTTAACTAGAAGCGAGAAGATAATATGAACTATCCTCTGAAATCAGTGATGTACTCTGCCATATCTTGAGGTGTATCACATTCTTACTTAATTTCCGTTTGTAACATTAAAATTAAGAGATTGTTTACCTCAGTCTTTATTTTGAATGAGTTTATAACTGCTATCGGCCACGTTATTTATGCATTTATTACGAATACATGTTATCCTCTTTCATTTCGAAATTTTTAAGAGAATAGCAGTCGATGGGTATTATTAATCGACTTCAACATCGCCTTCGAATGTTGACGAGAGAGCTCGCAAATGCACATAGTGAGAAAACTATACCAGGACGACTATACCGTACCGAAGATGATCGATCGCATTTTGGAGCAAATGTTTCAGTTTTCGTATTCAAACAGCGTCACCTATCCTAACTTATCCGTATTATACGTATGATAAAAACACACTTCAAGCGCCAGTAGAGAGATGATAACCTTCTCGCTATAAATGTTCATAATAGCTTTTCCAAAATTTATCCAGACGCGAGAAAATATAAACTAACCTCTGAAATCAATTATGCACTCTACCATATCTCGAGGTGTATCCCATTCTTACTAAATTGCAGTATTTAGCCTTAAAATTAAGCGGTCATTCAGTCAGCCTTTACTTTTAACTAGTTAACAACCGTTATCGGATATGTTATTTATGCATTTATTACAAAATTGTTCTCTTTCATTTCGAATTTTCCTTACGGAACAGCAGTTGACGGGTATTACTAATCGACTCCGACATCACCTTCGAATGTCGACGAGAAAACTCGCTAGTGGGCATAGGGAGGAAAGGATACCGAAGGTAATAGATCGCATGCAATATAATCGCTGGGGTGCATAAGTATCAGGAACGGAAAAAACCGCGCGCGCACTTAATCGCTCGTAATAACGGATGCGTCAGTGATAGGTCTGTAGCTATAACCGAAGGACGACACACAGTTTAATATAGGAATTTCGAAGGGACAGAAATATATTGTCGCTATAACGGAGTTCTCATTATATGCCGTACTCGCTATTGTGGACTTCTACTGTATAATGTTCAATACAAACTTGCGTAATTCTAGTAATTCTACACCTATTATCTTTAGCACAATTCACAGCAGGAAAAAGGAGATAATAATGGCACCAAGCTAGTTGGCCGTATGGTTAAGGGTGTACAACTGTGAGCTTGCATTCGAGATATATTGGTTTGGAGCCCAACTGTCGGCAGCTCTGAAGATGGTTTTCCGTGGTTTTTCATTTTCACATGAGGCAAAGGTTGGGGCTGCACCTTAATTAAAGCCATGGACCCTTCCTTCCCACTCCTAGCCCTCTCCTATCCCATTGTCGCCATAAGACCTATCTGTGTCGGTGCAACATAAAGCAAATAGCAAAAAAAAAAAAAAAAAATAATAATAATAAAAATAAAAAATTAAAAAAGTATACTGTGCACTTCCAAATAAATTAGGAGATAATTATTTCTGTAAGAGCAAAAGCTGTGCAATGGATATAGGTATATATTACATGTATCAACAATAGTTTTGATTTCCAAATATTTAGTAAACCTACCCATTCACCAATAACAATCAAAAACTCTTAATTACACCCCAATTCCCATAAACAGGCGACTTTTTACAGCTTAATTTATAGAGCATTAAAAATCGCTCTTTCACCTTAAAACCTAAAAATAGAATTTAACTATATAAAGAATTTGGCGAAAGTTAAGGGATATAAAACAGAAATGATCAACCAGTTAATTACAAGCTCAAATTTAAACTATCAACAAACCTCATCAGAGACAGACCAAAAAGAATCTAAATTTGCCACCTTCACCTATAATAATCCATTCATTTTCCAAGTTTCAAACCCCTTAAAAAAGCATAACATCAGTATCGCATTTAGAACAATAAACATCAATCCGAACTTATTCTTCAAATACTACACAGTAAATGTAAACAGTGCCCTTTATTCAGGATCCGGTATATACAGGCTTACATGTTCCCAATATAGCGTCTCGTATATCAGGCAAACAGGCTGGAGTTTTTACACAAGATACTTGGAGCACTATAACGCCAAAAAGCACAGTAAGTTTTCAGTAATGAGCTCTCATATGAAAGAAACAGGGCATCAGTTCACAACTATAGAACAGGATCTTAAAATTATCAAAAGAGTAAGCAAAGGTAAATTAATGAACGAGGTAGAAAACATTTACATTTATTTAGACCAGTACTACAACAAAAACCAAAATCCCAACGATGTAATAGAAGTTACAAATCCCCTATATGAGATATTACCTAATTTATTACAAATATTGAATTTAAAACAAAACAATTTTCTAAAAAAATTTAATTTTTCACCCTCAAAAACTCCCACTACTTCAACAAACACAACTCCCTCCCAGTCCGCCCCTACAAACTCCCTGCAGCCAACAGCGCATAAACTTATGGCCCCGCCTATCCCCTCATCCCCACCACACTCCCCACCTCTAACCTCACACCGATACAACACAAGAAGCAAAAAGGTCAGTTGATCCGGCACTGCCAGTGCAGCTAGTCACCTCCATAACAGTCGAGGGGGTAAGTAATATGTACACAGCGACTTCTTCAAATTCAGCCGTCTTCAATTCTAAGTCTAATTTCTCTATCCTTCTCTCATTACAGACATTATCTACACACTTCACAGTTATTCAGAGCCAACACTCAAGCAACTTTTAATAACAAGTCTGAGCGCCCCCTTCCGACTATTAACATAAAAAGAGGCAGCAGTCGCATTCTGAAGCTAAGACACTTCCAGCATCGCTAATCGAGAACCCATTCTTCATTTCTGCAATGGGATTGAGAAGAATGCCGAGTTCAAACTACATAAGCTGCAATAATAATAAGAAGAAGGTCAACAGGCCGCTACCTAAATAGTTAAACAATCTTACACTCAAAACAAAACCTCAGCTAAGAGTGGTTAAAAAATGACAATTCAACTTCATCACCTTTGAACAAGATCGCCCAAATTCTAGAAAACAACATTTTATGACTTCAACCATTTAAAAAAATATATTTACAACCAGATTCCATTTAACATGCTAAAAAAACACAAACATGTTCAAGTAGAACTTTTAATATATAAACTAGGATCACAGTTTTAGCCATAGACATTCAAACCAACATTGAAAACGCGGACATAACGATCAACTAGTTCTTAATAAGCTTTCTATTCATAAGATTTCATCAACAACATTCATCCATCTCATCCACACTTTTAGATGCTTTTTATTGCGCAAATCATTAAACTGTCAAATAGAACATACAATAAGACTTTAACTTTGTATAAAGTAGTATCTATATAATATTATTCGATATGGTAAATTAGGATCCTGATCAATGACCACAAGGTACGAGATAAAGGCTGATGATGCCCATATAATGGGCGAAACATGTCCCTTAAATTTATTATGACAAGATATAAATCTTAATGCAAGAACTTTACTTGGTATTGAATAGGTGGTTATCTATAAACATTCATGACAATTTTTGACTTAACATACCACTTAGCCGAGCAACTCATCTTCTTTCTCCCAAGTCTTCCCAGCCCAAACTTTGCAAAATTTTTGTAACTTTACGCTTTTGTCGGAAATCACCCAGAACAAATCGAGCTGCTTTTCTTTGGATTTTCTCCAGGGCTTGAATCAAGTATTCCTGATGAGGGTCCCATACACTGGAACCATACTCTAGTTGGGGTCTTACCAGAGACTTATATGCCCTCCCCTTTACATCCTTACTCATCATCATCATCATCATCATCTACTACTAAAGGCAATGCCTTGTTGTTGCTGTAGCCACATCTGACGATCTTGCTAGCCTCTTCATGTTGCTACATGAACCACACGCCAGTTCACAGATGGAGTTCTTGATGTATGACATCCTTGGTCATCCCCTGGGTCTCTTTCGCAGTACTTTACCTTAAGTGATGGTTTGGAGAAGAGAGTCATATCTCAGTATGCATCCAAGGAACTTTGTTTTCCTCTTCTTTATCGTATTTAATAAACGTTCTTTAAAACAAAGTCATTATTAATTATTTTTTTTTTTATCTGTCCAACTTGTTTTTGTAACTCTTCTCCAAAACCACATTTCAGCAGCCTCAAGTTTTGATTCTTCCTGTTTCCCTAATGTCCAGGTTTCGCACCCATACATTAGCACACACAAAACAAAGGTCTTGAGAAATGATTTTCTGGTCTCCAAACTGAGATGATTGTTTAGCAATAAGTTTTTCTTATTTTGGAAGGCTTGTTTTGCTACCACTAATCTTTCTTGATTTCTGATAGGGATCTGTTATCAGAGGTAATTATATTACCTAAATAAGGGAATTCTGTGGCTCGTTCTATCGGTGTGTTATTTAATTTTAAGTGTTTTCTGCCCGTAGGCTTCTTTTTATCTACTATCATGAATTTGGTTTTCTTTATATTTAATTTTAGTTTAAATTTTTCTAAGGATTTGTTGAATGTTCTTAGCATCTTACTCGTATCCTTTTAGAATTAGCTAAGAGAGCAATATCATCTGCAATGTGCACCTGAATACCATTAAAGGTTTTTTGCTTTACATTGCACTGACACAGATAGGTCTTATGGCGACAATGGGACAGGAAAGACCTAGGAGTTGGAAGGAAGCAGCCGTGGCCTTAATTAAGGTACAGCCCCAGCTTTTGCCTGGTGTGAAAATGGAAAACCATGGAAAACCATCTTCAGGGCTGCCAAGAGTGGGATTTGAACCCACTATCTCCCGGATGCAAGTTCACAGCCGCGCACCCTTAACCGCACGGTCAACTTGCCTGGTACCATTAAAATTCACCTGTTTAGTTTGCTCTTTCATTTCTCTAACTACATTTTTTATAAACAGGTTAAAGATGTATGCTGACAGTGGGCAGCCTTGTCACACTCCTCTTCTAATTTTTGCTTCTCTTGTAGTACCATTAATATTAACTTCCGTGGTTTGAGCTTTATATAGATTCATCATAAGGTGCCTGTCTTTCCAGTCAAGTCCCATATTCCTCATTACTTGAAAAAGCAATTTCCACTCAACATTATGAAAGGCTTTTTCCAAGTCAATAAATGCTATGTAAGTTTTCCTGTTGACTTCTATCTTTCTTTCCACAATTTGACGTAATGCTAATATAGCCTCCCTAGTTCCTTTCTGTGTTGTAAAGCCATATTGATTGTTATCCAATTGTTGTTCTATTTTCCTTCTAATTCTGTCTTAGTGATGATAATAAAATCTTAGAAATGTGAGAAAGGAATGCTAATGTTCTATAATTCGACAATCACATGCATTTCCTTCTTTGGGGAGTGTAATTGTTCTACTTTTAATAAAATCAGCTGGAAAGGTTCCTTGTTCATAGCATTCAGTAATCGCTTCAAACAGACCATTTTTCATGGTATCCGACTCATTGGCTGAATGGTCAGCGGACTGACCTTCGGTTCAGAGGGTCCCGGGTTTGAATCCTGGCCGGGTCAGGGATTTTAACCTTCATAGGTTTATTCCAGTGGCTCGGGGGCTGGGTGTTTGTGCTGTCCCCAATATCACTGCAACTCACACACCACACATAACACTAACCTCCACAACAATAACACGCAGTTACCTACACATGGCAGATGCCGCCCACCCTCATTGGAGGGTCTGCCTTACAAGGGCTGCACCCGGCTAGAAATAGCCACACGAAATGAATGAATGAATGAATGAATGAATGAATACTGAATATTTGCCCCAGTTTGTCCTCTTGAATTCCAACTTTATCTTCATATTGTGATCTTTCCTAGTTTTATAAACGCCACTCAAACTTATTCGTCTACTAATGTCATTCCACGCCATCCCCCCGCCGACAGCTTGGAACACACCACTTAGTCGATCAGCTCTTCTTCTTTCTCTCAGTTCTTCCCAACCCAAACTTTGCAACATTTTTGTAACACTACTCTTTTGTCGGAAATCACCCAGAACAAATCGAGCTGCTTTTCTTTGGATTTTTTCCAGTTCTTGAATCAGGTAATCCTGGTGAGGGTCCCATACACTGGAACCATACTCTAGTTGGGGTCTTACCAGAGACTTATATGCCCTCTCCTTTACATCCTTACTACAACCCCTAAACACCCTCATAACCATGTGCAGAGATCTGTAGACTTTATTTACAATCCCATTTATGTGATTACCCCAATGAAGATCTTTCCTTATATTAACACCTAATGATCCCCAAAAGGAACTTTCACCCCATCAACGCAGTAATTTATTATGGTATCATCACAGTTTTTCAAGAGTTCTGCTGGAATGGCATCCACACCAGTGGCTTTGTTCTGTTTTAGTTTAGAGAGTGCTGCATCGAACTCTGCTGTAGTGATGGGTGATCTTCTGTTGACTTCTTGAACTGATTCCACATCCTCCAAATATTCTTCAGTATTGACAATATCTTTTCCATCATATAAGTCTTCAGGGTATTCTTTCCATCGGTCACTAACATTTTTGATTTGAAAGAGCTGTTTTCCATCATTATTTTTAACCACATTGCTTTTAGTTCTTTTCTTGTAGCCCAGAGATTTTCGATTTCTCCACTTCTTTCATGCAATTAGTTGTCTTTGGCTAGTCAGCATTTCACTGTTATCTAGTTTTTTATTCTTTGTATTTTTCAAATTGTATTTTCCTTAATCTGTTCCTTTCTTCAATGAGCTCTAGAATTTCTGAGCTCATCCATGGTTTCCTTGGTTCTAAATTTGCTCTACTGAGGAATTCTGTGGCAGCTATCTCTGAGCCACTTTTATATCATCCCATCCCGAGTTACCTTTCTTCACTTTGGTAGCATTCTTGAATGTGTGTAACACACTGGAATTCTGAATTTTATTTAGGCACCACTTCTTCTGTCTGAGTGTTTAGAACTTCTTGAATCTGACATCACATTTAGCTGCAACAAGAATGTGATCACTGTCGATTTCAGGACCTGGATAACTATGACTGGATTTCACTTGATTTCTGTACCTCTGTTAACCGCTATATAGTCAATCTGATGTCGTCTTGTATCTCCAGGGGCCTTCCAAGCATAACATCTTCTTTTGGGAACCTCAAAACATGTGTTTGATATAACCATCTCGTACTGCTCACAAAATTCTAACAGTCTTCTGCCTCTTGAGTTTGTTTCTCCCAGACCAAATTTAACACTGTATTGAACATTTTCATTCGAACCTACAGAAACATCAAAATCACATTGGCGTTCTTGTCCACAATTTCAAATAGTTTTTGATGTTTTCATACATCTCTTCTACATCGTCATCCTTACTGCTGGTAGTGGGGAAATACACTTGTATTAAGACCAATTCTCCTGGTTTGGCTTTTACTTTCACCATTAGGATTCTGTCATTAATATGAGGTGTTCTCAACATTGTAACCCATTTACCTCTCAGTACAATTGCCACTCCACTACTTCCAGTTCTGTTGTTGCCACTATGAATTATTCTAAAGTCCTCAGATCTGAAGTCACCATTGCCAGCCCATCTTGTCTCACATACACCTAGAACATCTAATCTGTTCTTCACCATTAAATTTTTTAGTTCCTCTAGTCTTCCCAGTTTGAGCAATGTTTTAACATTCCATGTGCCAAAAAAAAAAAGTTTTGTTTTCCGTGCGAGGATTTTGTGGGATTACGACTGGAGAGGCATCGCCGTTATTCGTACTTCTACTGGATCATGGCTTCCGATTTCCATGATCAGTAGAATCAACTGTTATCATCAGAACTCAGCATGGCTACTATACATGAGATATTCTTACGATCTTTAATGTAGTAGTTTCCCGTTGCTTTCTACATCCTCATGTCGTTGACTTATAGGTTCTTCTGCCTTTAGGGACAGTTTCCAATCCCAGGGGCAAGAGATTGCTCTGAACCTTCACCTGCTCATCTGCCCTCATAAGAGGCTGTTGACGTGGTGGAGGAGGACTCCTTAATACAATCCCTAAATACCCATCTGTAGTATAAAGGGCATTGAAAACATTACAGTTTAAAATAACAACAGCAACAACAAGTGGGTTAGTTAGCTATGGTAATAAAGTAGAACATACAGCCAGCGCCTCAACACCACGTTGTGAACAGCTGTAAATAATTCGACTCCCTGAAGGGGTCAATGGCTTTATGCAGATGAGTCCCTTTAGGTGGGGTAATGGTCCCCAGGGTGGAGGAAGGCCACTCGAATCCATAAAGCATCATCTGTCTCCATGGCACCAGCAGCAATCCTGTGCCGCAGAGTGAGCGTTAGAAGTAGTGCTTTGAATTCTGATTGTGCTACACCTAGTACGAATATCAAGGACCAATCGATAGGTCTCACATCTCGAAGAATTGGGGCCAAATGGAGCTTTTATATAGGAACTCTCATTGTCCAGTCACTTACTAGGGTTGGCAGACAGGTTGAGCTCACAAAAGCTCTGGACAAGTAATTCTTTCATTTCAAGAGACAGGTATCATGTGTATGTGTATGTTGGGTAGTCAGCCCGAAGGCTGGTTTGATCCTCTGTAGCTCCGCCAACAGCTGTCATAAACAGCCTAGGCGTCACTGAAGAGGCGTACTAGGGAAATGAGGAGTGAGGTAGTTTCCCGTTGCTTTCCTCACCGAGCCAGCCGTTGCTATTACATATCAGTCTGCCAAGCCCACTGAAATGCATGCACCAACCGACCCTATGAGCGATATTTTCACACCATTCATAACAGGGACTGGCTGCATAAGGAATGGTATTACTAGCATCACTCGTACCTCAGTCACTCTCATATTGTCAAAGCCAAGGATGAGACTGAGACAGGTCAATGAAAGTAACAAATTTGATATAGCCCATACCAGAAGACATAGTGCACTATAAACACTACATCTCGCCAGCAAAGGCATACAGGTATCATATGGCAAGTTATCTTGACGATAAATGGATACCAGCATTCGAATCAGAGGCTAAGATTACATCTGCTAATAGTTCTAGGCACAGCCTTCTTATTTCATGCATCCATTGTGGACTCTGTAGTTCACTTTAAAGCCATCTTCCCCTGTCTGTAAGCTCTCACTGTCCAGTGTGCTAACAAGGCTTACACCCTAATCAGTGGTCATGCTCCTGTCAATCAAAATGACTCCATAAATCTTGAGAAAGGTGAGACCTTCTGGACTTAACCTGATAATGTCCTATGTGGAATTAAGACTCCAGTCACTCTTTTTAAGTGACTTCAATGCCCAGTTCAGTAAGGAGCAAAAGATTAGATACACCATAGCTGAACATCCAGTTTACACCTGAACCAACCACAATAGGGTTACACGCTAACAATGGTTAGAGTGCGGTTTGTACCAATGTCCAATCACAGAACTCAAACACGCAAGATCCATAGTTTTCGGATCAACGAACTAATAAATTCATCAACACCTGCAAGCATATGGACCTTGCAATTATGACCGCCTACTTTGAAAAGAATCCTCGTAAGTTCGTAAGTATATAACCTGGCTCTTACACAATGATCTGATTGGTGAAGTGTCAAATAGTCTTTGTTGCAATCTCCCACCACAATTTCTGTGAGATATGAAATGTGAAAGTGCTTGGAGGTGCTAATCTTCATTCGGACCATTATCTAACAAAGGTTAGAGTGCGGTTTTGTACTAAAGTTCACAGATCCCAAACATGCAAGGTCCATAGATTTTGGATCAACGAACTCATGATAAATTAAAATTTAATTCATGATTACCAGAAAGAGTTTGAGTCTCTAGAATCACACGAGTGGAATGGAATTGTTGGATCAAGAAGGAAAAAATGAAGAATTCCTCATCCAACATAAACTGATCCCTAAAACAAAATGTGCTCATGAAAAGGCTCAACTTGAGACCATTGAAGAAATGTTAAGAGGAACAACAATAATGGTTTCTACCATATTTTCAAATCTGAACTTATCAGCTACTAGCCCTCTGGGTGTATTTCCAGGACAAGAACAGTAACCTTATTCTGAATAATCGTGTGATTCTAGAGACTCAAGCTCTTTCTGGTAATCATGAATTAAATTTTAATTTATCACGAGTTCGTTGATCTGAAATCTATGGACCTTGCATGTTAGCTCAGTATTTTGAGTCCTTAATCACCTCCCTCTCCTACACCAAAGATTACAATTTGTAGTCCATCCTTCATTTCATCTGACAAGGAAACCCTTTCACCTGTAAGTCTCAGATTTGATTGAGATTTGGTGCGAAGACTTCAGTAGGAACGTTTCATTCAGCCATGTCAAAATTAGGTTTCCAATCCTATATCTACGTTTTGGGGCGTCAAGATTTTCTAATTTGAGCACCGCATAGACAGGAGTGAGCAGCGGAAAGTAGGCAGAAGCTCCTCCTGATTGAAGAGAAATCATGCAGATCGTTGCATTTCTTCCCAACAAGACATCTGGGAAGGATTCCATAATGGCTGAACTTCTGAAAATGAGTGATCCCAGTTTTAATGTCAAAATGGAAGAAGTTGTTCATTATGTAAGGGAATCAGAAACTATTCCTTGGAGTAGCAATCAGCTCGTTTACATCCTCTCCTTAGGAAAGGTAATAAAGCACATGTGAATAAACTTAAGAGGCATATGTTTTTATTTAGTTGCTTATAAAATCCCAACAAAAGTGACTCAAAGTTGCATCGAGCCTATTGTTTATCCACAGATTGGTGAATGTTAAGTCAGCTTTTGTAACACCCACTCCTACAGTGAACAGATCTCATCACTGGAGTATCGTCAAAATCAGATCTCTTCATGCCAAACCACTTGTATTGACTTTTGTTGATTTCAAGAAGGCCAATGATTCATTCGACCAATTCTTGTTGATATCCTCAAGGAGATGGGTGTGGACAACAAGGTTTTTTCCATCAGATTAACTCTGACCAACACAATGCTGCATTCATTTTAAGTATCTTAGAGAAATAATTTCCTCTAATACTTTGGAGAAAGAAGCTGTGGAATATCGGGCTAAACGCATGGAAACAGCTTTTAACTTCAGCAAACCGACTTATCAGTTCATATTAATCTCGTGGCAGGCCAAATACCGGCACTACAACACAGTTTTATGTTCTGAAGCCTTATATGTTGCTGACCATCACAGTGAAATCATCTTCTTAGGAAAGGTAATAAAGCACATGTGATCCGAATGAGGAAATTCCTGAGAAAGATCCTTGTCCTATGCCAAAATTCTGAGGGTGAATATCACCTGAGGTCAAATGCAGAGCTGTACTCTAAATTTGCAAAGCTGTCACTTATGAGGTACTGAGAGAGTTGGCCGTGCGGTTAGGGGCGCGCAGCTGTGAGCTTGCATTCGGGCGATAGTGGGTTTGAACCCCACTGTCGGCAGCCCTGAAGGTGGTTTTCTGTGGCCATGGCCGCTTCCTTCCCACTCCTAGCCCTTTCCTATTCTATCGTTGTCATAAAACTTGTCTGTGTCAATGCGACATAAAAGCCAATTGCATGTTATAAATCTCATTCCGTATTGACGGTTATCACTTTACAAATAAAGAAGTCTTATATAATCCTCCTTTTCAATACACAAGAACCATCTATATTAGATGGAACGATATCTATATATGTTTCAGCTTATCTAAAGGCCGTCCTCAGTAGAAGCTCGAGTATTACATTTATGCAAACAAATAAAAACACTGATGAAGTGTGTGGAATTAAAATACAATGATCATGATTGACATAGTAAAAACATGTTGAGGTAGAAAAATTATCTCGTCTAAAAACTCGTTTGGTTGACTAATCCTTTTAGAAGTGGAACACTGTGTTGCGCAGCGTAGTGAGACTGTCAATAAAGGGAATAATGAGTGCGCATTATCTGGAATGGGAAAAATTAAATAAATGAATGGATGAAACAAGAAACCAAAAATCTCATTTGAAAAGGAAAGTCTCAATCAACTTACTCGTTAAAAGGCTGTCGTCTCAAGTGGGACGACCTTGTCGGTCTCATGTCACTATTGATGCTAAGCGTGTGTAGCTGATAGCGGGTCAGAGCTGATGTGGTTGGGTGGGGAACGAGGAGGGGTAAGGTACGGCAGGTGGATATTGATGGAAAGGCGGATCTAGTTCTGGAACATCGATGGTGAAACTCATTTTTATCAACAAATTGTTGACAGATGAGCGGGACAAAGGTTTCCAGTAAAATAGTTTTCTTCTCATTGATTTCATTTAGGTTGTGTGAGGAATTGTTGTATTGGTCAATATCAATATAAATATTCTCAGGTATACTGAGTAAGGGACCTTTCTGTTCATAATGTAAAATCTTTAAATCGTGGTCAATTATTGTTGGGATGATTTAGTTCCTTACAATGTTTGCTCATGGCTGAGTAGCATTTATACTGCAAGGTGTTAAGATGTTCGCTGTGTCTTATATTGAAACTATGGCCTGTTTGGCCTACGTATGTTGAATAACCAGACTGGCACTTTAATTTGTATACCCTAGAGTTCTTAAATTTGCTATTGTCATTGATAGTATGGGAATTAAAAACTATTTTAGCATTGGTGTGAGTGGTCTTGAAAGTTATTTTTAACTTGTTCTTTTTAAAAATATTAGAAATTGGATATATGGTATTATTATTGAAGGTGAATGTGTTAAACTTCTCTTTAGGGGAAGGTTCTTTTTTTCCAAGGTGGTCTTGGGTTTACTTCTAAATTTATTAAGAATTTTGTTCACGAAGGCTTTATTGAAACCATTACATTCAGCTATTGTATAAATGGTGTTGATTTCTTTCTTAAAGTTCTTATGAAATAAAGGAACAGTAAGTGCTCTGAAAATAATGCTATTAAAAGCTGCCTGTTTCTGCATCTGCGGGTGTAGAGAAGCCTGGTGAATTGTGTTAATTGTGTGAGTGGGCTTCCTGTAAATATAAACAGAAAGGGTTTTATTATGATTGCGAGTAATAGTTAGATCAAGATAATTAAGAGAGTTATTGTTTTCGGACTCTATCATGAACTTTATATGAGGGTTCAAAGCTATTAAGTAAATCAAGTACTGTATTGTTATCCAAAGTATGAGAATCTAGGATAATGAAAGTGTCCTTGACGTAGAGTGTCCAGTGTTTGATACCATTAATTTTGCCTATGATATGAGTGTGTTCAAGAAAATCAATGGAAATGTCAGCGAGGATTTCCAAGGCCGGTGACCCCATAGGAAGACCCTTCTGTTGGTATACAGTATTATTAAAAGTGAAGAAAATATTATTTAATGTCAATTTGAGGTTCTGGATTAACTTGTCTATCTCACCTACACTCAATTTGCTAAATTTGGAAAGATTAGTTTTTACTAATTTAATGTTTTTTTTATAGAGACATTCGCATACATATTTACAATATCTAAAGAGTTAAGAGTGTAATGTTTTAGTAAAGTAAGATCTTTAATTCTATTACAAAGTTCTAGGGAATTTTTAACTGACATATTAGCCTGGAAAAAATAATGTGTTTTGAGAAAACCGTGAATGTATTGTTGGTAGGTATTTTGTACGTCGGACTATTTCTGAAATTAATAACGGGCCTTATGGGGACTTTGGCCTTGTGAATCTTCGGTAATGTTTTGCCTTAGGCAACTTAGGGTTCATGATAAACAATTTGGGTTTCTCAACGTCATTAAACAAAAATAAGTGGTTCTTAATAAAAGATTTCAGTTCTCTTTGAATTCTGTTCGTGGGATCCTTTCCGACTACATTAAAATTATTGTTAGTAGGTTTGCTAGTATGTTTCAATTGAAAGAAGAAAGTAACTTCTGTTTTACTTAATATCTAACCTCATCTTGAATGCCTGTAGGCAACCTGTTAACAGATAATTCGGACTCGGCCAACGTAATGATTAAATTGTCGTGATAGGTTAAAGTGGCCCAGTTATGTTTCGGTCCCTAGTTTAATGTCATGAAATCATTAGGATCAAGGTCAACTCGACTAAGATTCACTACTGGTGGGTGAAAAACATTCGATTCTATGTTATTCGACAAATTTGAGGTATTGTCGGAAGTAGTTTTTATCAGATAATTCCACTTCTTGTCAAGAGTGCTTTGTTTTTTCAGTAAAACCTTATTCAGTCTATTGGTGACATGAGCTTGAAAGGAAGTCCATTCGAGAGGACATAAAAGGAAGATAGGAAACTTAAAAGGGTCCACCTTTTCAATACAAATAAATGTTATAGTGTATTTACAACATATATTTACACTTGGAACTAGTTTCGACGCTGTTTGGCGTCATCTTCAGCCAAAATGTGGGAAATAGGCTAG
The DNA here is from genome assembly GCF_040414725.1 of Anabrus simplex. Taxonomy (NCBI): domain Eukaryota; kingdom Metazoa; phylum Arthropoda; class Insecta; order Orthoptera; family Tettigoniidae; genus Anabrus; species Anabrus simplex. The sequence goes on along the minus strand of NC_090266.1, from coordinate 174,991,914 downwards.
CATGTAGACATTTATATTACAAGGTGTTACATTAGTGCGATTAAATGAGAGAACATGAAGACGCGAAGTACAATGTCAGTTTCAAAGTGGTCATGAAGGGTGAGTCAAAATTGTATAAACATGAGATGACAAAATCACTTAAACAATAAAACATATAAACATATAAACTGTAACAAAACCATGCGGAAGTACGAGATGATTGGCATTGGAGATTCAAATATTTCAGACGCTCTTCCATTGCATGTTGCCTGCCGCGAGTGTAGTACAAAACATAGGTTATATTTCAATTAACACAGTCTTCTCAAAATGCACATAACATTGTAGAATATTTGGGTTGAGGTGAAATTTGGCAGTTAGGGATTGAAACCACTTATTCAATAAGCGTCAATTCAAAAAACAGCTGTAAGGGTGAAACAAGAATTGCACAAGCGTGAGTTTGGACTCGATAAATGGAAAAAAACACATGAAACACACTCTAAAATGTAGGTTCGTGATGGATTTGGCACAAAAGGTCTGCGTTCAATCATTCATTGAATGGCACTGGTGCGAGTTCAAATGTGAGTTAGGATTTAACAGCCTCATAGAATTGCACGTGACATCTGAATTTATGTTGTGAAATGAACTTGGCAGTGAAGGTTCGAATTGTAGATATTCAGTAATGTCAATTCAAAACAGTCCATGAAAGGTGAATGCAAAAGCTATAATTTATACGAGTTAGGACTCATTAAATAATATATTTTTTCAATACAAATAACATATTCAACTTTTCGTGGTACACGGTGAAATTGGCAGTTAAATAATTTGTAGGATTTCTTCGTCAGGTGCCATATAAGTCAAGCGCAGCGTAAGTATGAGACAGGGCTCAACATATCCAAACTGGTAAAATGCATATTTGAATACAAGTGTGAGATGAACATGGTAGATAATGAATCACTTTGTTGAGGGTGTAGTAAACATATTCAGCTCGACAAGAAATATAAAATTGGAATTAAGGAAGACGTTCCTCTGAGAGCTTAGAGGTTGACTGTGCCAGTATTTGTGGTGTATTGTTGCAGCGTTACGTGTAGGGTGGGGGCAGGTTTCTATGATGTTTATTGCGGGACCTAAGGCGGTAAAGCTATGGCGTGAGATGAAGAGGAACAGAACGTATTGGATAGTTTAGGTCTGGGGAGCGGCCATTGTTGGAGTAGGAAGGGAGAGGGAAGGAGTGGTAGGGGAGGAGTGGAAGGAGGGGAAATTTGGAGGGTGATGTGGTGAAAGTGTGTGGCGTGACAAAGTGTTATGCATAATGTGGAAGACAGATCTGTTTTTCGGGATATTAATGTGTTTGAAAAATTCAATGAGAAAGTCGAATAGGATCTTTGGTTTCTCTGAGATATCATTTAAGTTTACGTTTGGATTGAAATATTGGTCTAAATGAATATGGAGATTTTCAGTGACGTTTAGGAAAGAACCTTTGTTTAGAATTTCTAATACCTCAAGATCTTGATTTATTTCAGTAAAGTTGTGCTTGAATTCTTTTATATGTAGGTCGACCGCAGAAAAACGGTTGTGTTTTATGGCATTGACATGTTCTGCATATCTGATTTTAAAACTGTGTCCTGTTTGCCCTAGGTAAGAACTTTTGCAGTCTTGGCAAGAAAACCTATATACACCTGATTTAGAAAAAGGACTACTTTTATTTATTGATGAAGAGTTGTGTAGGATCTCTGTGCTTCTATTGTTAGTACGAAAGGCTATTTTAACATTGTGTTTTTTAAGAACGTTAGTGACGTTGTAAATTTCTTTATTAAAGGTAAATGTAGAAAACGTGGCAGTGCTAGTATTGTCTTTTATTAGGGTGGTTTTTGGGCGGTGTCTGAATTTATTGATTATTCTTTCAATAAAGGTTTCATTATATCAATTAAATTTTGCTATAGAGCGAATGGTGTTCAGTTCTTTATTTAAGTTTTATCTGGACATCGGGATCTTGAATGCTCGGTCTACTAAGCTATTGTGTGTAGCCGCTTTGTGTGTTTGGGGATGTAGTGAGTCATTTCTTATAGTAGTGGCGGTTTGAGTGGGCTTTCTATAGATACTATATTTGAATGAGGAGGGGTGCCTATTGATTGTTAGGTCTAGAAAGTTGATGGAGTTGTTTATCTCTGATTCTAAGGTAAATTTAATGTCATGATCAATGCTATTAAGGTTTTTGAGGGTGGATGGCGCGTCTATGGAGCGTTCATCTAGGATTATAAATGTGTCATCTACGTACCTAGCCCAGAATTGGATATTAGCAAATTTGATGTTATTGTCGATGGCGGTATGCTCTAGGAAATCAAGGTAGATCTCTGCTAAAATTCCTGAGGCTGGTGAACCCATAGCCAAATCATCTTGTTTGTAAATGATCTTATCAAATATGAAATAATTATTGTTAATTAGTAATCTTAATATAGTCATAAAGTCTTGAACTTCTAGTTTACTTATTTGGTTGTTAGCAAGTAAGTTCTTTTCGATGATTGGGAGTAGTGAGTTGGTTTTTATACTGGGATACATGTTGACTATATCAAAGGAGTGCATTGAATGATATGGTTGAAGTTTGAAACTGTTTAGTTTGTTCACTAATTCTACAGTGTTCCTGATGGATTTATTTGACGAGAATTTATAATGTTTATTAAGAAATTGTTGGATAAATTGAGATAATTTATATAAGGGGCTTGGTCTGTAGTTTATTATAGGTTATATTTCAATAAACACAGTCTTCTTAAAATGCACATAACATTGTCCGGTGTTCCTATTCGACCCATAATAAACTACAGACCAAGCCCCTTATATAAATTATCTCAATTTATCCAACAATTTCTTAATAAACGTTATAAATTCTCGTCAAATAAATCCATCAGGAACACTGTAGAATTAGTGAACAAACTAAACAGTTTCAAACTTCAACCATATCATTCAATGCACTCCTTTGATATAGTCAACATGTATCCCAGTATAAAAACCAACTCACTATTCCCAATCATCGAAAAGAACTTACTTGCTAACAACCAACTAAGTAAACTAGAAGTTCAAGACTTTATGACTATATTAAGATTACTAATTAACAATAACTATTTCACATTCGATAAGATCATTTACAAACAAGATGATTTGGCTATGGGTTCACCAGCCTCAGGAATTTTAGCAGAGATCTACCTTGATTTCCTAGAGCACACCGCCATCGACAATAACATCAAATTTGCTAATATCCAATTCTGGGCTAGGTACGTAGATGACACATTTATCATCCTGGATGAACGCTCCATAGACGCGCCATCCACCCTCAAAAACCTTAATAGCATTGATCATGACATTAAATTTACCTTAGAATCAGAGATAAACAACTCTATCAACTTTCTAGACCTAACAATCAATAGGCACCCCTCCTCGTTCACATATAGTATCTATAGAAAGCCCACTCAAACGGCCACTACTATAAGAAATGACTCACTACATCCCCAAACACACAAAGCGGCTACATACAATAGCTTAGTAGACCGAGCACCGGGCGAGTTGGCCGTGCGCGTAGAGGCGCGCGGCTGTGAGCTTGCATCCGGGAGATAGTAGGTTCGAATCCCACTATCGGCAGCCCTGAAAATGGTTTTCCGTGGTTTCCCATTTTCACACCAGGCAAATGCTGGGGCTGTACCTTAATTAAGGCCACGGCCGCTTCCTTCCAACTCCTAAGCCTTTCCTATCCCATCGTCGCCATAAGACCTATCTGTGTCGGTGCGACGTAAAGCCCCTAGACAAAAAAAAAAAAAAAAAAAAAAGTAGACCGAGCATTCAAGATCCCGATGTCCAGATAAAACTTAAATAAAGAACTGAACACCATTCGCTCTGTAGCAAAACTTAATGGATATAATGAAACCTTTATTGAAAGAATAATCAATAAATTCAGACACCGCCCAAAAACCACCCTAATAAAAGACAATACTAGCACTGCCACGTTTTCTACATTTACCTTTAATAAAGAAATTTACAACGTCACTAACGTTCTTAAAAAACACAATGTTAAAGTAGCCTTTCGTACTAACAATAGAAGCACAGAGATCCTACACAACTCTTCATCAATAAATAAAAGTAGTCCTTTTTCTAAATCAGGTGTATATAGGTTTTCTTGCCAAGACTGCAAAAGTTCTTACCTAGGGCAAACGGGACACAGTTTTAAAATCAGATATGCAGAACATGTCAATGCCATAAAACACAACCGTTTTTCTGCGGTCGACCTACATATAAAAGAATTCAAGCACAACTTTACTGAAATAAATCAAGATCTTGAGGTATTAGAAATTCTAAACAAAGGTTCTTTCCTAGACGTCGCTGAAAATCTCCATATTCATTTAGACCAATATTTCAATCCAAACGTAAACTTAAATGATATCTCAGAGAAACCAAAGATCCTATTCAACTTTCTCATTGAATTTTTCAAAAACATTAATATCCCGAAAAACAGATCTGTCTTTCACATTATGCATAACACTTTGTCACGCCACACACTTTCACCACATCACCCTCCAAATTTCCCCTCCTTCCACTCCTCCCCTACCACTCCTTCCCTCTCCCTTCCTACTTCAACAATGGCCGCTCCCCAGACCTAAACTATCCAATACGCTCTGTTCCTCTTCATCTCACGCCATAGCTTTACCGCCTTAGGTCCCGCAATAAACATCATAGAAACCTGCCCCCTCCCTACACGTAACGCTGCAACAATACACCACAAATACTGGCACAGTCAACCTCTAAGCTCTCAGAGGAACGTCTTCCTTAATTCCAATTTTATATTTCTTGTCGAGCTGAATATGTTTACTACACCCTCAACAATGTGATTCATTATCTACCATGTTCATCTCACACTTGGATTCAAATATGCGTTTTACCAGTTTGGATATGTTGAGCCCTGTCTCATACTTACGCTGCGCTTGACTTATATGGCACCTGACGAAGAAATCCTACAAATTATTTAACTGCCAATTTCACCGTGTACCACGAAAAGTTGAATATGTTATTTGTATTGAAAAAATATATTATTTAATGAGTCCTAACTCGTATGAATTATAGCTTTTGCATTCACCTTTCATGGACTGTTTTGAATTGACATTACTGAATATCTGCAATTCGAACCTTCACTGCCAAGTTCATTTCACAACATAAATTCAGATGTCACGTGTAATTCTATGAGGCTGTTAAATCCTAACTCACATTTGAACTCGCACCAGTGCCATTCAATGAATGATTGAACGCAGACCTTTTGTGCCAAATCCATCACGATCCTACATTTTCGAGTGTGTTTCATGTGTTTTTTTCCATTTATTGAGTCCAAACTCACGCTTGTGCAATTCTTGTCTCACCCTTACAGCTGTTTTTTGAATTGACGCTTATTGAATAAGTGGTTTCAATCCCTAACAGCCAAATTTCACCTCAACCCAAATATTCTACAATGTTATGTGCATTTTGAGAAGACTGTGTTTATTGAAATATAACCTATGTTTTGTACTACACCCGCGGCAGGCAACATTCAATGGAAGAGCGTCTGAAATATTTGAATCTCCAATGCCAATCATCTCGTACTTCCGCATGGTTTTGTTACAGTTTATATGTTTATATGTTTTATTGTTTAAGTGATTATGTCATCTCATTTTTATACAATTTTGACTCACCCTTCATGACCACTTTGAAACTGACATTGTACTTTGCATCTTCATGTTCTCTCATTTAATCACACTAATGTTACACCTTGTAATATAAATGTCTACATGCTAGCCTATTTCCCACATTTTGGCTGAAGATGACGCCAAACAGCGTCGAAACTAGTTCCAAGTGTAAATATATGTTGTAAATACACTATAACATTTATTTGTATTGAAAAGGTGGACCCTTTTAAGTTTCCTATCTTCCATTCTCAGTTCAATACGGACAAAAATGAAATTCTTAGATTTAAAAGGACATAAAAGGGTCGAAACTTCCAAATGAGTTTCAATCAATCACTGCTGATCTGCATTTAGGGCAGTCGCCCAGGTGGCAGATTCCCTATCTATTGTTTTCCTAGCCTTTTCTTAAATGATCGCAAAGAAATTGGAAAATTATTGAACATTTCCCTTGGTAAGTTATTCCAATCCCTAACTCCCCTTCCTATAAATGAATATTTGCCCCAATTTGTCCGCTTGAATTCCAACTTTATCTTCATATTGTGATCTTTCCTACTTTTAACCTGCCAGTGGTTGTTAGGATGAAAGTAACGCGAGTGGTCGCGCGTTGAGCAAAATGCTCACGGTATGATATGACGTGTTTACATAATAAATACCAACCGATTTCAAGCGTAAATGTATTAACACATTAAATGAACATCAGAATAAACCTCAGATGGTTATAAAGAACACTAAATGTTACAAATAGGAATAAATCTCAAATGGTTATAAAGGACACTAAAAATTACAAATAAGGCTTTTAAACCTATGGTAATTTGCGACATGTTCTCATTATTTAGAAATAGAAATATATTTATTTAAAGTTAATTACAAGTAGGACCAGAGGTCCCTTTGGCTGTAACTAACTGCCACTTTAACTTAAATGTATCACCTAACATACAAAATCTAATTAAAGAATACATAAAAAGCGCAAGATACATTTTCCTACTGAGGATATAAGAATAAGATTAAAAACTAAACATCTAGGAGGTTACAATAATACTTTAACATTTCATAAACATACACTATACTAACAAGGAAGAGAAGACGAAACAGAAACCTAAGAATTTTAAAGCCGAGGATGAATTAAGAGTAAAATTGAGCATCTAAAATGCATCTAGGGGATTATGATATTTCATACTATTTAATTAATTTGGTGAAAATTCATTTACATGGCTTAATAAGTGGAAAGGTAGCGGTATTTAAGATATTTTTTCTGAGTTCCAACACTACTTTGCTGAATTTCATATAGTTTAAGATCGTATAATTGAGAGGCAGTGACAATGAACGACTTACTGCACTTTACCGTACGATGCTGTGGAACCTGAAGGGTGTTAGCTGTAAACCTATTGTCCCGGTCGTGCACTTGACTCATCTGGACAAAGGACTTGGTCAAATATGAGGGAGCATTAGATTTTAAAATTCTCAGAAGTAAACAAGCAGCTGAGTATGATCGTCTATCCCTGAGTTTCAACCACTCTGCGGCTTTGTAGTAAGATGTTACGTGACAGTCTTTACGAATATTGAAGACGAATCGAACACAGGCATTCTGAATACGTTGGAGTTTGCTGTTATATTTCTCAGAGATATCGCTGTAAATTACAGCGCCGTAATCTAAAATAGGAAATACCATAGTTTGGATCAGCATCTTTCTCACCGAGAAAGGAAGATACGGCAAGTTTCGTCGAAACTGATGCAATATGCCAGACACTTTCTTGACCAAGTGCTTGGCATGAAAGGTCCAGGACAGAGTGTTATCCATTAGAATACCTAAATTCTTAACACATTCCTGATACTTGACTACAGAACCGTTTACAATTACTGGAGGAATGTCCCTGTTGAAAAGATTTGATAAGTTTCTTCGATATCCTAGAAAAATAGCTAAAGTTTTGTTTTCATTTAATAGTAAATTATGACTTAGTGTATATTGATGTAGTCTTTCTATATCTAGATTTATTTTACTAATACTTTCGACAACACGATTCACAGGAAAATGGTAATAGATCTGTAAATCATCGGCATACATATGATGTCTCGTGTAGCGTAAAACTCCAGGCAGATCTTTACATACAGCGAAAACAAAATGGGACCCAACACGGAACCCTGAGGGACGCCAGAATGCACACTAGACCACTTAGAAAAATTTTGTTTGTCAAATACTACACGCAAATTTTGTTTGTCAAATACTACACGCTGAGATCTCCCTTTCAAGAACGATTCAAACCAAGAGAGAGCTGATAGAGATATGCCCATTGTACGTAATTTAGTCAGAAGGAGGTCATGATGAACTCTATCAAATGCCTTGCTTAAATCGAATAATACCAGAAGCGTTAGTTCCTTTCTGTCCATTGCAAACTTGATATCATCGGTGACTTTGAGAAGTGCCGTCGTAGTGCTATGGCCTGTTCGAAAACCAGACTGAAATGTGTTAAGTATAGAATGAGTATTTAAATACAAAGTGAGTTGTTGGTAAACAATCCTTTCTAATCCTTTACCTAATATTGACAAAATACTGATTGGCCTGAAATCATCAAATTTTTGAGGAGAAGGAACTTTAGGAACAGGTCTTATATTGGCCATTTTCCATACAGCTGGAAATACTCCTGATTGTAAACAGAAATTATACAGGTGAGCTATAACCGGAGTGATTATATCCAAACAGTTCATTAGGAGGGGATGTGAGATACCATCTGGTCCAACACCCTTGGTATTCATGCTCTTAAATACCTTGACTATATCCTCTGGGTAAATGTACGAAAAGTGAAAGATCATGTTGAGGTTCATTTGTGTTCATGTAACTATGAATAATTTCGGATATTCTGTGAGAATTGTTTACTGGTGAGATCTTTAAGAAATAATCATTTTGCAATTCTGCAGATATGAATGAGGAAGTATGTTGCGAATTTTTCTTAGCAATACCTAGTGATTTTATAGTTCCCCAGAGAGCAGACGGAGTTGTTCTCTTACTGAACAAAGAATGCATGTGTTTGACTTTAGCATCACGGATCGCGAGTTTGGTTTTATTACGCAAGACGCGAAAGGTTTCAAAGTCTTCAGGTTTCCTGGTTTTGATGTGCTTTCTTTTTGCCTTGTCCCGCGCAGAGATTAATTTCTTTATTGTAGACGTTATCCACGGGTTAGGTGGGTGTTTGGCTCGAATTAGTTTTAATGGGGCATGCTTGTCGTACAACGCGGAAATTAAACTATTAAATTTGATGACTTTATCATCGATATTACGCTGAGAAAATACTTCATACCAGGGAGCGGAAATTACGTCTTTTCGAAAATCTTCAGGATTAAAACTGCGGAAATCCCTAAATGTGATCCATTTTCTTTCATATTTGGGTGTCGATATAGAGAAGACAGCATATAGCATATCATGACCAGAAAATCCACTCGCTGGATTCTGCCCAAATTTAAGAAGGGTATCATTACAATTTGAAGCTATGGTATCGAGATTAGAATGACAATATGCAGTATGGTATGTGTCATCAAATGGTATTCTAGTTAAATTGCATGAGTCGAGTGCATCATCGATTACTACAGTTTCCGAGGACCCTGATCCAAAATGCCCATTCATATCACCTGCAAGTATAACATATTTATAATGAAAAACGTAATTATACATCGCCTCTACAAACGAATCCATGAAACCAATTTTGGGAGGACGGTAGATGCATGAAAATAATACTTTACCTATAGGTAATTCAAATTCTAGGAAAATATACTCTGGCTTACGACAATATTCTGCAGGGGAGGTGTGAATTATTTTACATTTTATATTGCTCCTCACGTACACAGCCACCCCTCCTCCTCTCTTGCCCAATCTATCGTTTCTATATAGATTAAAGCCAGGAATGTTGAATCTCTGAGTCCGGAATGGACCCCTTGAAAAATGTCTCACTTACAGCAATAACGTTAATATTTGAATCAACAAAGCAGTCAAAAAACTCATTGAAATGTACCTTATCAACTAATGACTGAGCATTTAAGTGAATTATTTTCAAATCAGAGGGATAGGTTTCTGATAGATCTTCAATGATTTTGTGAATTTCAGAACACTTAAGTTTAGAAGACATACTTGAATTTGGCTGGTTGCAAAATTCCAGAAAATTAATATTCAGTTATAGGTCCTAATAAAATTACATACAGTTTTAGATTACCTGAAGCAAAGTAGAGACGAGAATACTGAATAGAACATACTAATTTAATTTCAGCGAGGAGAGATCTTTTTAAGTTCGACAGTATTTCTCACACGGTGTTTAACACCCCCTTGTAGTACGATAATTGTGCCATCAGAAGTCCACACCTGCTTTTCGCCAAAGATGGAAATTGCCTGTTTCAACAGATGATGTCTGGTAGAGGTAAGATCTTCACGAATCATCATCTTGGATCCACGTAACAGCCTCTTCGCACGGAAAACTGCCGATCTCTTGGTGTAGGAGACAAATTTACATATGATAGCCCTTGACTTCCCAGACCCACGGGCACCAACCCTATGCGAGCGGTCAATATCTTCAGCGCTTAAGGGGACTTTCAATTTTTGGGCCACAGTGAGCACTAAGTGAGTTGTATCCTCACCAGATTCTTCGGGCAACCCAAAAATTTGAATACTGTTTCGCCTTAAAACTGTCAGAGAGTAATAGGTTAACTAGAGTCATCACTTAGTATTGCTTCACTTACAACTTTCGTTATCACTTTCCTCTGCCGGTCCTGCGCATCGTACACACGTGAAACTTGTATGTTCATTGCAGATTGGCAGCCGGCACTTGGAACAAATTTTCTTTGTCCGCCGATTTTTCCTTCTTGGGCACAAACCGCACATTCCTTCCACAGGAAGTGGAATACTTTCCTCCTCAGTCATCCCAGCAACGCGCTTGATCTGCCGAACAAGTGTTAGTGACAAATTCAGAATAGAAGCCCTTGTAACTAGATGGGGTTTCACAAGTTCCATTGCTAAGTTCTTCAGATAGGCACGACGATCCAGCAGAGTTCTTGTATTCAGTTTGAAAATGATGTAGCTGTTTATGGATCCTACATTCATTAGTGTGAAAAATACTGTTAGTGGCCATCTGTTACTGATTTGTGACACTGAATATGTAGCCTTCATCTCATCTACTATATCAACACCCCCTTTTGTCAAGTTATAAAATGTTACAACTTCAGGTTTGTTGGCATCGCCTGATTCTTCTTCGATATTGTCGGTGTTGTGCATAGTAGAAAGGATTAGGGCGATTCTCCTTGGTTTTGGCATGTAAGATGTCAGAAGGCATTTTTCGCCATAGGCAAACATACTGCTGGATGGGGGTCTCTCTTTCACATATAACAACTCAGACAGGATCTGAGGCTTATTTTTTCTTAGAGTTCCTACTATAGTTAGTCTCTGGTTCTTCAAAAGGTCTTCTGCCAGCTCAACAGATGTAAAATAATTATCCATTGTCACATTGCGACCAGTGTTGACAATTGGTGTTACGAGTCGTTTCACCACGCTGCTTGGTTTGTTGTCAATTTGGAAAGGTCCTTCCGGTTGTTTACCTGCGTAGATCTCCATGTTACTAGTATAAAACACTCTGGAATCTACTGATGCATAGATTTTTATGTCATACTTGGCAGGTTTCTTGGCCATATACTGCCTTAAATTTGCAACGACCTCGAAAAGGTTCCAGCATTTCGTTGATCGTTGTGTATTCCCCTGTCTGGTAATGGCTTTTGCATTTAGCCACGAACTCTTCAAAGACGCATCTTATTGGTGCCAAATTGTCAGTCATTTTTCTGTGTTAACGTGTGTCTAAATCGTCAAATCTAAGAGGTCTAAGGAGTAAATAGAATTGTCTCATTGTCATTGCTGCCCGGGGGCTGTTCCATCATCACACCATAACTCTTGTACATTTAAATGCTGAGACTTTTTCAATCCTGCCATATAGAGCAATATTAGAAGAGCACGTATTTCTTCTACAATTGTATCCATACAATCACATGGACATGAATAACTGGCCCTCATTTTCTTCATACATTTATTTGTGCACGTAACAAGTTCATTTATAACCGTATCTGGAAAAAACAATTCCCAGCTTTCTAAAATAGTTTGTGCATCTTTCGCAATGCCCAATGCACAAGGAGGATGAGTCACTATATTTGCAGCACAAGTACGTGAGCGTGGATTTCTTCTTGGTGGGTGTGTGCCCCACTTTGTCACTTTATCTTCCCTATATAAACATTGTCACTAAACAGGAAATTCTCATTTACCTCCGGCATAGGTTGTTCGCCAGCCACACATTGCTCTCCAGGTACGGTTCCTTCAGCACATTCTTCTGTATCGGACTGTTCAGTATCCGTATTGTGTTCACTGTGTTCACTTTCACAGTCCGAGTCACTGTTTTCGCCCTCGAGTTGATCACTAGGAATTTCATCAAACCAAGCTAAAATGTCACGACTTGAAGCCATCGTCACGCACTAATTACACAACACATTAATACAATAAGTTACAAAGAACTGTTTCAACTATGAAACAACATACAACAATAGCGAAACTATAACAAACACAGAAATTAGCGCCAACGTGACTAGTCGCGCGTGAAGCAGAATGCTCACACTTGACGGTCGCTGATAATTCCTCCCTCTCTGTCCCTTCTCAAGGTCACAGATGGGCGTTTCAATGCAACCGTCCTTCTCTTAAAACTGCAGTGCGAAGGTACACCAGGGCTCAAGTTCGAAACTACATGCTATATAAAATAGCAGACGATCTTCAATGACCGTGAGTATGTTGCTCATATAGCGACCACTGGCGGGTTAAAGATACCACTCAAATTTATTCATCTACTGATGTCCTCCCACACCATATCTCCACTGACAGCTCGGAACATGCCACTCGAGCAGCTCGTCTCCTTTCTCCCAAGTCTTCCCAGCCCAAACTTTGCAACATTTTTGTAACGCTACTATTTTGTCAGAAATCACCCAGAACAAATCGAGCTGCTTTTTGGATTTTTTCCAGTTCTTGAATCATGTAATCCTGGTGAGGGTCCCATACACTGGAACCATACTCCAGTTGGGGTCTTACCAGAGACTTACATGCCCTCTCCTTTACATCCTTACTACAACCCCTAAATACCCTCATAACCATGTGCAGAGATCTGTACCCTTTATTGACAATCATGTAACTTATTTATTTATTTATTTATTTATAGAGTTTCGTAGAGACTATTGTTAAGAAGAGCTTTCTTTCTCTGAAGGAATTTAATTTCTACCCCTATCCAAATTTTATCAGTTTTCCGTTCGGATGCCCGGGTTTTAGCCGTGTCTCTCTGAGCTTTCTTGGTAAATGTTAAAAAATTGGGTGTGACATCATTAATTAAGCATTTTCTCAAAAAATATAAAATAAATAAATAAATAAATTAGCCGTATGAATCCCCTAAGGGCTATGGCCTCTTGCAATGCAGGGACAGTGCTCAGTTTAGCTCATCAGGTGAGCAGGTCCTGAAGAGCATTATTATATTGGTTAATCTGTAGTTTTTCATGATAACGTATTACCGCATATTGTACACTTGTGTAGTCTCACCTCCGAGTGAATGCAATTGTGTTTTTCTGGAACAACAATTCGCGAAAACGCACTGTTGCATTAATGACACGTGTACACTTTTATCCCAGGGAGGGTTCAGGTTGTTTCTAGGTAAAAGCGTAAACTTGCACTCTTCGTTCTTGCATAGCTTTTTCTCCGAATGTTGTAGACGTTTCTTTTAATTTCTTGACCTTATCCTCCGTTGAAATTCTCCTGACATACATTGCAAGTGCATATCCTCCTTCCACTATGTGTTACGTGATGAGTTATCAAATCACTACTGCATGCAAACGTCTGTCTGTTTGACATTCGTCTTGTTATTCTCCCGAGTGCACAGAAGATGACCATCACGGTATCCTCTTCGTCGAAGCGTACAATTGTATGTTGTATTCTTCGCCTCTGTCCTGAGAGCTTACTTCAACATATTTTACACTTGCTCGGCTTCTTTCCGCAGTGTACGCGAGGATGATAATTTTATATTCACCACTTCATAAAAACCTCTTTTTATCAATTTTACTGTATTATGCCGTAGTGATCAGAGAGGTGATCTCCAGGTCTCTTTGCGGAAGCGCACTGTTGCATATTTCACTGCTGCACAATATCTATAATATGTGTCTTGATCGACGTATGTTATCACAGGGCTTGAGCAAAGGTGTATCCCGTAAGGTCAGTGATCTCTGCACACAATTTTTCCCAGCTCTTTCCACTCTTGCCTTATCTTTGCTGTTCTTGTCCATTGTTTTCCTCCCCATCTCGCAAACCAGTCTGCCCATCTAGTTCTTTGCCTTCCCACGTTCCGTCTTCCTTGTCTGGGATCCCACATTGTCATTTTGTAGGTCCATCGATTTTGCTCCAGTCTCGCTACGTGTCCTCCCCATTTCCACTTTAGCTGATCGGCTATCGTCGGAGCGTCTTTCATGCCGGTTCTCCTTCGTATATCTTCGTTCCGTATTCTGTCTCTCAATGATACCTGGAGTATTTTTCTTTCCATTTTGCGCTGGCATATCTGGATCATTTTCCTTTGTTTTAGTGTTACCGCCCAGGTTTGGCATCCATATAGTAGGACTGGTATCACACATTTTTCTAGGACTTCAGCTTTAAGGGTGAGTTTCTGAGTCTTGTCTGTCAGTATGAACTTTAGAGACCAGAACCTCTTCCATTCTTGTCCTATTCGCCGCAAAAAATATAAATCTTTACCTAATTTGGCAACCTTTATCTTCAAATCACAGTAAAGGTTTGCTTTCTTATTAGCCGGGATGCTGTTACCATTGCATGTTGTACATCTCATTCCATATTGATGGTTATCACTTTGCATAAATATAATATTTGAGCTTCTACTGAGGATGGCCTTTAGATAGGCTGAAACATGTATAGATAAGGTCCCATCCATGGCCAGACTACACTAAAGGCCGTGACACTGAAACTTGGCAACACTGTACTGCTACTCTTTGGAGTCTTACTTGTAACATATGGGAAGTTAACCTTCAATGATGTTTTCTCAAATAAAACGTTGCTGGAAGAGCAGTTTTCATTGGATACATATAAAACAAGGTGAACATTGAAATAAATACATCAATGTAAATATGAGAATAAACAAACATATGGCTACAACTAGAAAAAAACAATACAATCCTATGTCCATCAAAATACATTCCTAACATTGGGAATCAACTTACAACATAATCACTCCAGCGTCATCAGTTTTCTTTTCTTGCCAGAACTCTTAACCATGGCATCAGCATCATTAACATGTTTTGTGTAGTTGTTGGTCAAAATATTTGCAAAATAGGGCAAAGATAGACAGAGAAGTTCATGTAGAGGTTTTTCACAATATGAACAGCACTCACTTGTATCACTTACACTTTGCCTAGCAAGCTGAATCAATACACATTTCTAATTCTTACTCTGAAGGAATGCTAGGTGATATTCCTCAGAGATTAAAATCTGAATGATCTTATATACACTTGTACACACATTTAAGAGTAATTCTGATGGGACCGATAACCCACCTCTGTTTAAGCTATTAAACATGTCATTTTCCACTGTTTCATTTGATATGTTTGAGATACAGTGCCTACAATTAAGTTGACTGGCTAACTTAAAAGCTACATAACCTGAAATGTAAATGACAGGGAACATGTTATCAAAGTCTACTTCTATTTCATTTACTTTAACTAGCACACTGGAAAATTCACTGCATACATCTGTTTCGTCAGTTATGTTCAATGAATCGGAATCTAATTCAAACATATCCTTGCTTAAGTATATTTCTATATATTTTGCAGACCTTAATCCTAGCAAACACTGCACTCTTATCTTCTTCTCAGCTTCAAAAACTTGCAAAACAGATACGTTATAATTAGCACAACACAATTGTCTATAAGAACTAAATCTCTTCTCAAGTTTATCGGTTTGAAACTTTCCTGGCAACACATACTCGACTTCAGGTAGATCTAAACAAAAGCTTATCAACTCACTCATGGCACTTGTTGTTTGTATGAGAGCCCTGAAAGTGTCTATTGAAAGACGACCGTATTGCAAGGTCATATTAAACCATGTCCTCAACCAATTCACAAATTCTTCAAGAAACTGTAATCTGATATCGTCTCTTGATGTGAATGGAGAAGCATCCACTTCTCTCTTTCTGCTTCCAACTGACTTGCTCTTAATGTTCATAACTGTCCACCATCTATTAATCAAGTTAAGAAAATGTTCTACTTCAGAATAGCCCCTTGTAGACACTGCTGTAATTGTCTCATTACAAAAAATATTACAAGCAAGAGCCACGTTCTGCCTCTCTATGACTGATGGAAACACTGACTTGTAATTAAGTCTAGAGGCACACTTCAATAACTTGTTGGACTCTAACTTGTACAGTTCTCTCAACACTGAAAACTGGGCTTTGAAAACTGAACAACCATGACCAACAGCTGGATCAAATTTGGGATAAAAGAAGGTTTTAGCTTCATCACACAGATTTAACCAATTATTTCTGACAGATTTAAGGAGATGAACAGTATCAAATAAAAAGTAAATATAAGAATCACAGTTTGGGTTGGGCATCTTATAATTTAAACTTCCACCTAGAACAGAAAACATGTTGCGATTTATCCGATTATTATCAGAAATAATGCTAAGCACAGTACAACTGCAATTTTGGACAGTACTTATAGCATTTTTTTTGTCAAGATAGCTAAGTCATCACCTGTTAAATTTTTTTACTGGCACCAGTGCAACTACAGCAGAAACACTCCCAAAAACAGAACTTATCATAAAGGCCTGAATGGTTCTAGCCAACTTTCCTGTTTGATTCTGAGCATGGCCATGCACAACACCTGACTTATACTGGCAATATGAGTTAACATACATTTCATCCAAAAGGAGATTTACATATCGCTGTCTTACAGAAAGACAGCGTGCTATACTCTTCAGAAAACTGTCATTATCTTTATCAGGTGACACATGTAATGCATTTGCTATGCGTTTGAGATGTCTAGAATGAGGAAGGAACATAATGTTTTGACTGCGAATAGCAGCATAACAGGAAGAAGATATGTAGTAAATTAGAAATGAAAACTGAAAAAGAAGGCAGGAATATAACTTCTTGGACACACACAAGAGCTGAAACTGATGGCTTAAAAACACTGCTTGTTTCGAGTCTGAAAATTCTTCATCTGAGTGAGATTCAATGAAAGTCTCAAGATCTGACAGCTGGCCTTTGATATGGTTAACCATTTTCTTGTAATGCACCTGAGGTTCCAACTCATTATTTGCATGGCATTCACAATAATTGTTCAGAATGTCCCTGAGTTGTGACCACTTCTTTAACTTTCCCTTTAATAAGGGATCATCCTTACCTACATTTTCCCCTTTCACAAACACTGATAGCTCCAACAACACTGACACTTTTACTGCTACCTCAACTTTTGGTACCTCATTGATTGACAGAATGTAAAATACAAATTCATTTTCACTACTTTCTGTCAACCATCTGTTTCCTAAACAGTCAGCAAGGAGGGTTTTACAATCTTTTAAGGCTACAAAATCTACAATTTTGTCTTGTTCAACAAGTTTTTGAAATTCCTCCTCTTCTCTTTTCTGAATTTCTTTACGCCTATCATCTGGAGTTTTTCTTGTGGGTGGACTGGTTTTGGTTAAATAATAGGGAAGGTTTGGGAAAATCCTAGGGAGAGCACCAGGCTTTAATGTAGGCCTATCTTTTTTCCTTGTTTTCCTTTCACCATTGTGATCAATGTAAGTCTCATATATTTCCACATCTTCAGGAGCAAAGTGTTTCGCACAGACTACACTAGATGAAGTAGGGTTCCAGTTGTCTATGGGGATACATTTCAACCAAGAAGCTTTCACTGCATCATCCTTAGGAAATCTGAACACTGAAATGTATCCTTCTTGATTAGAATCATAGTTGCTGGAGCATGAAGGAACATATCTGAAATTAAGCCTAGCTTTAGTTGTGGTTGTCATATTTGTCATACTTGTGCAATGTAAAATAAAATAACACAATCATGCCGCTCTTTTAAACTACTCGATTTTAAAAATACAAACACAGAATGGCTTTAAAAACAATGTGGATTGTCACTCTTATACATATTGTAACATGAGAAAGCTCACCTTTGCCGTAAATTAATGCCGTTCCAGGAAACCAAATAGCATGTAGGTTGATGTTTTAAACTATAACACATAAAATATAATCAGTATACTCTGAATTTTAAACAATGCCATGAAGTTAATTCACACACAACACAAAATACTATGATACACCACGTTAGACTTGTTTACAAATTACGAACACAGAAGTCAAATGCTTGACTCCAAGCGACATTGTCGGATCTCCAATGTCACGGCCTTAGTAAAGTCTGGCCATGTCCCATCTAAAATAGACTTTTTTTTGTAATGGAAAGGAGGACTATATAAGGCTTTTTTATTTGTAAAGGGATAAAGCCAACTGTAAAAAAAAAAAAATGTTATGAGGAAGTGCAATCTTATGTTTTGTGGACATCTATCTTGAATGTTAAACAAGCAAATATCTTGAAGAATTCTTGGTCTTCTCATGACTTAAAAGTATATCACTTCATGGGCAACTGTAGTGAAGAAGGATCTGGCCAGTGACTCTGAGAAACTGGATCAAGAAAAAAGTAATTTAGGACCTCGATACACAGGTTAAAGTATCTTCCAGAAAGAGTATGAAGACTACCTGGTGCAAAGTGGTTCGAAGAGTGAAGAACTGCATACTCCATCAACATGGAGTACTGGAAATCCAGAAAGGTTAACAAGTGTTAATTGTGGTCCAAAAAGAATGTTTATGCACAGTTCAGGCCATAAATACTGCTGTATAACAACAATGCATGGAGTACAGTATTGAAAAGAGAAATTCAATCTTTAGGAATGAAAGAACAGTGTTCTTATACTAGGAATTTTAGGTCATCATCATCATCATCAATGTCCCACTCCAGTCGCCTGGGTGTGGTTAACAAGCCTCCTCCACTCCTTTCTTTCCTTCCACTTTTCCTGCTCCATTACTTCCGCCACATCCAATCCAGCTTCTCTAATGTCTTTCCAGATCTGATCCATCCACCTTCTTCTCGGTCTTCCGACTGGTCTCTTTTACTTCACTTCTCTTTCCAATTCCCTTCTTGCTACCTGTTCCTTTCCCATTCTTTTTACATGTCTGAACCATTTCAGTCTTGCTTTCTGTATGTTCTGTACTAATGGTTCTATATTTAGCTCTTCTTTCATTTTAATATTTTGAATTCTATCTCTTCTTGTTTTTTTACCGATGTTCTTAAAAATTTAATTTCTACCGCTTGGATCTTACTATCTTCTCTCTTACAGGGCAATTCAAAATAATGGACCCGATTTCATACATTTATTATGTGAAATCTAATAAACATATCGTAATGTGAGACACGTGCTAAGAACGGTAAACTCTGAAAGTTTTTTTTTTCAGTCATATCACAAGTGTTCTATGTGCGCACCTCACGTAACACGACATACATCAAGCTGATAGTCTGTGTCCTGCCAAACCTTGTGTAGTGTGTTGCGGTCAATCTCTGTGATGGCTGCTGTGATGTGGGCACGAAGGTCGTCCAATGTTAGTGGAAGAGGTTGTACTTATACATGATCCTTTACGAAACCCCACAAGAAGAAATCACATGGGGTTAAGTCGGGGCGAACGCGGTGGCCAACGAATGAGAGTTTGATCCTCATGAGATGCACGACCTATCCGGCATTGTGGCAATGTCTCGTTGAGATGGCTCCGAACCTTGCCATGGTAATGCGGAGGGGCACCATCCAGTTGAAGGATGCAATCTGCACTATCCTCTTCGAGCTGTGGCAGGAGCCATTGTTGCAGCATATCAAGAAAAGCATTTTCCGTCACAGTAGTTTCAATGAAGAAAAAGGGTCCTTAAACCTTCTCATGGGAAATGGCACAAAACACTTTCACCTTGGGAGAATCACGTTGGTGTTCCACAACTTGATAGGGATTAGAAGTTCCCCAGATCCTTACGTTGTGTCTATTCACAGTCCTGGAAAGGTGAAAAGTCACTTCATCACTGAAAATTACCCTTTCGGAGAACCCATCCTCTTCCATTAATGCGAGAAAATCAGCACAGAAGGACGCTCGAGCAGCATAATCAGTGTCTTTTAAGTCCTGCACCAGTTGCAAGCAGTAGTTTTTTTTCATAAACATTTCCGCAAAATGCGTCAAACAGTTGCCTGTGGAAGTTCAAGTTGCCTTGCTGCCTGGTAGGTGGACTTCTGCGGACACCGCACGAAACTGGCGCGAACACGTTCCACTGTCTCTTCTCCGATCGAAGGACAGCCAGTCTACTTTCGCTTACAGATGCAGCCCGTGTCTCTGAATTTTTCATACCACGCCTGAATGGCTTTTCCAGTAGGTGGGTCTGTTCCATACCTGGTACGGAAATGCCGTCGAACACTAATCACAGACTTGTTTACATGGTAATCAAGCACACAGAACGACTTCTGCTCTCCAGCCGCAGCCATTTTCTTTACTTGCTTCCTGCGCGCTCGTAACGGCTGAAAATGAAACCACGTGGGATGTAATCTAAACTCGACTAAACTTTGAGAGCTTGCCTTTCCTTGCACATATCTCACAGTATGATACGTTCATTAGATTTCGTAGATTAAATGTATGAAATTGGGTCCATCATTTTGAATTGCCCTGTATTAGTTACCAGAGTTTCTAGTCCGTATGTTACGATTGGTATAAAATACTGTTTATATAATGTTAATTTCATTCTCTTGGGTACTTTGTCATCCTATAAAAGCTCCCTGACTTGATGATAAAATGTTGTACCTTTAGTTAGTCTGTTATTTTCAGGGTTGATTTCATTACTTTCATTAATAATGATACCCAGATATGTAAACTGTTCTACATTCTCTAACCGTTCTCCGCCTATGTTCACTTGGCTTCTCTTTTTCTCTTTTCCACAGTGCATGGCTACAGTTTTCTTTTTACTAATTACCATTCCAAACTCCTTCAGATTTTCATTCCAAATATCCAGTCTCCTGTGTACTTCCCTTTCTCCCTTTCCCCACATCACTACATCGTCTGCAAATACCAAAGCATTCACTTCATCACTACTGATACTCTGTTTTACACGTTTTATGATTTCATTCATCAATATAATAAACAATAATGGCAACAGTGCACTTCCTTGCTTGAGACTTTTTCTTTTGTATAAAATGTTTCAGAGTCACCACTCCCCACTTGTACACTGCTTTTACTCTCATGATACAACCCTTTTATCTTCTTAATTAATGATTTTGGTACATTCCTTTTTAGTAGGCATTCCCATACATCTTTTCTCTTAACTGTATCATAAGCTTTTTCCAAATCCAAAAATACAAACACGCTTTGCTTGTTCCTTTCCAGATGTTTTTCCATTATCGTTCGCACTGTAAATATGAAGTCTATTGTTGATCTATTTGGTCTAAAGCCATATTGTTCTTCCTCTAACTGTGTTTGTATTATATCCCTCAGTCTTTTGTCTATGACTTTCTCCATTATTTTTAGCCCATGTGATAATATGGTTATACCTCTATAATTTTCACATTTCTTCCTATTTCCTTTTTTGAACAGTGGTGTTGCCAATCTTCAGGTATCCTTTCATCCTTCCATATGGCATTGAGGGCTCTGTATAGCCACTGTAGTCCAATGCTTCCTGCTGCCTTAATCATATCAGCATTGAATTCATCTTTTCCACTTGCTTTACCTTTGGTCATTGCTTTCACTGCCCTTTCAAGTTCCAACCATGTTATCGGGTTCTCTTCGTTTTCTCCACCTATTATTTCCATTTTCTTATCTCGTTCTTCCTCCACGCTGTCATCCTAATTATAAAGTTTTCCAAAATACTTTGCCATCACCTTCCGAAGACCCTTTTCGTCATGTACTATGGATCCATTTTCTCTCTCTAATGCCTTGATTTTTTCTTGATTTATTCTTTTCAGTTTTAATACTGTGTATAATAGTTTCTGATTTCCTCGACTCTCTTGCTCAGTTTTGTTGGTGAACTCTCCCCAACATTTCTTCTTTTCTTCCTTGATACCCCTCTTTACTTGATATGTTTTTTGCTTTTCCTTATCCATTTCTTTCTTCACCTTGTTCCTTTCTTTTATTTCTTTTCTTATTTTGTCTGTCCACCACCGTGTCTCCTTTCCTTTAACCTTTGCTTTTGTTTTCCTGCATTCCTCAATTGCTGCTTCCACAAATGTCTCTCTTAAATTGTCCCACCCTTCTTCTCCACTTCGTATTTCCGTATTAGGCAACTTCCTTTTCATACAGTCTTGGAATGCCATTCTTTTATCCTCCTCTTCCAATTCCCAAATCCTGATCTTTGGTTTCTTCTTCAATACAATTTTAGGGATTTTTACTTGTTTTACTTTTTTGTTAGGAATTTTAGGTATACAGTTCTAATTGTCCTCATTTTTGTCAGAACATGGGGCATTAATCTTCATGTCCACTCATCGATTGCATCACAGTTGATGTTTATGGAAAAATTGGCTACAACAGTCTTCAAGGCAATTTTTAGTGTCAATATTAGGATGTCACTTCTTGCAGACCATTTCCTCGAGCACTGACCTCGATTTGTAATCCGAAGGATTGTGATCTGGACTACCAGATGATCAGTCAGTAACAGAAATGTAATCGTGAACATTTTCATGCAAACATTCTTGAGGATTGTTAGTCCTGTGTGCTGTAGCAGAGTTCTGTTGAAAACTCCAATTCTGCACCATGGGCAAAGTTTGATTTAAAGGCTTTGCGACAGAACATTACTCTTTTTCAGTACACTTCAGCGGATATTTTGACACCTTCCCTGCAAAAGTAAATACCCGTTAATCTATTGTAAAAGAAAACTCCTCACCATCATTGATGCTGGCTAATGAGCTCTTTGAATTTTGTGAGCCCTTGACCAGCTGTTACTGCATCTGGGTTAGAGACACAGTCATTTTGACAGTGAAAGTGCTCTTGAATTGGGAAAATTTCCTGATTAGTAAAGAGAATTTCCAGATGACATTTTTACATATACTGCTTAACACATTGGGGTCGAAGGCCGTACGTGCTGTGCCATTTATTGCAGAGAACAAAGTCCACATGCTGCATGTTCTCCGGTTTTCATCATTGTTACTACAAAACAAACGTACTGTTGGTGTTGATTGGCACTGCAGTGTAAGGTTTGGTTCATATAGTTCTAAAAAAAATTATAGATGGCAGCTATAATACCAGTATAGTTGGTTCGTTATTGGACAATATAAATTATCCAGCTAATTCATTCCTGGTTGCCAGCGTTTTGCCCCAGTGTGCTAAGTTGGGCTCATCAGTTGGTAAATAGCACATCTACCAAGATGCATGACTAATGTATACTCTGGAGGCCACTGCATAGGCTACTTGGAGCCACCAGCAGTACCATGCACTATGCGAGACTTTGTATCATTTTCAAAAATATTTTTCCAGTGCCAATGCACTGTCATAGTGCAGGAATGAGTTAGCTGGATAATTTATAATGTCCAATAATGGACCAACTATATTGGTATTATAAATTTACTCATTCAGGACAAATATTTCAGGTTCCCTATGGAATCAACATCTGTATCATCAGATGGCAGCTGTCGACTCGACAGCGATGTGCATGTAATGGTGGCTGCGCGCAAACATAGACTGAATGACAGTGATTTGTTGGAAGTGTTATATGTCTATTCAGGATCAGATATTGATGACAGTGATATTGATTATAAAGTGAAAATACTGAGAAAAGGAAGCAGGTGGTTCTGTGAAGTATGTGATGTTGGTCTTTATGTGCCACTGTGTTTTGAACTGTATCACACACAAAGCTATTATACCAACTGAACAGACCTAACAGATTGTTTATGTACTAATTATTACATAGATGTATCTTTTTTACAAACAGTTCTGAATGGCCTAAAAAACAAACAAAATATCAACCACATTTTTTTAGTTACTGGTAAAGGTATATGTTGAACTTAAAAAAACCTACTACAGTAATTTGAATCCACTAGGAATCTATCTATTTTATCACAGGTTTTACAGATATGAAGTAGAAAGTATGAACTCAAATATAGTGAAATTACCTAAGTTCAAAACCAGTATTTAATTTAAAAATCCAAAATTAGCAAAAAATGGCCAGTCTGAAGAGTTAAATGTATGAAAGTGAGCAAGACCTCATGTTAAGTTCAGCTTAGTATTTGACCAGCCTGTGCTCCTTCAGTGTGTTATGAAATACCCAGAGCTACAATAAAATTGTGTGAAACCAAAGTCACATCTTACCACTCTGGACATTGTCTCGAAACTCGACTCTCTTGCCATTACCGTTTGTTTTCGTATATGATCTTGATCCTAGCAGACCTTGGAAACAGCAGAACAAGGATGGTCAGACATCTTGTCAGTCTCATTGAAGCAATTCATTGTTTGATGGACAAACATTCAGCTGATGCCAAGTTTCTTAAGGATATAAAAAATGTCTGAAATTTGTCTTCCTCTCGTGTGCAATGCTCTTACTGCTACACAGTTTTCATAATCTCCTCATTCAGTGATCATGGGAGACTTTGGAGACTGTAGGAGAGGTTTTCCTTTCTTACATGTGCTTAAGTAAGCATAATGTATGCCACTCGATGGTGTTGCAGAAGAAAAAGGTGACGGGTAGTTTGTAATGTACTTGTGACTAGGTAGTAATTATAATTAGAGTTATATATTATATAGGGTGAACCATTTAGTGTGATAATGCAAAATAACTCAAGAATAACTCTCTTGAGAAACCTTCTGTGCCCTTATTTTCAAGCCACTTTTGCCCTGGTTTTAACCTATTATTTAGAAATATTGAACCAGAGTCCATTGGTTAAAGAAAAGTTAAATATAATGAAGATTATTGACCACAGTGTATTCACATTCATATTTTTAGAATACATATCATCACATCCATATCTCTCTTCATGGAGTCATAAGGCTTTTGGTTCAAACTTCCACCTCCTCCCCACCTTTTGGTGATACTAGAGAAAGCATCCTACTCAATACAGAGGTAGGCTGCAGTTATCACATTCCCATGTTATCTAGATCCCTCTTCCTTATGCTACTTTTCTGCTAATAGATGCGCAGCATGCACAAATCTACTTTCTTCCAGATATCTTGGTAATATTATGGAGATTTTTGGGAGAAAGAATTGACAAGGGTAACGATCGTTTGCGATCAAAATGCTTCCCTGATAAAATATTTTCATCTGTGTGTAGAGTAAAAGTCCAAAGTTTCCTTGAGTATGATCATGTTTGAAAGGTGCTGGTTGATTAGTGTCATTGTATGGTATAAAACTATTCACTATTTCAGTGTTCAGTGCAAGGCATGGAACAGTAATTTCTTTTTTAATTCTTTTTAATTCAACTGTTACATTTGGTCCACAGTTTGAGAAAATAGCACAGATGTCCCTGTCGTCATGCAAACTGAAGATGTCGCATCACTCACTTAAACTATTTTACTTTCTCCTCTTTCAGTTTTAGAGATCGAGGATTTTTTAGTTCAGCTGGCTAGTCTCTACGATTTGGTCTTGTGGTTGAGCATACATATACTCAGCTGTCATATAAGTGTTGTAGTAGTCCCACGGATAAGAAGAAATTATCAAAATAAACATTGATGATTTGACCCTAACCTACCTTCTAACAAATTCATGACGACCTTTTTATCCAACAGCATGTCGTTTGTTCTGGGTTTGTTTTTATCATGATAGAAATTGCTTTTGAGAACAGAGCCTTTTGGAGTGGCAACAGTCCATACATTGGAACCCCAGTTCACTGGTTTCTCTTTTATTTTTTATTTCATGACACTGCATCCTTAAAATGGGATCATTGCCTCATCAATTGCTAATTCTCTGCCTTGATTGTATATGTACTGGAAGCTGTCCATTATTTGCAAGAGTGGGGAAACTTTTTGGAGCATGTCATAAAAGGGATCATCTCTGGCCAATATGAAAATATTTTGTGAGAATCTTGTATCTCCTGAAAGATATACAGTTTTTAAAATTATTTTATTACAGAACACTCAATATCTGGACTAAATCAATAATCACGAGATTCTGGAAGTGGACCATGTATATAAAAATTCAGTGTAAGCTTTTACTTCCTCCGACCAAGTGTCGCCCCATTCTGTATCTATTTTATCAGAATTTACCTCTTTTAATGCTGCATTGATATTTGTGCACTTAGTTATGTCATTGAATAGTTTGTCCCCTCCAAGCATATGTAAAAAATTATCTTTCTCTCGTGATCCACTTTACAAATTATGGACAGGTCCAACATCACCTACAAAATCATTCAGAGTAACAGAACAAATGTTTGTTACCTAAATTGCTGGAGCGTTGCCATTAGGTACAATTTCTTGACTTACGTTTTCACTTGCATCACTGTTATCACTAAAATTGTCGTCTTTGATATGTTCTTCACTCACTAAATACCACTACTAAATGATTCTAAGTTGCTTTCTT
Organism: Anabrus simplex; assembly: GCF_040414725.1. Taxonomy (NCBI): domain Eukaryota; kingdom Metazoa; phylum Arthropoda; class Insecta; order Orthoptera; family Tettigoniidae; genus Anabrus; species Anabrus simplex. The sequence goes on along the minus strand of NC_090266.1, from coordinate 174,965,620 downwards.
AGCCTATATTGTCAGTTTCAATTTCTGCAGTACTGAATCCCACCATGTTTTACAAATGAAAAGCTTACCAGCGCTTCCTTAAGTTCAAGACAGATTTCATTACACTTTTATTTGCTAAGCCTTATAGATTGTACTGCATATTCATAAATGCTTTATAAATTCTTCATATCTGAAAAAACTACAAAACCTACACATACGTGGCATTTGTGTGCAGATAATGCACCCAGGCACTTTTGGGCATTAATGGCACGAAAGAGATAATTGAGGCCATGGTTGCTTTCTTCCCAATCCTAGCGCTTTCCCCCACCCTTATTTCGTTGAAATCCTCCCATGTAATAGTGCAACATTAAACCATTGGGAACTGGGCAAGTTGATCGTGCGGTCAGGGGCACGCGGCTATGAGCTTGCATTCAGGAGATAGTGGGTTCGAATTCCACTGTCGGCAGCCCTGAAGATGGTTTTCCGTGGTTTCCCATTTTCACACCAGGCAAATGCTGGGGCTGTACCTTAATTAAGGCCACGGCCACTTCCTCCCCACTCCTAGGCCTTTCCTATCCCATCCTCGCCGTAAGACCTATCTGTGTCGGTGCGACGTAAAGCAACTAGCAAAACAAAAACCATTTGGGGGGGGGGGGGAACTAAAACAGAAACTTATATTGTTTACTTTGTGTAGTTGTTCCTTATAAAGAAAGAACCAACATTTGATTGAACCATTTTCTTTGTGTAGTATGTAGTTTTACACACATATTGGATTAGTAGCAATTGAGATAAATGGGGCATACTGTATACTACTAACTTTTTTAGAACTAAATTGGCACTTTGTGTTGCTATTCCTTGCAAACAATGAAACAACTTCAGGATGAACCATTTTTCTGTGTAGCACTTAGTGTTGCTGATAATTTAAAAGTAAAACTTGACACAAGAATGTCATACTATTTATTGATAAGCATCTGCGTTTTCATAATCTGTCAAAATAAGAATCATTAACATAATTCAATCAGATGAGCCTAATGAATGCTCAGATTGGTGCCTTTTTTTTTGCAAAGTGTATCTTTTCATGTGCAGTTACTCTCCAAGCACTGCCACAATTTGACTTGGGCACTGGTATGTGCACTCTGTGTGTTCAATAAAATGTGTAATTGCTTACTTACTGTATTTTCTTTTTGTAATACTATTTAGTTGTCTAGCGAGTTAGTAGTTTACTGTATGACTTTTGTTTATTTCAATTGTTACCTTCCTAGTCTGTGCTGGCCTGACTGGCTCAGACAGTTGAGACGCTGGCTTTCTGACCCCAACATGGCAGGTTTGTTCCTGACTCAGTCTGGTGGTATTTGAAAGTGCTCAAATAAGCCATCCTCATGTTGGTAGATTTACTGGCATGTAAAAGAACTCCTGAAGGACTAATTTCGGACACCTTGGTGTACTGAAAAACCATAAAAGTAGTTAGTGGGACATAAAGCCAATAACATTATTATTACTAATGATTTTGAAATTGCATGCTGTATCAAACAAGGGTTCATTCAAAAGTTATTCCTTTGATTACAAATAATATTCATAAAAATAAGTATGTATAAGTTTTGCTTTAAAAGCATGTATTGACCTTCAAATAACCTTGAAAACATCCTTCAGATAAAATGCACGGTATATTATTTGTTTTTCCTCTTCCGTCAGTTAAATTGTATTGAATCCATTTATTTATCAAATGCATCGTTTTGAAGATATTTTGCATTAACAGTTTAAATGATGCACTTATTTTTCCACTCCACCACTCTGAGCATAGGCAGTGGATGTCTTAAATTTTTATTACATGTTTCATCATAGTTCCTCCACACTCTTCCTCCTTTCCTTCCTGGTTTTTAGAGACACCCAGGTTCTAGGTTTTTTCCCATTGGTCAGAATAAATGAAATGTTAATATTTTAATTCAGTTAGCTTTCCTGGAGTAAGACCCAAATATTGTCGCCAAGATGAAGCCGTGTAGTAGTATTTATTATTGATTTTATAATGTTCAGGACGATAATCATCAAACCAAGCAAGATCAAGGTAATTTGGAAAATCCCTTACTTACCTACTCTTGTTGATTGAAATCTGCTGATTTGAATTGGTACATACTTCATCTGGTGATACTGTCAAGAACAATTGAATCGATTATTTCAGAAAGCAGTCAAGTGCCAAAAAATGAAGGAAAAAAAATGAGTTAATTGCTGAATATGTTACTAAGAGGGTATACGCACATTTTGGTGCTGAAACCAGTCAAGAAACATCCTCCTATAATGGTCGGGCATTACGTTGAATTTCGTACTTAGTTCAGAAAGCAGTTAAGTGACATCGCTTGGCTGGTTTCTGCAGTAAACTGCTGGTACATATTGTTATGTGCCGCACCTTGCCGGTTGGCGCTGCTGCTCTGAGTCCAGAATAGCCAGCTGTTCAGCTGTTTTTATTGTTATTGTTGTGTTTCTGGAATTGCTTGTTCATAGTTTTGCGAACAACTGATTGAAAAAGTGTTTCTTTTGTTTAGTGCAGTGTTTTTATAATCTTAGTGATATGTCTGAAAGTTCAGAAGACGAACCTGTATCTAAAAGGAAATGAGGAGTGGTAGACAAACAAACTCACACGTGTAATATTATTCGAAATTCAACGGTAAAAGGAGAAAGTTACATTTCTTACTCAGGCAAGGAAGTAGGCCTACCTGTTGTGAGCCCTACATTATTCTTTGTTACAGTTTGTTTGTGCCCATCAATATAAAGAAGATACGTGACCTAAATGCCTTAAAACCTTACCTGATGGGATATGAACACTTTTATGACAGCATTTTACAATGGCCTATTACAGAGACAGAATGTGCTGTGGAGTTTGTTTATGAGGATTGATTACCTCCTGTCATGATGATCAGGCATTGCAGATTTCATCCATTTAATAATTACATTTGTATCAACTATGTAGTCTAAAACTATTAAAATATTTTATATTTTCCCAAATATGGGTTTTACCGAGCTCGATAGCTGCAGTCGCTTAAGTGCGGCCAGTATCCAACTAGCAAAAAAAAAAAAAAGGAGCAAATATGGGTTTTATGACAAAATCCTTTCAAAATTCACGAATTATCCCATAAAAATATGTTTGCAACATTTGTTTATTTCAGAAACCAAGTAAGTGGAAAAATTTTCAAATTTTTTACTGCAAAGTTAATAAGCACAGAGTAATTTTCCATACATAGAAAGTATTAAAAGATATAATATAATTCTTTCAAGCTAAAATATTAAAACTCCTACCATAACATTTTGTCTAATGCTAGACAGTGTTTTTCATTTTCCCAAAAATGACAGACTTGGCGCTTGACTGGTTTCTGAAATAATTGATTCAATTGAAATGCATGTTTATACATTTAAATGAAGGATTGTCTTGTCATCTTTCTCATTGCAATTTGTTGTGAAAATAAACTACCCTGAAAGGGGAAGAAGTTAGAATAGTGATATCCCTTCGGTAACAGCTGCATAAAAGTATGCTGTACAAGTTTATCATGCTTATTCCTGCAGTGAAAGAAATGAGTGCAACTATAATGCAAAGGTTATATCTTTCAACAGATAATTTGGGCATATGACTTGGGATTGTCATCATCCTGTGAAGAACTTGTAGTTCTTTATCTAGCCTTGTGCTTCCAGTTTCCATGTTGATATACAACTAGATAAGAAGTTTCATGCACATCCTGTACTAGCCCATTCATGTATCATGCTTTCTATGTAAAGAAGTTTGGAGATTTTTGTTATGCAAATGAGCTGGAATTGAAGTATTTAATATCAAACTTCATAGTATGAGCTGTGATGTGTAAATAATGAGTGTGTGTCAAATAATCACTTAGTATTTTTTACTTTTTTTCAGTTAACAAAGGAAGTGCCTCCTATTATGAACGTATTAAATATACATGAAAACTTAATAGAAGCCTTGTTGGAAATGCAAGCATATGCAGATGTGCAAGCAGTATTGGCTAAGTATGATGACATCAGTTTGCCAAAATCTGCAACTATATGTTATACAGCAGCACTCTTGAAAGCAAGAGTTGTTGCTGACAAGTAAGTAGAGATCATTCTCTTTTTATAGATTTTTGAGTAATGACCTGCACTGTATTATCATTGATATGCCGACTTAACCATCACAAGGAGTTATTCACTTTTACTCTGTTTGCTGTATGTGTACTTTTAATTACGTGTGGAAAATTAATAAGATGTAAATATAGTCTACTACCAGCTTGGAGGAAGAAAAGTGAATTAAAGTATTTCCCACATTCATTATCTTGCCACTTGAATATTTTCTTGAATAATTGTCCAGTATTAGGGGAAAGTCTAAAGTCCACACACACCTGTCATTTCTCTTCCAGCTGAGGTTATGGCAGAATGTGAGTTCACCATTGCTGTTGTCATTTAGGATACAATTGTTCCATTCAGAGTTCAGTCTGGGGATTCACATTGTAAATTTAATTTCCTCTGAAATAAGTGTTTTTACTGACGAAGGAAGTAGCATAAGTTGGCAGTATAATTGAATTGTAGTTTATGTAAGGTTTGATGTGTAGATTACGATTATATGCAGACTGTGCCTTCACTATTTGTATTGTTCTTCACAAATGTGTACATGTTAACTTATTGATTTCAAAAAATGGGTTGCTGTTATCTCTTGATAAAAAGATTGAGACTGCACATGTCCAGAAACTATAGAATACTGCAAACAGAGTTCCTAATCACAGTAGGTGCATTTTATGGATGCTTGCTGCAGGCAGGCTTCCAAGTTGCACATCCTCTGGAGTGATGTCCAAAATCTCTCTGGTATGACTGAAGTATTCAAATCCACCTACAGTCCAGGAATATCTAATGAAATACGGTATAGACAGGAGAACAGAACTGATTGCAAATTATACATATTAGCAATGAAAAAGGTCATGTGTATGTGGTAATTGTGGTGCCAAATCTCTAAAACTCTTTGATGACAATGAAGTGCAGTTGTAGGCAGTTTACATTTGTAGTGTGAAAACTGTTGAACTGATGTATAATTTAAAACCTCACGTAGAATGGACAAGACTTAATGAAACTAACATTAGGTTAACCTAGGCAATGAGGTGCTTGGGTGTAGGCAGAATCAGGGCAACGCGGAGGCTAGAAAGCAAACCTGCGTCATTCACCGTCAAAATACTGGCTGACAATAGGAGTGAGGGCTAGAGGAGGAGTGGGCAGTTATCTCTGTATATAACAAATACAATCCTAGAAAGTACAGAAATTCCAACTCCCCTACCAACCTTCCATCACCTCTCCATCCTGTCCCCTGCTACCCCTTACCCACCTCTCCCCTAGCTCTCACTCTTATTTTGTCAACAACCGCTCTCACATCACATTTACTGTGGTGCAGGCCTTCGTAGTCATAAGACAACTATGTAACTGTGAAATAGAGAGGTAAGTCTCGTTGAACTTTTGTCTTTGCTTTGTCTTTCTTTTTCTTTCTCCTTGAGTAAGTACGGTATTTCTCCGAATCCAAGACAATCCTGAATGCAAGATGACGCACTTTTCCTTTAAAAATGAATAAATCTGGCTTGAAAAGTGCGTTGTGAAATCATATGAATGCCCTTTCTTGTACAGTACACATTTTTAAACTATCTTTGTCTCCACACCAGTGCCAAATATTGGCTTTAGTTATGCCGTATTTTCTTGTGGCTGCACAATTATTCTTTATTTCCGCAAGTTTAATAACCATTAAATTAAAATTGGCAGCATAGTATCAACGAGAACCCGTTGAAAATTTGCCAGCAATACCTGTGCCACGTCTTTACAACACAGCGATCAATCAGGAAAATATTCCTGCTGTGTATAAAACTGTTACTTTTACTAAGCGTCAGGCACAAACAGCTGCTGCTAGATGCGCGTTGGAGGTCAATGAGTTTAATGCACCGTGGTGTGGCCATTGCACCATTGGATTTTTCATGCACATACCTCACTATTTCATTTCTGACTTCTTTAAAGCGTCCTTGTTGCGGGCCACTGAATGCATTTTTTGTACATTATACATTTTTAAGCTATCTTTGTCTTCATGCTACTGCGGAACATTTGACTATAGTTATACCATATTTTCTTGCGGCTGCACAATTATTCCTAATAAACTGCTAATTTTAGTAAGCATATATCCGAGCAAGAGGATGAGTTACCTACCTACCGGTAGTGTTGTTTACTGTAAGGTCATGAATGTAAGATGACCCTTGATTTTTCACATGATATTCTGAGAAAAAAAACCTTGTCTTGGATTTGAGAAATACGGTAATTGATTCACAATATCTGTTCTTCTTTTTCAGACATCTACCAACATAATTGATCCACATCGACAAATATACAAGTTTTTTCACCGAACCACTTGTCCATAGAGCTAAGTTATAGATGTCCCCCTCAGTCAGTTCAATAAGTTTGTAAAATACAATATCTCTATACTCGAAAGGGAATCAGACTTGTCATAAATATGCCACATCTTGACATTTCCACCAGTCACCTGGACAATGTTACTTCATTTGTTATTATATAACAACCCAGAAAGCAACAAATGGATGGATAATGATTTATTGCTCATACTTTATAACAGACAACATAGACTCAAGATTTTAAAGTGTTTTTTTTTAATATTTCTAATATTTTACCTGTTATTGTTTTAATATAATGGCTGAGGATGACCTCACAATCAAGGTCAAATAGTCCCAATGAATGTTCTATGAAAATATAGTTACATCATTTTTATGTGTGTGTTGAATAGGTGGTCCCACTCCTACCCCATTATATGTGAATTAGCTGTCAATACAGATCAGTATGAAATTTATTACATATGATTCCCACTACCTGCCCTTTCCTATCCCATCCTCGCCTGAAGACCCATCTGTGCCATGCGGCATAAGGCAAAAATTGTAAGTAACTTGTTATGTATTGATGATGACACACATTTTATGTATTTGTAATCTACACACCAATCCCATTCACATAAACTACAGTGTACCTGCAATCACAATTGCTACTTGTGCAAACTCCCTAGTGAGAACACCAAGGTGCCTGCTGCTCTTGTGAAGACTTAACGGAACATGCCATCACTTACTTGTATTTCTTTGGAAATGTACCATGGATAATGCTGTCCAGTTGAGTAGTGATTAGACTATGTTCAGGATACCTTTTCTATCTTCCTCTCCACATTGAAGACGAGCAGAGTGGGTCCTAAATAGGAGGTTTAATCACAAGTTGCTCTAGAGCCTGTCCTCGAGCAAAACATCGTTAACACAGTCGCTGCCTACCTGCTGGTTTATCGTTAAAAGTCCTTGTACAACACTGTCCAGCTCCCATCGCAACTCTTCTGTCATCATAGGGCACTGTTGTGTGTCAAATCTTGTAAAATGCCCAAGATATTTTAATACGGAAATATGGCACACTAACATTCACACGGTTCCCGACAGATGCCAAGCCCGATCCAGTGGCGTAGAAACTTCCAGACTGCAAGGACAAAAGTAAGCAAGCTTGTAGTTTTACGTGAATGTTGATATCATGATTATAGCTGTGAGCCTTCCTGTTTTACACGGAAGGAATCCGAACCACAAGAACATGACTTTTCATTTTATAAATCCCACATGTGTGGCCAGGATTCGAACCACAGCCAGATTGGTAATGTTTCAGTGATTATGCTACTCAGCTATTACACTATCTTCTGCAGAGTTTGTTGGTTGCTCCGTTACTGATATTAAGGATGTAGATGAGCTTCTTCAGTCAATTTGTTGTTCGTTACATTTGTACTTTTTATGGCTATAGGCACTATGATTTGTCCAGGGTGCCATAGCATGAGGGCTGATCTGATTAGGCGATACGTCTGGAGGGATTCAAGCATATGTACTCTTCATAAAAAATTAAAGCCATTGTAACACTGCTGATGGCTTGATACACTTATTAAAATTAAAACAGTCTATATCACCACACATTAAAATAATTTAATCAAATTATGTGAATTTTAATGATCCACTGATGATGGAACGAAGATTCCAAAAACTGGTTTTGGATTAAATTATTTTAATGTGTACTGGTATGGACTATTTTAAGTTTTTGTAAGCATACATCCCAGCAAGGGGATGAGGTACCTAATATTAAAGCCATTTAGATTGATCTGAGATCTGAGAAACCAGTGATATGATCTTGTACATTAGTGCTCATTGGATACTTCGTGGGTGATGAGAATGTCTTTTTGTGTGTATGAGTGTGTTCATGAGTGTGTGTGCATGTGTGTGTGTTTTTATTAATGTAAAAATTTCAGTTTACTTAATCATAGTTATTGCTTCCATTTATAGATTTTCTCCAGATATAGCCAGTAAAAGAGGCTTAACTACTGCTGAAATGACTGCAGTTGAAGCTATTCACAGAGCAGTAGAATTCAATCCACATGTGCCAAAGGTAAGTGATTTGATGTTCTTTTGTTCTAGCTGACAGTATTAATGTACTCTCTTCATATTTGGAAAAAAAAAAAAAAGTTTATGAAATAATGAAGGAATCAGAAAATACACCAGGTAAGTTTGCTCCAGATGTACAATTGTCTCCTTTTCTACTGAGAGTGGCAAAGGTAACATACCGAGAAATTCACAGGCTGGAGCTGGTCCAGTTTGATTGATAGTGCATGTGGCCTCACTGAACGGAGCCATAGCATGATGCGCTGGAGTGATGTATTTAACTGAAGGTTTTGTCTTACCTGTATTTCATTGCAGCTGTTGAATGTGTTTGCTATTCACATCCAAGCACAAGTCGCAGCAATGTAGAAAGTTCTGAAAACCTTGCTGTAGTTAATCTTGGTTTATACTGTTCATTTATACTTGGCTTATACTTACAATATCGTATTCAAGAAAATGTAGGGGGTGAGAATCGGCAGCAATCTTGCTAACCTCTCAAGCCTGACATTGTAAAACTGCATGCTGCACCCACAGCATGCTTTATTTCTAGCCTGCTCCCAATGCTGAGCGCGGTGTCTAATGAATTTCGCTATAATTTTCAAACAGGTGGACAAAAAATTATCAAAGAAACACACAATAACAACATATTGCACTATAATATAAACATATGCCAACCTGGTTATCCCTGGACAGCTGGACATCAATACTGACACTTTGTGTGATAGATTTCAAAGCAGAGAAAATCGCTCCTCCGACATAACATTAGGAATGAAAGGCGTTTCATTGATATGTTTTCTACTGAAATCTACCTTTATGCTAGACTTCTGAACAATGCCCATCAATATAAGAAGTGCAAGATACACCCTTACCTCATTGGCATTAGTGTGCCTCCAGTTCGACAGCCGGGATTTCGTCAGTAATTTTAGGCGTAACCGATGTTGCTGCAATTATTTATCAGCGTACGCATTGGTTTCATGAACGATTAGATCTATCAAAACATTGTCTGCAAACAGTTCGTGAAAGCCAAGTGGTGTTCCTTCAGCTGGGTCCATTTTATTTTTACATGCACAGTCACAATCGAAAGGTATTGGCGGGTTTATGATATCACAGTCGCTCCATGTGTTCGCATTTCTCGGCGTATTATCACGAATTACATCGTCAGTATCGCTATATTCGCTGGACGTTATCGCGAACTCATCCTCTAAATCACTGTCACACTGAATTACTTTCACTGCCACTATTAACCAGTAAATTAATTATTTCCGCATCACAAATCACTCCGCTTGGACCTGCCATGTTTACAAACAAACTCACGGTCCTTTAGCGCGAAACACGTGCAGAGCTCTATGAACTGATAAGATATGCGACATCTCTCGGGAATAATTATTAGTTCTGAGTGTAGCTAAAAGCTGCCTCTTCCTGCCACCTTACGATGAAGCAGATAACTGTTACGAAATCCACGTAGCCTGCGTTTCAAATGTCATGGTGCACCATTGCGCCGTACTCGCTGTGACCGTAGCAAACCAGTCTGCGCGCCATTGCGCCGCACACGCTAGGGGGGGGGTTAATCTTCTCATGAATGAACCGATGTGTGAGCTGTTGCACTATCCTGCTGTAAGTTTATTTCAGCTCATTTCCTTGCCAACTCAAATGTCTTGAACGACCGTGTCACCCAGTGCTCTTTTCGGACATTGCTTTTTCATATCAAAAACACATCCAGTTTATCATCCATTAATAAATAACCACACTGCGGTACTTTTCAATGGTCAAGCGGCCCCTGGGTAGCATCTGTGAAAATTATGTAAGCATTTTTCAAACTACATTTTCTTTAAAAGTTATATCACCGAGCTCGATAGCTGCAGTCGCTTAAGTGCGGCCAGTATCCAGTATTCGGGAGATAGTAGGTTCGAACCCCACTGTCGGCAGCCCTGAAAATGGTTTTCCGTGGTTTCCCATTTTCACACCAGGCAAATGTACCTGTACCTTAATTAAGGCCACGGCCGCTTCCTTCCCACTCCTAGCTCTTTCCTGTCCCATCGTCACCATAAGACCTATCTGTGTCGGTGCGACGTAAAACAACTAGCAAGAAAAAAAGTTATATCTCAACAAGAATTAATATTCGTTGTTGTCTTGTGTATTGCATTTTCACTGTAACATGCCTTATCTGTTCAGATACAAGATCTCATCGAGCTCGCAGCGAGTGGAATGTTTTTCACATAATCCCTCATGGAAGCTCTTGTACCTGGCATCAGATCCCTCAGCCTATGGCTGTTGTACAGCGCCTCCAATGCATTAGGTCTGCCTCACCCTGTACTTCCTCTGCAAATGTTTCATATTGTTGCTTTCATTACATAAGCTCAGGTATATGTTCAGAAAAATCTTCTTAAATCCATTGTTCAACTATTGTTTTCTAGTGGAAAATGAATACAGAACACCTGGAAAGAAGTTATAAAAATGAAATTGTGGTATGTTCATATTAGAGGGCAGGTAAAAGCACTGATCAATATTCTGGTCACATAGACCCAAGGAATGTTATTACAGTATAACTCAGATTTTGCGTGACCTAGATTTAGCGTAAGCCTGCATTAAACGGTAGAAATTTTAAGTCCCAAAAATTATTCCATAGGAGTAGTGCACTTTTATATTCAATTTAACGTAATTCACATGAGGGCAAAACCCGCAATTAGCGTAAGGAATAGTTGAAATTCTCAAGTACTTATTTTTGTTCATTATGGTTATGGGACATTAAGAACTTATGAAAATGTCATAAGCTTGCTAAAAATGATTCAAGGCAGAAGAGGAATTTAGAGCACAGGCACTTATCGATAAAGTGTGATGTCAGACTCAGATACACATCTGACCAGGCCGCTGTAGTATAGTAGAAGCAAACCCTGTTTTAATGAAAATATTATTATCCCCTTCAATAATCCCTATATTAATCTGTGCAATATTCTTCGGTTACAATGAGAACACTTTTACTGATTCATCCATTATTATGGACAAATTCGGGCGTGTTAGTTTCCCGTTATCAATATTCATACACTTTACTTCAGTCTCCAGCGTTTACATCGAATGCGATCGATCATCTTCCGTATCGATTCATCGCCCACGAACGAGCCAAGACTGACTTGAGCGAGCTCTCCCCACAACTCTGACTAGTGTAAACAAACATTGGGTGAACATGTTTTCACAAGAAGTGCACTGACAGCAGTTGTTAACTCTTTAGAATTAAAGGCTGAAGTAAAACGATTGCTTAATTTTAATACTATATACTGAAATAAAATAAGAATGTGATAATTCTCCTCCTCAAGATACAGCAATGTACATAACTAATTTCAGAGGTTAGGTTATATAGTTTTGCATTTGGTTAAATTTGAGAAAGGCTGTTCCCACGTATTTTTATAGTGATACAGTCTGGATTGAAACTTTGTCAAAAATTTCATTGAAGAGACAGACACACTTTATGAAGAGTTTCTAGGCTGATTGACAGTTGAAAGGTGCTAGAACAGGCAATCTCTGTGATCTTTCATTCGTATAAGACATAAAGTGTTTTTCTTTGATTTCAATATGAAACCTGGTGTTTAAATGTAGAAATTGTTAGCCGTTGTTGAAATTTCGTCTAAAAATGAAAAAAGAAAATGGAAGATGAGAGAACAAACTAAAATTCCTTGAATTGACAAGTGAAATAAAAACAAAGACTCGCGTTCTGTCATCCAGCCCTCAGTGTTGACACACTTGCGTAATTTGATCGTCTGAATGAGTGCGAGCTTGTGTTTGTCTTGAGATATTGATGATAAGGGGAAACAGCAGTGAAGGGGAAGTGGGGGGAGGGGAATGATTTACCTTGTATAGATCGTGTTGTGGGGAATTTATTTGTTTGTAAACAGGTGTTGATTTTTATTAATTCGTCAAATAATATGATTTTTTTTTCATTGAAGTTATAAATGGGGTTATTATCTCTTTCACTTTTGAAAATGTTAAGGAATTTTCCCTTATTAGCTGCCGGGATAATTTCCATGCCTCGACTAATGGAAAACTTATGGTTACATTCATTCATTATGTTCATTCATTGCTGAGAATCTTATATGCCTACCAGCAATTACGTGTTCCTTGTAACGCATATTAAAATTCCTACTGGTTTGACCAATATAGGTGGCCTCGCATTGCATACATTTTAACTTGTAGATGCCAGATTGCATGTATTTACTATTATTATTAAAAATGTGGATGTTATAAAATATTTTAGAATTAGTATTGTTTTGAAAGCGATTTTGAAATTTTGTAGTTTTTTTAATGTTCATGATTTGATAAAGATTATTGTTATTGTAATTAAAGGTGACGTGACAGTTTTTTTTTCCTCCTCAGGTTCCTTTTTTTTTCAGGGTAGTGGGTGGTTTATTGTTTGTTCTTTTTATAATCTTGTTGACATAATTCTTGTTGTAGCCATTGTTAATTGCAATATTGTAAATATGATTTTTTTTGCTGTTGTTTTTGTCCGAGAGGGGGATGTTAAGGCTCTATAAATCATGCTGTGGAATGCAGCTTTCTTATGTGCACCAGGGTGAGGGGAATATATCCAGAATGTATTTACTGTCAGATTAGGCTTTCTATGTATATCATGATTGTCATATCTCACCTTCAGCATTCTTCTGTAACATCACAGTTCAAAAGCTTCTGTTCTCTTTCTTTCTGAGCTAGTTATCATCCACATTTCACTTCCATACAATGCCACGCTCTTGTGATTTTAAGGTCTAGGAAGCTGATTGTTTAATTTTTTTTCTGACTCCTGTAAATTCAACATGGGGGCTTAAATATTTGAGTTGATGTAGTATAGTTTCACTATTAGTTTCCCATTGGTCTATAATTGTATAATTGTAAATGTATCGTCTACGTATCTAGACCAGTGATAAATGCCTTTAATTTTGTTCATTATTTTCGTCTCTTCCAAGTTGTCAATAAAAATTTTGGCCAATATTCAAGAGTTTGGTGAACCCATTGGTAAACCTTTTTGTTGGTATGTGGTGGTGGTGGTGGTGGTGGTGGTGGTGGTGGTGGTGGTGGTGGTGGTGTTTGAGTCGTCAGTCCATAGACTGGTTTGATGTAGCTCTCCATGCTGTTCTATCTTGCACTGTACAGTACTAATCTATAGCCTACATCTTCTCTAATATGCTTGTCATATTCATACCTTGGTCTACCCTTACTATTTTTACCACCTACACTTCCCTCAAAAACCGACTGAACAAGCCCTGGGTGTCTTAAGATCCTGTGATTCTATCTCTTCTTCTCGTCAAATTTAGCCAAATCAATCTCCTCTCACCAACTCAATTCAGCACCTCTTCATTTGCGATTCAATCTACCTATCTCACCTTCAGCTTTCTTCTGACCGAGCTCGATAGCTGCAGTCGCTTAAATGCGGCCAGTATTTGGGAGATAGTAGGTTCGAACCCCACTGTCGGCAGCCCTGAAAATGGTTTTCCGTGGTTTCCCATTTTCACACCAAGCAAATGCTGGGGCTGTACCTTAATTAAGGCCACGGCCGTTTCCTCCCCACTCCTAGCCCTTTCCTGTTCCATCGTCGCCGTAAGACCTACCTGTGTCGGTGCGATGTAAAACAACTAGCAAAAAAAAAAAAAAAAAAAAAAAAAAAAGCATTCTTCTGTACTATCACATTTCAAAAGTTTCTATTCCCTTTCTTTCTGAGCTAGTTATTGTCCATGTTTCACTTCCATACAAAAGTCTTCAATAACATATTTTTAATCCTATATCAATTTTCTTAAGGAAGGCATTCCTTGCTTGTGCTAGTCTGCATTTTATGACCTCTTTACTTCTGCAATTGTTAGTTATTTTACTACCCAATTAACACTATTCATCTACTTCCTTTAAGACTTCATTTCCTAATGTAATCCACCCTGCATCACCTGACTTTGTTCGACTGCACTCCAATACTTTTGTTTTGGACTTATTTTCATTTTGTACTCCTTCTCCAAGACTGTCCATACCATTCAGCAATTTCTCCAGATCTTCTGCACCCTCTTTGATTTCCTTTACTGCCTGTTCTATATAAAAATTGAAAAGGAAGTGGGGGGTGGGGGCAAATTACAGCATTGCTTCACTCCTTTCTGGATTGCTGCTGCTTCTTTAAAACCCTCTATTCTTATAACTGCAGAGTGATTTTTATACAGATTGTAGATAATCCTTCATTCTCGGTATCTGATCCCGATCACCTTCAGAATCTCAAATAACTTGGTCCAATCAAGATTATCGAATGCTTTTTCTAGATCTTCAAATGCCATGTATGTGGACTTCTCCCTTTTAATTTGGTCCTCTAAGATCAGACGTAAAGTCAGGATTGCTTCACGTGTTGCTACATTTCTTCTGAAGCCAAATTGATCCTCTCCCAACTCAGTTTCAACTTCTCTTTCCATTCTTCTGTAAATAATATATGTTAAAATTTTGCAGGCAAGAGATACTAAACTAGTGGTGTGGTAATTTTCTCACTTGTCAGCACCGGCTTTCTTGGGAATAGGTATAACAACATTCTGCTGAAAATCGGATGGCTCTTCTCTTGTATCATAAATTAAATGAAATTGCCTCGCCATGCTGGCAACAGCTCCCGAAGGGCCATGGCCTACAAAGCGATCGCTGCTCAGCCCAAAGGTCTGCAGATTATGAGGTGGCATGTGGTCAGCACAACGAATCCTCTCGGCCGTTATTCTTGGTTTTCTAGACCGGGGCCTCCATCTCACCGTCAGATGGCTCCTCAATTGTAATCACGTAGGCTGAGTGGACCTCGAACCAGCCCTCAGATAAAGGGAAAATCCCTGACGTGGCCGGGAATCAAACCCGGAGCCTCCGGGTAAGAGGCAGCTACGCTACCCCTACACCGTAATTCTGAGGGAATGTCATCATTTCCAAGTGCCTTGTTCCTATTTAGGTCTCTCACAGCTCTGACCTCAAAATTGGGTCTCCCATTTAATCAGCATCCACAGTCTCTTCTTGTTTCAGAACCTTGTCATCTACTTCTTTACCTTGATGCAACTGTTGGATATGTTCCTGTGATCTTTCTGCCATGTCTTCTTTACCTAGAAGTAGTTTTCCAACTGAGCTCTTAATATTCATACACATAGTTTTCCTTTCTCCAAAGGTTTCTGTGATTTTCCTTTATGCAGCATCTACCTTTCCTAGGACCATCCAACCTTCAACATCCTTGCACTTCTCTTTCAGCCATTCTTCTTAGCTGTCCTGCACTTTCTATCTACTTCATTCTTTAATTACCTGTATTCTTTTCTGCCCTCCTCTTTTTTTGCATAGTACTATTGCCATTCATCAGTCAGATCTAGCATCTCCTGAGTTATCCATTGATTCTTAGTTGATCCTTCATTACTTCAGCAGCACTGCTGACGTCATTCTTCCCGACTGTCCATTCTTCCTGTATTGTATTTCCTTCAGCCCTTTCATTTAGTCCTTCTGTGACATGTTCCTTGAAACAGTCCCTCGCACTCTTTTCTTTCAACTTGTTTAGATCCCATCTGCTTGCATTCCTTACTTTCTTTAATTTCTTCAACTTCAGATGGCATTTCATGACCAACATGTGGTCAGAGTCCACTTCTGCTCCTGGGAAAGCCATGCATTCCAACACCTGGTTTCTGAGAGTCTGCCTTATCATATTTTATTATTGAAAATGAAATTGCTATTATCTAAGATAAACTTTAAAATGTTTACGAAATCCTCTATTTTAATTATACTTATATTGTTCTGTTTACTTAAATTATTTTTATTTAGGATTATGGTTTCTGTTACTGGAATAACCGGGCGAGTTGGCCATGTGGTTAGGGGCGTGCAGCTGTGAGCTTGCATCCGGGAGATAGTGGGTTTGAACCCCACTGTCGGCAGCCCCGAAGATGGTTTTCCATGGTTTCCCATTTTTACACCAGGCAAATCTTGGGGCTGTACCTTAATTAAGGCCACGACCACTTCCTTCTCATTCCCAGGCCTTTCGTATCCCATCATCGCCATAAGACCTGTCTGTGTCAGTGTGACATAAGCAAATTGAAAAAAAATAAAGTTACTGGAATACTGGCATACGTATTGGTAATATCGTATGAATGCATGGTGAGGTATGGGTTTAATGTAAGCTTTTTGGTAGTGTGTGATAAAAAAATGTATTTGAAACTAGCCTAAGTTGGCCACAAGAAGACTGAAACATGCTCTAGTTTAGGCATGACTATTTAGTTATTGAATACTATATAACATATTGAATAGGTGGAACCTTGATAATAAATTCTTTTTAAAAATTAATCTTTGAATTCGTTAATGTCAATCTGGAACCAACTATGAAATTCATAAGTTGTAATGATGGAACTTGTCAATGACAGCTAACATTGTTCTATTTTTGGGTGCCTCCTTATCAAATTATTCCTTGTAAATTATTTAATTTAAAGCAAACTCGGCCCATTTCTGTTCCCCTTCTGTATGTCTGCAAGAAACACCTTCTCCTCTGTTGTAATTTCAGAAATTAACACTACTAAATTCACAACATGTTGAAGCATTATATACAATAAATACGGGAATCGTGGACACCATATGAGCAGTAATTCCAGTATTGTCATTTTGCCACATACTGTATAACTTAATTTCTCCGAATGTGATAGTATTCAAGCACTTTAGGCTGTTTCAGTTGTGAAATTACCAGCGTTTTGCCCCAGTGTGACAATGGGTTCATCAGTTGGATTAATGATAGTTTTTTAAATACACTGACCGGCAAAAAATAGTGGAACTTGTAAAATATTAATTTATTCCACTAAAGTGTGTCGGTTTTCTACTATTCATTTGAATTTTATAAAAGTAATGTTTGGCTATAGAAAATAGACGTTTCACAGCATCCATTAATTTTCATTTTTCCATACATTTTGCGATTATTAAGCGAGTTGGTCATGCAGTTAGGGTCACGTAGCTTTGAGCATGCAGTCGGGAGATGGTGGGTTCGAATCCCACCACCAGCAGTGCAGAAGATAGTTTTCTGTGGTTTCACATTCTCACACCAGGCAAACGCTCGGGCTGTACTTAAATTAAGGCTGTGGTCGCTACCTACCCCTTTCCCATCTTGCCATCGTTGAAAACCTTTGATGTGTTAGTGTGACATTAAACCACTAGCAGAAACACAACACATTTTGCAATTCTTGAAATTTTTCAGTTACTTCTTTTCCATTTCAGTTTTTTTTTGGTCAACTGTTATTAAATTTAAGATCCATTAAACAATGTTAGTGTTTGTGCTGCATTTCATGAAGCCATTGGTCATTAAATATGTGTTTCCACCCCCTAGCATCTATGGTGGCCTTTAAATGCTCGGGCATACTGTTCAGAAGTTACTGGATGGCCTCTGCCAGGACGCGATCCTACTCGTCCAACAGAGGTGTTTTCATTTGATGGTGGTGTCATATTGTCTGTCATGTCTCTGAAGCGTATCCTATACATGCTCATTGGGATTTATGTTAGGACTCAGGACTATGTGCGGGACAGTCCAGAGTATGAATCCCAACTTCCTGCTGATCGCCATATCACAGCATTTCAGGCAAGAAATAAACGGGAAAAATTATTTTGTTAATGGAAGCCATTTCTCTTCAGTTTCAACTTAGATAATTTATAACATTCTGTCTAAACTGTCTAAATACCTGAAAAAAGAAAACATTTCCTTACCAATTGTACCAGAAAAAATGTATAATTATTTAAAAACAGAGTGACATTTTTCATTCTTGAAAGAACATCATCAGATTGTTCCAAATCATATGTTTTTTTAATGAGTTAAGGAATATGAATGTTAAATGCATTTATGTTTAAATTTTGTTTATACCCTTTTAATAGTTGCATGTTAGAACTTAATGAAGTGCTCAAGCTGTGCTTCCTCTCTCCTTACTAGTCCAGTAAAGTGTGGGACGTGTCATTCTGTTTTTTAATTAATGGTATCTTTTTCAGGAATAGTCCTGTCTGGACAGTAGTAAAGAATCTTAGGAAGGGAGGGAAAAAAGGAAATGAACAGTGTTTTGAGTAATTCAGGTGAACTCATAATAGATCCCAGGGAATCACTGGAGAGGTGGAGGGAATATTTTGAACATCATCTCAGTGTAAAAGGAAATCATCCTGGTGGTGTTGCAAACAGCCAAGCTCATGGGGAGGAGGAAAATGATGATGGTGAAATTACGCTTGAGGAAGTGGAAAGGATGGTAAAGAAACTCCATTGTCATAAAGCAGCAGGAATAGATGAAATTAGACATGAAATGGTGAAGTATAGTGGGAAGACAGGGATGAAATGGCTTCATAGAGTAGTAAAATTAGCATGGAATGTTGGTAAGGTACCTTCAGATTGGACAAAAGCAGTAA
Organism: Anabrus simplex; assembly: GCF_040414725.1. Lineage (NCBI taxonomy): Eukaryota > Metazoa > Arthropoda > Insecta > Orthoptera > Tettigoniidae > Anabrus > Anabrus simplex. Next base: position 174,946,814 of record NC_090266.1, on the reverse strand, counting down.
TTGCACCTATCTATAAGCAAGGGAACAGGAAGTATTGCAACAACTATCAAGGTATCTCATTGATTAGTATACCAGGCAAAGTATTCACTGGCATCTTGGAAGGGAGGGTGCGATCAGTCGTTGAGAGGAAGTTGGATGAAAACCAGTGTGGTTTCAGACCACAGAGAGGCTGTCAGGATCAGATTTTCAGTATGCACCAGGTAATTAAAAAATGCTACGAGAGGAATAGGCAGTTGTGTTTGTTTCGTAGATCTAGAGAAAGCATATGACAGGTTACCGAGGGAAAAGATGTTCACTATACTGGGGAACTATGGAATTAAAAGTAGATTATTAAAATCAATCAAAGGCATTTATTTTGACAATTGGGCTTCAGTGAGAATTGATGGTAGAATGAGTTCTTGATTAGACAAGGCTGTAATCATTCACATTTGTTCGTAGTTTACATGGATCATCTGCTGAAGGGTATAAAATGGCAGGGAGGGATTCAGTTAGGTGGAAATGTAGTAAGCAGTCTGGCCTATGCTGACGACTTGGTCCTAATGGTAGATTGTGCCGAAAGCCTGCAATCTAATATCTTGTAACTTGAAAATAGGTGCAATGAGTATGGTATGAAAATTAGCCTCTCGAAAACTAAATTGATGTCAGTAGGTAAGAAATTCAACAGAATTGAATGTCAGATTGGTCATACAAAGCTAGAACAGGTCAATAATTTCAAGTATTTAGGTTGTGTGTTCTCCCAGGATGGTAATATAGTAGGTGAGATTTAATCAAGGTGTCGTAAAGTTAATGCAGTGAGCTCGCAGTTGCGATCAACAGTATTCTGTAAGAAGGAAGTCAGCTCCCAGACGAAACTATCTTTACATTGGTCTGTTTTCAGACCAACTTTGCTTTACGGGAGCGAAAGCTGGGTGGACTCAGGATATCTTATTCATAAGTTAGAAGTAACAGACATGAAAGTAGCAAGAATGATTGCTGGTACAAACAGGTGGGAACAATGGCAGGGGGTACTCGGAATGAGGAGATAAAGGCTAATTTAGGAATGAACTCGATGGATGAAGCTGTACGCATAAACCGGCTTCGGTGGTGTGGTCATGTGAGGCAAATGGAAGAGGATAGGTTACCTAGGAGAATAATGGACTCTGTTATGGAGGGTAAGAGAAGTAGAGGTAGACCAAGACGACGATGGTTAGACTCGGTTTCTAACGATTTAGAGATAAGAGATATAGAACTAAATGAGGCCACAACACTAGTTGCAAGTCGAGGATTGTGGTGACGTTTAGTAAATTCACAGAGGCTTGCAGACACGCTGAAAGGCATAACAGTCTTTAATGATAATGTATGTATGTATGTATGTATGTATGTATGTATGTATGTATGTATGTATGTATGTATGTCGGTTAATAAATGTTTGCTTTTTCAGGTATTTTCTATATTTATGTTATACTGAATTAGTTTTGACAGACTGAAGAACCTCATAGTGCCAGGCAGAGTGGCTTAGATGGTTAAAGCACTGGCTTTCTGAGGCCAAGAGTGCATGTTTGATTCTGGCTCAGTCCAGTGATATTTGAAGGTGTTCAAATATGACAGCCCTGTGTTTCTAGATTTACCAGAACTCCCACAGGACATACTTCCAACACCTCGGTGTCGCTGAAAACCGTAAAAATAGTTAGTGGGATATAAAACCTTATTACATTATTATGAATCTCACAGTTATTAAAAAATTGAAAATGTCAGACATGTGAGGGTGAGTGACTAAACAGTAAGGAGGAGGTTAAAAGAATTTTTTCTTTCACCCAGGAGACCTGCATGTGGAACTATACTTGAACGACAACACAAAGAAGCACCTCTTTGTTTTGTGAGGCAGCATCTGGAAGGGACCCAGGAGCAGTGGGCCCCTGTTCTCTTCACTGATGAGAGTTACTTTAATCTCAGGTCTTCTGTTGGAAAAGAAAGAGCTTGGAGAATGTCTGGAGAGAGGTACAGCACCGTTACTTTCTCCTTGAGGACTCCATTTGGAGGCAGCTTGGCGATGGTGTGGGGTGACATCAACTATGTGGCCCACTTTGAGTTGATGTTTATTGATCACAGGACCCTCAGTGCCTTAAAGGTACATCGAAGAGAACCTGATGGGCGATGTGATACTCTTTGCACCTTTCATTGGCCAGAATTTCATGCTGATGCATGATAACGCCTGTCCCCATACTGCTTGCTATGTTCTGCAGTATCTGCAGGAAGTTGGGATTCCGAAGGCTGGACTTGACAGCACATAGTCCTGAGTTCTGACAAACCCCATTGAACATGTATGGGATATGCTTGGAAGGAACATCAGGCAAGATGACACCACCACCTTGGCACAATGGAGAACGTCATTGCTGGAGGAATTGCATCCCAGCAGAGGTCACTCAACATTTTGTGAACATTATGCCTGAGCATTTATAGTCAGTCTTAGATGCCAGGGGTTTTCACCTGTTTTTAGTGACTAGTGCCCTCCTGAAGTGCAGTACAAACATTAACATTTTTCTTTGGCCATAAAATTAATAACAATTGACAAAATTAACTCAAAGGAAAACTTTAAAAAAAAAAGTGGAAGATTTCATGAATGACAAAATGTAAGGAAAATTGTGAGTTAATGCGTGTTGTAAAACATGCTTCAGCATTTTCTATAGCCATACATCTAGCTTTTGAAAAATTAAATGAATGTTGGAAAACAGATAACCTTTTAATGTAATAAATTAAGATTTTACATAAGAAATTAGTGTTCCTTTTTTTTCTTCCAGTCAGCATACTTTACCAAGGGGTGATATTAGTGATGTAAATATGATAAGTGAATCCTCAAATTTAATATTGGTAACAATGATCAGATAACAATGATGAAATTAATACTAACAGTGTCTACAATTTTATTTCACTATATTGCATCCTAACTGTGGTACAGAGTACAAGCAAAGCATCAGCATTGTTCACAACAGTTGAAGCAAAATAAGTTCCCTTTACCTAGTGCTTTTATCTATTCTTCACCTTTTCCATAAATGAATCAGTAGTTAAGGAAAGAATTACCGTAGGTATGACAGTTAATGTTGTTAATGCCAAACTTAATTTAAGTGTATGTATGTACTGTAGGTATGTAATCGTGTTTCCTCATGTTATTCCAATGCAGTCTTAGAAAGTGAAATTCAGTTGTGCTTGTTTTTTCCCATCTCTGTATAATAGATTTTGGTGCGCCAGAAACCATATACTCATTTCACAAACCCTTCAACGAAGAAATTTAATACCTCCAAACTTCAAAATGAAACTGTTGCTAAAGAATTCCAAAATGCCATAACAGAGCAGGTGACTTCCAATCCAATCAATACCAAGGGTGTGGAGTGGAATGGGCCACACTTCAAACTATCATCAATGATTCGGCAGAAAAAACAATTGGCTACAAGAAAAAGAAGAGAAATGACTGGTTTGATGATAATAATAATGAAAACATTCTGAAACTAATTAGTAAAGAAATGGGAAGCCTACTGATCCCTTACACAAAACCCTTCCTCTGTAGTGAAGAATGCATGTTTCCAAAAGCTTAAGATGAAATGTCAGGCTGATATAAGACAGATAAAAAATGAATGGCGGCAGCAGAAAGCCAAGGAACTCCAGACTTTGTCCGATACCAGAGATCTTCAGAATTTCTACGGAAAACTAAAGGAAATTTTTGGTCCCTCTCGCTCTTCATCAGGTGCGCTGAAACCCATTGACAATAACACCATCCTTACAGACAGTCAAGACATATTAAGATGCTGGAAGGAACACTTCAGCCTACTTTTAAATCGAAGCTCAACTGCTGCCAAAGACTTCCTCCAACGTGTGCCATCCTCTGCAACTTTGGATGGCAGAACAACCAACCTCCCATGAATTCACCAAAGTCCTCAAAAGTATGAAACCAAGAAAATCTCTTGGACCGGATAACATCCCTTTACCCATACAACTTATTCAAAGTGGAAGACTGTCTTTGAAGGCCAGGATTTTCTCCCTAATTCTAGTAATTTGGGAAACATAGAAGGTGCCCGACGACATGATAAATGCCACCATAGTAACTATTTTCAAGAAAGGTGAGCGAGGTATCTGTGGCAATTATCGTGGCATTTCCCTACTATCCATAACACCAAAAGTTCTGGCAAGGATTTTGTTGAATCGTCTTCAGACTGTCTCTGAAATGGTACTCCCTGAGTGTCAGTCTGGGTTTCAGACCTCAGGAGGTAACATTGACATGATCTTTTGTGCTGGACAGATCAAAGAGAAATGCAGAGAACAAATCTCACTTCTTTTAGTATTTTATGATCCAGAAAAGGCCTTGGATTCTGTTCCTAGAGAAGCTATGTGGATGGTATTACGGCGCTTTGGCTGTCCTGACCGTTTTGTGGGCATAATGCAGGCTTTTCATGATGGAATGTTTGGACAAGTTCTTCACCAGAATGAGCTATCAGAAGAATTTCCTATCACAAATGGGCGTAAGCAAGGCTGCGTGTTTGCCCCCACCCATTTCGCCCTGTACTTGGCAGCCATGCTTCACGAGACTTCTTCTATCGACCATGTAGGTGTGTAAAATAACTTTCGGTATGATGACGGACTGTTCATCTAAACCAGTTCAACCAAACCAGGCTCCGTTCTCAGAGATTGACTCATAATACTTGGATAATGGAGTTTCAATATGCTGATGACAATGCAACAGCTGCCCATACACCTGAGGAGCTTCAAACATCCATCAACTGTTTTAAAGAAGCTTATGAACAATTTGGTTTAACCATCAACACCCATAAAACCAAAGTACTTGCGCAGCCTGCACCAGGTGGTACTGTCCCTGAACTAAATGTCACCATAACAGGAACACCTCTTGAACAAATACACCAATTAACCTACCTTGGTAATATTCTAACTATGCACTGCAGCTCGGAAAAGGATGTGGAAAATAGAATACGCTCTGCCCACGCAGCTTATGGCCGTCTCTCCCACCAAGTTTACTTGAATAAGGATCTCAAAATTTATACCAAACTAATGGTGTACCAAGCTGTAGTCATAACAATATTACTATATGGATGTGAAGCTTGGACACTTTATCGTCGTGACATAAACAAACTGGAATGCTTCCAATAGCAGAAACTTGGATCCATCATGAACATCAAATGGGATGATTACATAAGCAATGCAGCAGTTCTTGACAAGGCGCATATGAACAGCATAGAAGCCTTCATTATCACTCATCGGCATTTGTTGGTCACATCCAGTGTATGAATGTTAGCAAACTGCCTAAACAACTTCTCTACAGTGAGACTGGTCATGGCAAAAGGCCTCAAAGGTGCTCCTTTGAAATGTTATAAAGACCAGCTTAAGAAGACTATGGGGCCGATGACCTACATGTTAGGCCCCTTTAAACAACAAGCAAGAAGACTATGAATAGCACCAACATAAATGCTAACTCCTGGGCAACAACTGCACAAAACCGTGTTCTCTGGTGTCTCGCTGTTTGAACAGGCACGTCCCAGACAAGAAATTGAAACATATGAAAAGCGGAAACTGTGTCAGATCTAACCATGTCCTCCACCCACCTTTAGATGTGACTTAAAATATGGCCGCATGTTTTAAGCAAAGATTGGCTTGGTCAGTCATCAGCGACATCTCCACAGAGCCAACAGACTTTAAGAGGAACTGCAGGAGAAAAACATATTCTCGGAAACGAATAGCGGCCGATGACGATAATAGACTGTTCTCAGTTTGTATGACACAAATGAAAAAATTCCTTATGAAAATACCATTATTTAATGTGATGACTGTCAGTGTTGTAAGATGTCTTACATATTTAAGTAATAGTAATTTAATTGTAACAAGTGCACTTTAAACCTTAAGTATTTGTTAGATTTTCAGCAGATAAATTATCTCCCTGTACTCATTTGGATAGTTGAAGTCCCTTCCCATATTTTGATGGCGTAGTGTACGGTTAGAAGTTCCTTTTATTCTGAAAGGAAGAAATGGATGGAATTGACAAGGAGTGATATTAGTGACGTCAATATGATAAGTGAATCCTCAGATTTTTATATTGATTGCAATAAGATAACCATGATGAAATTAATACTAACATTGAAAACAATTTTATTTCAATCTGCCAGCAACTGGGGTATCTGTAGAGGATACAGACTATGTTATATTGGTCTTTCAAATATTTTTCCAGTATTTGCTGGAGATGAAACCCTTAATTCTTCCTCCTGAGCATGTTCTCAAACGTGGAGATTCTGAAGCAATAGCATATGGATTCTTTCATCTACCTCACTGGAAACAAGTTGAAGGTGCCCTGAACTTGTTGCATTGTACGTGGGAGGGTACATTCCGAATGCTGCCTTATCCTCTAGAGCGGGGCCATCTCTTTTATCCATACCCTACGTGTACTGAATGTGCTGATAGAGAGCTCTTACCAGGTAATCTAACTATTATCTATCTTAGTAATTTATGTATTATTCAGGGAGAACTTAAAAATAGTAAATGTCTGTTAATGAATCTATGAGACTTTGATTCATATATGTGATGTCATGAGTGATATGTTCTTTACTTACCATGATACGGAGCTTAGTGCGTGTATTCTATGATTTTTGTGGGCATTTATTAATTTACGTGACCATTGTGTTGGTTGCTAAAGAATTTTTTTTTTTTTTTTTTCCATTCAGATTAGTTCAGAAGGAAACTGATGTGTAGGAGGGCCATTTCAGACATTTCATGTGCAATAGATGTAGATAGTTTAGTACAGCAACTTTGCTGTGGTTCATGACATAACAGTGCATGTTTTCTGAGTGAGGCTGAACAGTTATAAAGAGAATGTTTGTAAAATTGGAAGTTGTAGAGCTTTGTATGTTTCCAAGAAATACAGTGCAACTTGTAATAAGCCAGAGGAAAGGTTAAAATATGTCTTTGATTTATAGTTGGATTATATTTAAGGCTGGGTTGAATAAAGGCAGGTATGAACACTTCAACATGTACTATTGATACACTCATACATACTTATGTACATACTTACAATTATGTGCATACATCTGAATGGCATGAAAGCAACCATCATAGAAAGGGCATTCGTTGGAAGTTTGCATGCATATTCTAATACATGCCAGATGTAGTGTGTGTGTGTGTGTGTGGGTGGTATTTTCTGTGACAGAATCCTTGTGTTTTTCTTACTTTGTTTCCTCTACACAGATTCTCAGAAATAGAAGTTCTTTAGAAGTTCTTCTAAATGCTGAATGATGATCTGCATGCTCTGCATGTTTTGCTGTCCATCAGAATACTCATTGTTGAAGAAAAGTGGATTAATTATTTAAGATGGACTATTCAAAAGATAGATTTGTTTGATTTGCAATATGTAGCCTGGTGCCAGATGATAGTTTGTCATATTATTACCAAAAAATTTAAAAAGTGGTTGCCTGGCAAAACAGGAATCTTGAAAGTTATGCATGTGATTTTTATTTATTCAAAATTGTCTTGACCCTTGTGCCACCTGTTACGGCCATTGATGGTGGATGTTGTGCGTAATTGTCATGTGATAAGGTGAAACCTTCTCTGTGTTTGAAGTAACTAGAACTGCTGGAATATGGTGTCCTTTTCCTCCAGGACACTGCAGTACTCCATTGACATCATGATGTGCAACACTTACATAGTTCTACAGTTGGGAGTGGTGGCACTCTCTCCTTATTGCCCAGACCTATCACAATGTGATTTACTATATGATAATTCGGCTGAAGGGGCCACTTCAGAATACTGATTTCAGTCTCCACATGACATCTACAAGTTTGTAACAGCATCATCCAGATGATAACTGCACTTTCATTAATTGTCTACCTCATCAGTGGGCGAAGTGTCTTGACCTCGATTGTAGTGAATAAGGAGAATATTTAGGTATGTTTAATGAATCTTTTTTATTGATATGTGTTTGTAGTTTATAATACTGATCACATACAGAAATATTCTGAAATGGCCTTCTGGGATGTACATGAATCTGTGTACATTGTCCCTATCACATATTTGAATTACCATATTAAGAATTACTGAAATGAAAAGAGAACAAATTGACAAAGTTCTTATTATTGCCTTATTCTTTTGTCTCTCCCATTTAATTTTTGCCATGTTGTATTTGTGATAATTAATTTTTTTAAGGAACAAGGGATAAATTTCCATGTAGGGCTCCGATATCATCCCAGTTTTCAAAGTAAATAAAGAATGCTTGATCTTTGCTAGAATGAAGACGGTCCAATTGAAAATTTATATATATATATATAATGATATATTAATTTGTTTGTCAATTCATTCTTTGTAAAGTTGTCTCCTGTTTATGACTGCACTCTGAATGTGGAGGGGGTGTTATGAAGAATTCAAATCTTGTTTATTCACTCTAATTTTGCCTTTAAGCATAAGAGGAGTAAAAACTTAGTCCCATCCCACTTTCGCTACTCTAGTTTACTAAACCTTCATGCCACACTTTGTACCATTCTTTGGAGAGGGAACTAGTTCAATGAAGAAATTATACCCACTACACCTGATGAATCAATCAGAATGCGACATTATACAAAGTATAACAAGGAGTTAGTGCCTCTTACAAAGCAAGTATCCAAAGTATTTGGAGTCTTATGTTTAGTTTGTACAGTTACCACTAATTTGAAAGTTCATTGTGAAGGGAACTTTCTTCCAAGTTTTAGAATAAAAGCAGGCATGAAGAATGAACATTTTAGATATAAAATTTTCTTTGGTTAATTGGTATTCAAAATTTTTAAAAAATATGTTGTAAATTCCATATTTGATTCATATAAACATTTTTACAATTGTTCAACTACTCACTGCTCAGAACCGTTGTTACAAATCATGTCAGTTCTAATAGTTGGAGTCCTTCATTTAAGTTTTACATCAAGATGCATGCGTTTAATGCAATGATCTAAACATTTTTGGCAGAGGTTATTATTGCTTTTAGGCTATCATTCTGATTAATGTTTTTAAAGTTTTGAAAATAAAACAAAAGATATAGCTTCTCACACCTTGAAGAACAGAAAATGAATTTGGTTATACACCTGCTTTTTAATGGTGGAGAATCCTACATCTCTTTGTTCTGAGCATGGCCCACTATATGAAATTTATGGTTAATTTCTTTAATGCGTAGTTGAATAGCATTGTTATGACCATCAGCTAATATCCAAGGGAACCACTGTATGCAGCACGGACAACAGCTAGACAGGTTGGGAGTGACTCAATAAGGTGCCAGAGGTTGTTACAGGAATCTGGAGTCATGCAGTCTACTGTTCATCCCACAGCTATGGAAGATGAATGGCAGATGATCCTTAGAGTGAACACAACAATTGAAGTGATTCCACAGATGCCCAATTGAGATCAATTCCTGGGAATTAGGGGGTCAGGGTAGTACTTGAAAGTTTTCTTCGTATTCTTCCAGCTAGTATCGGAAATTTCTAACTTTGTGATGCATTGCATTGCCATACAGGAAGATTCTCTCTGACCCAGGGCAGACAGTCAGCATGTATGGGTGTACATGATATGCAAGAATGGCTTTATAACCAAATCTGTGAGAATGCCTTCCGAGTGGATGAGTATTCCCAGAGAATGTCACGAGAACTTTCTGCAGACCATTATGCTGTCACCACCAGTTAGAGTTCTTGCAGCATTGGTTGCAGGGTGTTTGTTCTTTGCTGTTAACTCGCTTAACATGCCTTTGTCCATGCATTCAATGAAGCAGAAAACAGGGCTCATTGGAGAATGTAACCATTTGCCAATCAGCAGAGTTCTAATTACTAAACAACCATGTTCATGGAAGTCGTTTTTCACTGATTCACATTTTTTAGCATAGGTGCAGTGATCATACATTTGCTTTGAAGCCCAAATGCATCAGGGTTCACCCCGTGTGGGTGGGGGATGCAGACGAAGAAGTCAGCCATGGTATCCCCTGCCTGCCATCAGAGGCAACTAAAAGGGGCAGCCAAGGGAAGATGTATTAGAACCATGAAACTACTTGTGATTAGTACCATCATGCGGGAAACACCCTGTGTTGAAGATTGTGACCGTGTACCAATTAGAGAATTTTAGTTTTGTATTTTGGCAGTCGATGTAGATAATGACGAAGCAATTGACTGTAGATTATTGTATGTTTACGAGACGCAATAAAAACCACGCTTTAATAGTTTTGTAACAAGCACGCGTTTCAATTAACACCCGTAAAATATACCATGGTGCCGAAACCCCGGGAAATACGGAATACAGGAGAAAATAACATACAATAATCTTTAATCTTGTGTAATATGTAATAAGGTGTTCATTGAAAAACTTGTGAAACTGAACCTATCGGCCAGTTTGTCAACCTACGTTTCACCACCACAAGGAACAGATAAGTACTTACACAGCATTAATACTGTTTTGAATGTTGTTAGAGCACTAAAAAAATTGCTTTTATACACGGTTGAATGTTCCTTGATTTTTAATCATCTCAAAATACTATATTTGATTGCAATATATTTTAGCCACCATGTTGTTATCATATAACCTGCAAAGAGATCATAATCTCTAGGAGACTCTTAACAACGACAGGGTGACATCTAGCACTCTCTCCTGAGCATTGCTGTTACTACATAAGAAAACTTTCAGACAGACACGTCACGAGGAAATTCACAGAACATTATTACACTAACTGACTAACAAGAAAGAATGTCTCAGCCCTCACTTGACAAGCTAAAAAGGAAACACACTACTCAGCGTTCAAACATTACACGTTTCACCAAACAGATAAATATTTTCAGCGATACTGCGGCGCTGGACGATATAGAACCCTGCTTGGAATGGCTTCAAGACACTTTTGAGAACTTAATTGTTTTAGATGATGCTATACATGATCTGATTGAGAACGACAACTATGACAAGGATATAAAAGTCTGTGAAAATTACACAGATAGTGCAATGCGGAAGGCCAGTAAACTTATAAAGACAAAGAATTTAAAAGACGCACATGCTTGCTCAGCTACTACAATGTCGCCCATAGCTACTCCCGAAGTTAAGCTTCCTACTATTAGAATAGAGACTTTTTCAGGAGACATAGAATTATGGCCACGGTTCTGGGAGCAGTTTCAGGCTGTGGTGGACAAGAACTCAGTGGTATCGATCGGTGATAAACAAACGTGTATTCCTTCGAGGATACCTCAACGGTGAACCCCAACATCTGGTGGATGGAATATCAGTAACGGCCGGTACTTACAAACAGGTGAAGAAGATTCTGGAGTCCCGTTATAGGGATAAAAATAAAATTATTCAATCCCACCTGGGTTTTTTGGAGCATCTGCAACCTGCACATTCCGACAGTCCCGAGATTCTCAATGCCACGTATATTGAGTGCCACTGACAGATTCAAGTGCTGAAAGCACTAGGTGAAGATGTAGGCGTCTATGGAAAACTGTTAGCCCCTAAAATTCTTCGCGCATTTCCTGGCGATCTTTGCCGCCGATGTCTACTTAGCGCCAAGAGATTGAAAATACCAGAAAGCAGTATCTCGCATCTAATGCAGTTTTTGAACGGAGGTGGAGTGTGCCTTGATTACGCAAAAGATACGTTGTGACCGGCCATTTTCGAATATCAAGCAAGTCACAGAACCGAATTGCATTTTCTGTGAGAATCGAGGTCACTGGGGTCAAGATTGTCAAACAACAACGATCAACCAGGAGAGAACTGAAAAAATGAAGAAAGCGAACAGATGCTTAATTTGTCTTAGACGAGGCCATCACTCCAAAGACTGTGCGAAGAAGAATAAGGTATCATGCTCCAAATGCAAGAAGACGTTGTGACCGGCCATTTTCGAATATCAAGCAAGTCACAGAACCAAATTGCATTTTCTGTGAGAAATTTGTGGAGGAGACCAGAGAGAAGTTGTGGCAGTGGGCAAGATCGATGTAAACACGCCCCCCCAACTTCACATATCTTCAAACTGCTCGGGTTAGGATAACTGGCCCGACTGGACTGACAAACTTACACTATGTATTTTAGATGCTGGAAGTCAGTCCAGTTTCATCGGAACAAGCCTCGTGGATCAGCTCAAGCTTACTGTTGTCAAAAAAAAGGAAACTGTCTGTTATCGCATTTGAGTGTGATCAACACACGGTTACAACATGCAGGGCTGTCCAGTTTAACATCAGTGGCGTGTGGTCGAAAACTAATATAGTGATAACAGCTTTCGAGAGCGAAAACAAGTATTCCCCGCATCCTGCCATTCCACACGATGTCTATTCCTTATCATGCGCCCGAATGTTGCAATTAGCAGACCCCAAGGACAATGAAAGCGACCTCCCTATTGAACTTCTCATAGGTGGTGATCACTACTGGAAGGTGATGCGAGATAGCCAACCAATACGCCTTTGAGTCCATAGTACTTCTCCTGTCTAACTTGAGTTGGGTTCTTAGCGGAAACAAGTCAGGAATCACAGTCCATCATGTCGCTCTAAATCATGTTCACACAAGTCAAGAATTTGAGCCTAAAGACGACAGCATGCAACAATTCTGGGACTTAGAGACCATGGGAATAAGAGAGCAACAAGGTAGAACACTTTCTAGGAAGGACACTACCATTCTTCAACAGTTGCATGATTTGTTTCGTATGAAAGAGGGGCGGAGAGTAGTTTCTCTACCCAGAAAAGAGGAAGTTATCTTGCCATCAAACCGCATCAATGCCAAGAATTGCTTTAGATCACCTGAAAGGAAACCACAACAATGCTGAGTTTCGAGAAATATACTATTCACAAATGACTGACTATATTGACAAGGGTCATGTTGAAATGACTGTGGCAGGAGATAATCTAAGGGATGTTTTCTACCTGCCACACCATGCTGTCAAGAAAGAGAGGAATGGAGCAATCGTCACACGAGAGAGACTCGCCATCCCTTAAAGACGCTCTGAAAGCAGGACCAAACCTTCTTCCTGAAATTCTGTCAACACTAATCCGCTTTCGTACATATCGGAAAGCAATAGTCGGGGATGGAACCCAAGCCTTTTTACAACTATACCTAGATGAAAAAGACTGAGACTTAACCAGATTTTTCTGGTATCATGTCCAGAAGAGGCAAGATGGTAACTGGCAAACAGCAGATGAAATTGTCACGTACAGGTTCACGCGGCTACCGTTTGGTTTCACGTGCAGTCCCTTCCTTCTACCTGCGACTCTATGTGAACTGGCTTCAAGATGAAGTAACACACACCCCACAGCAACAGAACTCTTAGATCAGAGCACATTTATGGACGACTTAGTTGCTGCTGCTGACAACAATGGGATCATAAGCTTATATTACGAAGTATGCTCAGACACCTACGATTACCAATGAATAAATGGGCAATGAATTCAGAAACACTTTGGTGTGTATGGCAGTCTGAGAGATGAGATATCAAACAAGAAACTGGAGTATTAGGTATCAGGTGGAACACAAAATTGGACTGTATCCTTTTTGATCACCAGGAAATTACTGAAAAGCTAGCTCACATTCCTGCTACGAAACATCAGCTCTTACAAGGAACAGCAAGATTTTACCATCCACTGGAGTTATTCTCACCCATCGCAATTGTTGGAAAATTAATCTTCCAGGATACTTGGTGTCGAGGCATAGAGTGGGATGAGATTCTTTTTGGATCTCGAGCAACAAACAGCTGTCACTTATAAACGTCCCGAGGTGGATTGGAATGTGTAAGCAGATGTCAAACGCTACGCATACACACGTGTTTTGTGACTCTTCTGAGAGAGCATATGGAGCCGCATTGTACACTAGAACGGTAACAGACGATAATATATCAATACACTTGATCTGCAGTAAAAGCAGATTGTCTCCAGTCAAAAGGATTACACTCTCACGACTAGAACTTCTGGCCACTTTGATAGGTTCCCGCCTCTTGAAATATTTCTGCCAGTCAACAGGATTTGACAGTACGCAAGCTGTGGACCGACTCTGTGGTGGCCCTCGGTTGGATACGGAGTGACCCAAATCGCTGGAAGACATTCGTATGCAACCGTGTGACAGAAATTCAAGACTATCTGTTGCCGGTTCATTGTCAATATTATCCCAGTGAAGACAACCCTGCAGACCTTTTGACGTGTGGAATGTTAGCGACAGATCTAAATTCCTCTTCATTATGGTGGAATGGTCCACAATGGCTTGCTGAGACTCCCACTTCTTGGCCACGGAAATCTCACGTCAGGAAGTACCACTACCCGAATCCAAGAAGACAACCCCTCAACTCTTGTAATTAGTGCCAATGAATCACTGACAGATATTTTGCGATATAGTTCATATTGGAAGGTAATACATATCACCTTTTGGATTTTATGTTTCGTGGAGGTGACTCGCAGAAGGGTGCAGTATCCAAGGCATTTGACAACCACAGAATTAGAAGCTGCAAGGCTCTGCTGGATACGCCGAGTACAGGAGGAATGTTTCTGTACAGAGTTTGCTGCCCTGACATGAAAGGAACCGATACTGGCTACATCCAAGATTGCACGATTCTATCCACTTCTAGAAGACAACCTGATTCGACTTGGCGGAAGGCTCCAGTTTGCAGATCTTTCCGAGAATGAGCGAAACCTCCTACTTCATGATGGCTCTCATCATTTCACTAAATTATTGATAAAAGAAACGCACGTAAGACTTTATCACATGGGAGTTCATGTTGTGTTATCAGAATTGCGTCGTGAATTCTGGATTTTGAAGGCTAGGCAAGTAATCAAGAAGGTCATTTACTCATGTCTTCCCTGCAAGATAGTACATGCCAAGAGATGTGAACAGATAAAAGCTCCTTTGCCAATGGACCATGTTAAGTTTCAACGGCCATTCACCGTTTGTGGTGTAGATTTTGCAGGCCCGTTGTTCATGAAGGCTGGAGCTGCAGAGAAGAGATGCTACATCATGTTGTTTACCTGCGCAACGATGAGAGCCATTCATCTCAAGCTTACAACTGACTTGTCAACTGATGAATTCCTACTTGCCTTTCAGCGCTTCGTAGGAAGACGTGGACTTCCGAACACCATGTATTCAGACAATGCTCAAACGTTTCACGCCGCCAACAGAGAAATATCCGAACTCCAGAAATTGTTAGAAGATTCAAGAGTACAAACTCACTCGTCACACCACCATGTTGCATGGAAATTTGTAGTACCAAGAGTACCAAGAGCCGCATGGTGGGGAGGCTTCTGGGAAAGGATGGTAGGGTCCACTAATAGTAGAAATTATATAATAGTAGAAATTATAAACATTCTAAAAAAGGACAATGAGACTCTTAAAGTTGAAAATCAAGAATTAAAAGAAAGACTGCGATCGCTAGAATTTGGGACTGACCATTCTTCGAGTGATATACCGGTACAAGTAACAAACTCGAGCACGTGGTGTCAAGTAGTTCGTGGATGGCTGGCTAAGAAGAAATCTACAACTGAATTTCCGGAAATAAACATTAGAAATAGGTTTTCTGCCCTAAATAATTTAATCCTGGAAGAAAGTGATCGCGCGTGTGAAACCAAATCATCGCGATCCGTTGCCGTGCCGAGTTTAAAATTTAGGCCTAGAATTCAGATTCAAGACCCAGTTAGGCCTAAATCAGCGAAGGTAGCTGTGTTTGGTGATAGCCAAGGAAGGGGAATTGCGGGAGTGATTAACGACAAGAATATAGCAGCAACCGGAGAAATATATCCAGGAGCTTCTATCAGCAGTGTTGTGGAAAACGTAGAAGCAGCAACTAGGAACTTCGGGAGCGGCGATGCAGTGCTTATCATCGGTGGGACGAACGACGTAGCTCGCGACGACGCCAAGAATGTAAGATCACAACTTAAACATACACTAGGGAAGCTGACCCACACTAACGTTTTTGTAGTGAACGTGCCCCACAGGCATGATTTGAGTAGAGACTCATGTGTGAACATTGAAGTGGACAAGGTCAACACAGATATTGTTAAAATTTGTAAACATTTTCGGAATACTCAGGTTATTGAATGCAGCAGTTTTGAGAGATACTGTTATACAAAACATGGCCTCCATCTAAACAATTCAGGTAAACGAAAGATAGCAAATATTGTTCTAGATTTTATTAATCTTAAGATATGTACTGTAAAACAGGCAACTCCCTTGAGTTATAATACTGACCAGGAAAACTAGTAGAAAGAGCCAGCTGTACTTCAAGCTGGCTCAGTCAACTAGAAAAAGAAACTCAGGATAGTAAGGAATTTCAAGTTACCCAATTGCAACAGTCAAGTTTTAGGGAGGAAGGGGGTCTGAGATTGCTCTTGGTAAACTGTCAAAGTGTAGTAAATAAACAATTAAAATTCGGTACATTGATGGAATCTTATGAGACTGATGTGGTGATAGGAGTGGAATCGTGGTTGAAAGAAGGGGTGGGTAATAGAGAAGTATTTCCAGAAGGGTACACAGTCTATCGTAGAGACCGAGGAGATAAAAAGGGAGGGGGTGTGTTTATTCTGGTGAAGGAAACTTACTGTTCACATGAATGGTTTACCGATGACAGGGATGAAATATTAGGGATAAAATTAGTTTGTGATAATATGAAGGAGGTGGGAATTATAGGAACATACAGGCCTGGAAGAGAGAAAAGAGACATGGAAATCTTTGAAAAAATAATAGATTATACTCATAAAAACAATAATAATGATATGGTAATAATTGGGGGAGATCTAAATTTGCCTGAAGTTGAATGGAAAGGAGCTGCAAGTGAAGCCCATGAACAGAAACTGGCAAATAAGTTAATTTGGGAGGGAGGATTTACACAAGTAGTACAAGAACCGACTCGTCTCAATAACTTACTAGATGTATTCTTGGTTAAACCATGGGAAATTGTTGATAAAACTGAGGTAATTGAAGGAATAGGAGACCATAAGGCTGTAATAATGGATGTAGGACTCGTACCAAAAAGGCTTAATAAGAGGGTTACACAAGACAAATTGTACAGAAAAACTAAAGTTGATGAATTTGGGACTTACCTTAAATCACAATTCAGTTGTTGGATAAGTGAAGGGAGTAACGTGGATACACTTTGGGCTAAATTTAAAGGAATTATTTGGGAAGGAGAGAAGAGATTTGTACCTGTTAAGAAGGGTAAAATGACCTCAGACCCTGTTTATTATACAAGGGAAATAAGAAAATTAAAAAGAAAATGTAGAATAGTAAACAGGAAAATCAAAGAGGGTAGGGAGAGTAGAGAAACTAGAAAACAGCTAATGAGGGAACTGAATAGAGTGAAAAAGGAAGCAAAAGAGAATTATATGAATGGCATACTTCAAGAGGGTAATGACCACAAAGGGAAATGGAAAAAGCTGTAGCCTATTCATATATCAGGAATCAAAAAGGAAAAGGAGTCCAAATTCCTACAATGGTGGGAGAAGGGGGTGAACACTATTTAACAGATACTGAGAAAGCAAACCTATTTAGTAGGGAATTTAGAGATTCAGTCGATGATTGTCAAGAGTTGGAAACCGAAACAGAAGATAGAGAGGGAGAGAGACAGAGGGAAACAAGAAGCTTCTCATTCACAAACGAAGATATTTTCAGAGAAATCCAACTGCTTCAGCAAGGAAAAGCTGCAGGAAGTGATCAAATTACTGGGGAGGTATTAAAGACAATGGGGTGGTACATAGTGCCTTATTTAAAATTTCTCTTTGACTATGTCATAAATAATAGTATGATACCAAAGGAATGGAAGGAATCTATAATAATACCAATTTATAAAGGAAAGGGTGATAAAAGGAAACCAGAGAACTACAGACCAATCAGCCTGACCAGTATAGTTTGTAAAATTCTGGAGAGTTTAATATCGAAGTACATCAGAGGGATATGTGATGATAAAAATTGGTTCATGAGGAGCCAGTATGGATTTAGAAAGAAATTTTCTTGTGAGGCACAACTGGTGGGATTTCAGCAGGACATATCAGATCAGTTGGATTCAGGAGGTCAGTTAGATTGCATAGCCATAGATCTTTCCAAAGCCTTTGATAGAGTGGAACATGGAATATTATTAAAGAAATTGGAGGGAATAGGATTGGACGTAAGGGTTACACGTTGGATAAAAGCATTTCTAAATTCAAGGGTTCAGAAAGTCAAAGTAGGAAATAATGTATCGCAGGAAGAGAAAGTTTGGAAGGGAATTGCACAGGGTAGTATAATCGGTCCGTTACTTTTCTTAATATATGCAAATGATTTAGGGAACAATATAACATCAAAAATAAGATTGTATGCAGATGACATAATTGTTTATAGAGAAATAAACAACATTGAGGATTGTTCAGAATTACAAAGGGACCTTGAAAGTATCCAACAATGGGTTGAAGAAAATAATATGAAGGTTAATGGAGGCAAATCAACTGTTACAACTTTTACAAACAGGAGCTTGAAAACTGAATTTGAATATACTTTGGATGAGGTAGTTATCCCAAAAGATGGCAAGTGCAAATACTTAGGTGTGAGATTTGAAAGTAATTTGCACTGGAAGGGTCATATTGATGACATTGTTGGGAAAGCATACAGATCATTACATGTCATAATGAGGCTACTTAAAGGATGCAACAAAGAATTAAAAGAAAAAAGTTACTTGAGTATGGTTCGTCCGTTATTGGAATATGCAAACAGTGTTTGGGATCCTCACCAAGAATACCTAATAAAAGAAATAGATAGTGTGCAGAGGAAAGCAGCAAGATTTGTAACAGGGGATTTCAGGAGAAAGAGTAGTGTATCAGAAATGTTAAAGGAACTTGGGTGGGAAACTTTAAGTAAGAGAAGGGAGAAAACTAGACTTACAGGATTATATAGAGCCTATACAGGAGAAACAGCATGGGGAGATATCCGTGAGAGGCTTCAGTTGGAAAATAATTATATCGGCAGGACTGACCACAAATATAAAATTAGAAGGAATTTTAGCAGAAGCGATTGGGGTAAATTTTCATTCATTGGGAAGGGTGTGAAGGAGTGGAACAGTTTACCAGGGGTAGTGTTTGATCCTTTTCCAAAATCTGTACAGATATTCAAGAAGAAAATAAACAGCAACAGAGAAAATAAATGAAGTGTTAGAGGGCATTCGACCGGTGCAGGTTATTGTAAATAAAAAAATGTGTGTGAATAAATTAATTCCATCCCCTGGTCTAAGGAGTTTGGACAGCCAAAGTAGGGGACTGCCTGTAGGGGTGAAGTACAGTGGGGACTTCGAGGGCCCTGGGACCGCTACGGTAGCTGTGAAGGCCCTTCAGGAACTCTGAAAAGTGGTGGCAAAAGGGGCTCTGGTTAAGACGCAGCAGGTCGTTATGCTACTTAGGATCCAGAACGGGTAAAAAAAAAAATTGTAAATAAATAAATGCAATGTAAATATTATTGTTATACCAGTTTTATAGTATCATTTGAAGCAATTCCACATACTGTATATCAGTTGACTATATTTGTAAGTAGTACAGGAGATATTATAATTAGAATTTTGTAAACAATATAAATTCATTAAGGATGAGCTGTGTGTTTAATAGAAAACATTGTTAGCGTAAATTGTATAATATTGTATTATAGGAAAAATTTTCTTCTCTTGTTAATTTAATATTTAGTGCTTGACAATAATGTATTTTAGTGTACCATTTGCCACCGAGGTAGACACCTCATTTGCAAATAAAGAGATTTTGATTTGATTTTGATAATATGTGCCTCAAGAAGATACTCGGACGAGCTCAAGTAGATGAGGAAGGGCTAAACACTATTTTGGTGGGGATTGAGGCCACTCTAAACTCGTGCCCCATTACCATAGATGACAGTAACTCTGATATCCTGACACCTTCACACTTCCTCATAGGAGAAAGGCTGATATCTCTTTCAAGTACACCAGATACTTCCATCAATCAAGATTTGACTAAGGTGTACAGACAGAGACAAACGCTGATTTTACACTTTGAGCAAAGATGGAAAAGGGAATATCTCCTTCAATTAAGGAGTTACCACGAAGTGAAGCAGATAAAAAAAGAAACCGAACTACGGATGGGTGATGTAGTACTTTTACAAGAGGACTTGAAGCCTAGACTGGCATGGAAATCAGGCCGAATTTGTGAACTGCGCCAAGGACGAGATGACAGAATCTGAACAGTCATTCTGCAGCTCCCGTATCGCTGCATGGTCACAAGACCAGTGCAACTGGTCGTTCCCTTAGAAACTGACCGACCAGGGTGGGGAGGATGTTGAAGATTGTGACCATGTACCATTTAGAGAATTTTAGTTTTGTATGTTGACAGTCGATCTAGATAATGACGAAACAGTTGACTGTAGATTATTGTATGTTTAAGAGATGTAATTTAAAAAAAACTATCTTGTTAGTTTTGTAACAAGAGCGTGTTTCAATTAACACCCGTAAAATATACCACCATGGGTAGCCTTTACTTGTGAGTAGTACCACTATGTTAGGTACTGTACCAGGAAGGCCTAGGTCCTGGTCCATGTTAATTGAAAGAAATGTTATTTCCAGCATTAAAGATCCGACCGACGTACGAACATCCATGTAAAGAATGTTCCAGTATGTGCCAGACCCTACGAGTGCGCTAGGCGGAGTCAAGTGACGTCACCTGTCGCTTGAAGCTCACCTCCCCTAGAGATATTTCTCGAAAGAAATTTTCTCTTAACAGCTTTTTAACGCCTTAACCAATTTCAACGGGACAAACGCTGAATTATAGCAAACATCATAAAAGTTAATCCCTGTAAATTTCAAATTAATTCATCAAACGGTTGTTGAGTTATAATAATTTAAAGTCTCAACGAAATTACGTAATCACGGTCACATGGCCGAGAGAGCCGTCACCCCTCCCTGCGCTGGTATCTATATATGTCAAGGCCAGACAGCCCGCAAACTAGTACAAGGACAAAGCAAACAGCTGTGTGAGTGAGATAGCGAAGAGACCGGCCCGCGTACAGTATGTTCGCGCAGTCACGGTAGAAGTACTTTCCGTCGTATCTCCGGAACGCGAAATTCTATCACCGATAGAATTATTAAAAGACGTCGCACTGCAGTTAGTATACCGCGTCGCGATTACAATATAATCCTAAAGACATTTAAGACTGTAACGCGAGTGAACTTATTGGAGTACAAATATTAACTATTTCATTACGTGTGGACTTAGGTAACTTCAAGTAACATTAAACTTCTACTGAGCCTAATACTTAGAATTACCAGAACTCATATTCACGTCACATCAACATAAGACTCACAATAGTAATTTGAGTGAAAAAGTGAGAACTTTTCTGTGTTAATATAACATTATAGTAACAGGATTAGCAGAAAATAATCCCTAGCAACTTCAGACTGTGTTCAAAGACTGTGCTTATCGACTTACTTTCTTTTTTTTTATGTGAACTGTGTGATTCTGAACGTTTCAATAACGACTGTAAAAAGCATTTCGTACAGAAAGGACTGTGATTCTTCATACGCCATAAATAGTGTTCAACAGTGTCAGTGATAAACTACTCACACTAAGTAAATTTTCGTGTGCGAAAATCACCCGAACAAGCTACAACTCAACGTGATCCAGTTTCAGCTGTCATCACCTCATTGGGAACGTCAACATCGCCAATCCTGATTCTACATGGAACATTCCAGACGTCCATCTTTCGACATTTGGTAGCAACAGTTCTTGTCATAAGTGAGTAACAAACTGACTAAACTTTTTCATTTATTTTGAACAGTGAAACTTCAGTGTCGCGTGTGAACAATTTTCATAATTTCTCAAAAGTGATAAATTTAATTTCTCGTAGAAAGACTGTAGGCTTTCAAGTGTGCTATATATCGAGATTGACGAACTGAGAACTGAAAACTTTGATAATTTCTCATATCCATTTACAATTATAAAAGTGTGCTTAGGTTTAAAAAGACTTTAGGTGGAAATTCCCACATATGAAAGACTTTGAAACCAATGATATTTATGCCATTTTTTTTAAGGAGATTATTTTCGACATTTAATTTCTATGCAAAATGTGAGTCAATAATCATACCGCAGGGTGAAAAATTAATAAATTGTTTTAAGAAAAAAAATTATTTACCATCTATTATTCGCTCTGCGAGACTATCCTTCTCTGTATCGGCTCCAAAACCCAGTTCCACTCCCTGAGGTCCTACTCATGCCCTTTGCCCACAACTTTTCCTAGTACAGTACACAATAGGTTTGTGATTAGTAGCAACAGAAGGTGAGTCTGTATGGGTTTTTCAGTACCTGTGAAATGAAATGGCGTATGGCCTTTAGTGTTGGGAGTGTCCGAGGACATGTTTGGCTCGTCAGATGCAGGTCTTCTGATTTGACACCCATAGGTGACCTGCTCATCGTGATGAGTATGAAATGATGATGAAGACGACACATAAACCCAGGCCCCGTGCCAGCAAAATTAACCAATTATGGTTAAAATTCCAGACTCTGCCAGGAATCAAACCCGGGACCCTTGTGACCAAAGGCCAGCACGCTAACCATTTAGCCATGGAGCCGGACTACAGTACCCGTGATTAGTACCATTGTGAGAAACACCACGGGTCTGGGCGTTGCCTGTGATTAGTACCACTGTATCAGCAACAACATGGGTCTGTATTGCCTGTGATTAATACCCTCTATATGAGGAATACCGGGAATACTGGCGCCTGTGATTGGTACACCTAGGTAAGGAACACCATGGGTTTGCATTGCCTATGGGTGGCATCATTATGTGAGAAACACCATAGGTCTGCCTGTGCGAAGTACAATACTTGTGAGTAGTACCATAATGTGTGGAACACTGTGAGTCTGGGCTACTTTTCATTAGTACCGCAACTTGACAAATACCATGGTTCTACTTTACTAGTGATAAGTACCATTATGAGGGGCCGTTGACCTGCATTTTGGACCGCTTTAGACAACAAGCATCCTCGATTCAGTATTGTGCTTTAGAAGCAGTCCCTTGGTCAGTAATATTGTTGTTTGATAGTTTCTGGGTGGGATCCACTGATTGTTTTAAATTCATATCCATCCATTCATTTTTCATCATCACGCTTTTTATTCGGGTCAGTGGATGATTTTGAACTTTTAAATCATCATATTTTGTATCATAAGGGTCCGATGACCTAGATGTTAGGCCCCTTTAAACAACAATCATCATTATCACGCAACAGGGTTCATTGAACTACTATTTTAGACACATGTCCAGTAGCCTGCTGGTTCATTTTGATGGTGAGCTGCTCTACTGTGGCATGTTAATTGGTTCTCATGCACTTTTCATAGCAGACATTCACCATGTACATTAATGGCATGTAGTGCTGCAGAGTGGTTTCATTTTCTGCTCACAATATACTTTCACCCTCGGCCCAAAAGCCGATAATCACCTCTTTTTATAACTAGGGTAAATTGCCCCTTTCATCCATGACAGCAACAAATGATATGCACGCTAACAGCCTATTGCACACCTTGTATCTCACCAGGTCACAACGTGCAACATACTTCACGGACTATATGCTGCCGATATCAAATATAGATGAGTTCATAATAATGTGACAATGAAGGCTGCAATTGCAGGAGATCAGCAGAAGTCTACAATGCCAGCAAGAGCCGACAATGGTGGCGCAGCAGCGGCTGTGTGTGCTGGTCAGCAGCGAGCAAAACAATACTGTCTGCAAATTGTTGAGCCTTGCACTAAGGAAGCTCCTTAAAAGAAGCAGGAATCTGAGTAGCAATGAAGTGTGTGCCCAGAATGATCTGGAAATGGGAATGGTGGTAATTTGCTATTGGCCTATATAAAGAATGGAATCAGCCATGAGTGAGGCGGTTGCAAGTGAACACATGTAGATTTAAGGTGGTCGCAAGTCCGTGACGAGACATTTCTGTGAGGAGTGAGTACATCAGACAGCTACTCAGGGTTCAGTACAACTTGTTAATTGTGAACTGCTCTATGAAAGAGGCTGGGCTGCAAGAGGCCTGTCAGAGAGTAGGAGGTCAGTGCATCAGAGTGCTCTGTTATTGTCTAAGTTTGTGAGTGAAGAGATGAAGTGGAAAACTCTTCTTAACATGAGTGAACTCGTAAATTACTGTAAATTTAGTGGGTACTAAAATACACTACCTCTTTGAGTAGTGATTTTTATTTTTAAGTACCCTGATAACCTGCCATGATGTACTTCTGAACTTCATATAAAAATATTGTTATAAGGAATGTGCAAACCACCTCAGGATTTTATAAGTGTGGTCAAATCATCTTTGCTGTAATCTGCAGTTTTGTTGTTGTTGTAAAAACTGTAGAGTGCACAAGTCATCTTCAGTAGCAGCTTTTCCTCCTTCCTTTCCTCCTCCTCCTCTGGAATGTTGATCTAGCAGGTAAAGAAGTGTTTCTGTTTCTAAGGTATGCATAAGCTTTCTTGGAAAGCGCCCTTAATGCAAGAGCACTAGCAATATCTTCTAAGGATCTTTTCACTCTTTCCTTCACACTTACAAGACACTGTATTTGTTCTGGTGAAAAAAATTCTGACAGTTTTTTCTCTACCTCTTTTCTGATAACATTTTGTGTCACTTTGGGTGGTCATGGTCGTCTTTTGACTGATACGACATACCTTGGACCGCTACAATTTTTAAGGGGAGACATTTGACATATTGCAGTATAATGTTATTTTCATCATAACTCAGGCTGTTTTATAGTTAGCTTTACTGAACTTTGTACATACATAAATAGGTGTCAGGGGAATGTTCTCTATAAATATAAAAAGATATTTCATTTTCTTCAAATTATGACAGGTCAAATTTTGAAAATTCTGTCATGATGTAAGGAACATTTACTCAAAAACTGCTTTTGCTAACAACTTGAATTTTTGTATATAGACTGTAAGAAAGCAGTTGAAACATTCTGTCGAACAGAGTTTGTCTAAATATTTTTGTTTTTAAGAAATTAAATTTTCAATTTCAGAAACTTTTTTTTTTTTTTACCTTTTGATAAGTATATATAAATGCGTAATTGGTTTCAAAATTTATTTAGGAAGCTATTGTAGACTTAGTTATTTAAAACAACTGTGCCAAATTTCAATAGAATGGCCCTAGTAGTTTAGGAGAAAATGTTCCATCTATGTTGAAATATGCCATTTATGGGAAATGAAGAAAGAAAATTTGAAATGTGATTTGCCAAAAACAAACAACTAATGCTGGCCATAACCATATTCTTCTTCTTCTTGTGACTCTTCTAAACCACTCCTTTTCAGCTGTTTCTTTAGCCTGGACTGTGATGAGCATTTCCCCTGATAGTTCTGAAACAGCAATGTGTCGGTCGTCTATCTTTCTCAAGACTGTCAGCGTATAAGCGCCAGCATCAAAACCAAGCCTTTCAGGAACCTTGATTCTTCTGTTATTTCCATCATTGAACACCAATTATGCATCATATGCAGCAATTTTAACATCAGAAGCAGCAGATGTAGTTTTTGGACACCTTTTCCATATTAATTGGTTGTAACTCTCATTCACGTTTTCAGTTTTGCCACGAGTGCATTTTTTAACAGGTCGGGGTGTGCCAGAATCCGGAATGTGGGCTTGATAATATTCATCACAGCTTCGGGAAGACTGTGTTTATGTTTATATGATCTTCCTTCTGCCTGTGTTTGCTTATATTTATACCAGTTTATGCTGCAGTGTATGCATTGCATGTTCATCAGTAGAGAGCTTGTGGAAAAATATTGCCCTCACTGCTTTTTGCATAGATTTTAAATCTCCAACATTGTCTCTTATGACCTTGCCATTAAAAAAAAAAAAAAAAAAAAAAAAAAACCTGCAGACTGTGTATTTCTTTATCTGTGAACCTATGTAACCCACCAAGTGGTCTACCATCTTCAAGCTTCGTGCCATTCAGTTCCCTCAATTCATTTCAGAAATGTGTTTACAATAACCCAGAAGCCAACAACAATTTGCACCTTTGTTTACAGCGGAAGTGGTATGTGCACACGCGGCCATACAGCGGAAGTTGTCACAGCCTTCTTGATCGTGCAGCAAGATTTTTTCCCAACTTTTGTCCATCCAAATGGACAAAATAGTTCAATTTATGTCATGATGACTGCCACGAAGGGGGCGTGGACTTAAGCACATCGAAACAAAATATTATTTTTGACACACTTGTAGACTGAGTACCATCATGAAACTGTGGGAATATACTGCCAATGTATTTAACTAGATAATAACACTGTTTTCAAAAAATCGCATTTTCAACCCAAAATTGTATACGTCCCAGCACGTCTGGTAGCTTTCAGCGTCACCAAAGTAACAGCATGCTTCCTTTTTAATGCTTCAACTTCTCTTTGAAGTTTTTCTATTTCTTCTTCCTTATTGTTTCTTCAAATTTGTCAGTATTAGTTGACTTGTCGAGTTTCCTCTTCTTGGGGGATAATGTAGTGAGAGTAGACATCGCCCGTTTCATGATGATATTTCGACCTTCATGCTGTATACCTCGTTCAGTGGAGACCTATGGAATGCCAGTACAAACGTGTTTTAGAAAAGTGTTTAGGACAACATTAGGCCAAAGTTTTCAAAGCAGCTTATACCATTAGATTAGAGGACAGATATGGAAGCACAGAATACATACCTGTGACGTAGTTTCACTTGTACTAGATCCTTCAGTAGTAAAACCTCCATGCCAGTTGGGAATAAATTGAGATTGTACAGCATCTGGGTGTAGTATCTTCTTGGTGGGCAAACCTAAAAGCTCATTTTTTCAGATCTTGCTCGTAATCCGTTGGAAGGAAATGAACAGAACATGCGCGAGATATGACACTGCACCACAACACAATAAATACGACTTAACGTTTCCATTTTTTATTATTATTATTATTATTATTATTATTATTATTATTATTATTATTATTATTATTATTATTATTATTATTATTATTATTATTATTACACTGCATGGGTTCATACCAGACCAAAGCATAAAGCAAAACTTACTGAAAAGACCGGCCGTAGAAATACATGTTTTGTTAACAGGGTGGGTGAGTGCTGATTTCATACCACATGACATCAGGCGGGAGGCAGCCAGGGAGAGAAACAAGTGAGCGCAATGTGGGAAGACACTCCCCTAGTTATCACAGTTTCGTGGAAAGGCTAATTTTTTTTTTGGAAGGAAGCACCATTATATTGGTATTACCCCTCGTTACAGTATTGACATTTTGTTTTTCTGGGAGAAAGAAGTTTTGATACTGTATAAATTTTTTGCCCAATTTTCTTCAGGATGTACAGTACAAGCTCTATGAATGGCAGTAACTGTTCATGAGCCTGCCAGTATATCAGCTGCATGATATGGCGAAGCATAGCTGTTGTTGGTTAGTAACTTCGATTATATCACTACCACTAACGTTTGTATGTTCCTGGTTCTCACAAAATTTATTAATACTTTGTAGTACTGCTGTAAAATGTATGAAAGAAAAATGTGTTTTTCACGAAGTGACAATGTGATCATTTATTGTATCATCAGATAACTTTATGAGTAAACATAAATAATTCACGACAAGTCTTGACAGAGACAATTTCACAACTACCTTGGTGATGAAAATTATTATGGAAAAATATATTGGATCATGTGCATCACCGCCATTGTTAACTATTTAGGTAAATAGTAATTTCATGGAAGAAATCATTCATTTTCTTTATTTTGTCAATACTGTGTACTGATCCCAAACTTAATAATTTTCCATACATTTCCTACAAAGATTGCTGTTACTTTTCCATTTCATATTCAAGCACTTGATTGGAATTTAAGGGATTTAACCTTCCGTTGTATTGTTCATTCAAATTTTGCATTAGCTACCATATTGTACCACTTCTTACATATGCACACTATGAATATCTGAGGATTTTAAATTTTGATGAAAAAGGTCCTTGGACTTTTGCTCTTGGTCTTGTTAATCCTTCAAGTGTGACTTAGACACTAAGTAAACTTGCCTCAAAGCATGACTTTTCTCAAGCTACGAATATTTTGAGGGGAATAAACTGTTTCTACGGACACCAACATTTCCACAGAAGCAGAGACTTGTCTTCTCTCACATGTCTACTCGGTTCATGACTTAGTTGTGAGATGGTTCATAAGGGTTATATACTGTATTTTCTTGCATAATTAATGCCCTTGCATAATTTATGCACCCCAGTATTTTTGGGTCCAAAATGGAGAAGAAGAAATGTTCACTATTTGGTGCACCCACTTCTTCAAACAACCATCACACAGCTCTGGATGTGTTTCGAAATAAAGATATCAGCTACTCAAGTAGCAACCTACCTATTGTGAAACTGGGCATTCTGGTAGGAAATACCACTGCACTAGTTCAGTGAGTGAATCAACCCAGAAGTGACTGGTGACGCTCTATTTCGGTCTGGTACAAACATATTTTACGAGTGTTTCGGGTACGGGACGTGCATTTTTTGTGACCTCAAAATTGTTTGTTAGTCCACAGTGAGCAAGTATTCAAGTAATACTGCATCATATAAACTTGCAGTGATCAGTTGCACCGAAACGTACGGGAATAGGGCAGCAGGCTGCCAAGTATTCAGTGTCCAAATGCAGCGTGCGTTACCACAGTAACAGAAGTGCACTTAAAGCGACCAACAAGTCTCGCAAAGCATTTCGCGGACCAAAAAGCGGCAAGTTTCTGCAAGTTGAGAAGGATCTGCTTAAATATATGATTTTGTTGGGCAACGTTTGATGTGCCGTTTCTCACAAAATGCTGTATTTTAAAGGACAAGAAATAACTGGTGCACATGGAATTGGTGTCTTCGATTTGAAGGTTAGCCGCGGCTGGATGAATAATTTTATGAAGAGAAATGGACTTTCTCTTCAATGAAGAATAACATTATGCCAAAGATGCCGAATGATTTCAACCAAAAAGCAATTGATTTTCATTGCGTTGTGATTGAGAAGCGTAAAGTGAAGGGATATTTGATCTCCCAAATAGGAACCGCATGTCAGAAGCTAATCAGTTTTCATATGCTACAAAGTCGAACAATCGATAAGAGACAGATATCAAGTGTTGTCATACACGCTACCGGAAGCGAAAAACAACGATGTACTGCAGTGCTTGCTGTAAAAGCTGACGGCAGAAAGCTTACACTTTACGTTGTTCTGAAACGAAAAACAATGCCTAAAGTCAAATTTCTGCAATGGATCCATGTTCGTATCCAAGTAAAAGGGTGGATGGACACGCCACTTGTACAAGATTAGATACGAATGGTTTGGGGAAATCTAGCAGGGTCCCTCCTTCGATACCCAGCTGTTCTGTTAGACAGTTTTATTTTGTTTTGCTGGTATGTCATTATTATGACATTACATGAATTGTACTTTTATTAGTTCATGTTTAATTCACTTTAGGTCGTATTGTCAGCTCGTAACGGGAAGAATATTTTCCAGAGTTGGTACATCAAACCCACATGTTCAACTTACCTGATATAGGCCTACCCTATTTGACTTTTCAGAAAAAAATTTGCGCTGGAATTTTATGCCAAATGACGATAACCGCAAACGAGTTCAACCGATTGTATTTATATTATATTTGATACACCTTTTAAATGTAAATGAATTGTAAATAATTTTTAAACATCTGAATTCCTTGAATAATTTACTCAACCCAAGTTTTAGCTTGTATTTTTCGTCAAAAAAGTGCATTAATCATGCAAGAAAATGCGTTCTCTTCTTACCACATACATTTGCATGCAATCTGTTGTCAGCAAAATGTAAACATTTACAGACAAGTGTCCGGCTCCATGGCTAAATGGTTAGCACGCTGGCCTTTGGTCACAGGGGACCCGGGTTCGATTCCTGGGAGGATCGGGAATTTTAACCATCATTGGTTAATTTTGCTGGCACAGGGACTGGGTGTACATGTCATCTTCATCATCATTTCATCCTCATCATGACACGCAGGTCGCCTACGGGATTCAAATGAAAAGACTTGCACCTGGCGAGCCGAACTTGTCCTCGAACACTCCCGGCACTAAAAGCCATACACCATTTCTTCTTCTTCTTCTTCTTCTTGCGTTCCGGCCTTCTAAGGACCACGTTACAATTTCAATTCTTCCTCCTTAGTTCTTTCCTTTTCTTCCAGTATTCTTTCATTGTTTCACTGTGCTTCTTTTTCCTGTCTTCAGTCCACTTTGTGCCTGTTTTCTTTTCCTTCCTCCCTTGGAATCCTTCCATTTGTAAGACTTTCTTCCTAAAAATCTTTCTTTCCAATAATTCTTCTTCTCGTATGTTGTTCCTTTCCAGGTCTTTCTTGACTTCTTGAATCCAGGTGGTAGTTGATTTCTTTTCCCAAAGGTACTTGAAGATTCGTTTAGTTAGTCTATTGTCATCCATTCTGTAAATGTGTCCGAAAAATAGCAATCTCCTTTTTCTTATTGTTTCTGATATGTTTTCTCTGTTCTGGTAAATTTCATTGTTACTTCTTAATTTCCAAAACTGCAATTCTTAGAGGACCTAATATTTTCCTTATAATTCTTCTTTCTAATATTTCTAATTTATCGAGCTTGTAGTTCAGTGCTAGACATTCGCTGGCATAAAGGCATTCTGGTTTCACTACTGTGTTGTCGTGCTTTATTTTAAGTTTTCTTGATAAGCACATTTTGTTATAAGTATTCTTAGTTATACCGTAAGCTCTTTCTATCTTTTGTATCCTCTCTTCTATAGCAGATTTTTCTAAACCATTTTCAATCAATCATTACTGATCGACATTTAGGGCAGTCGCCCAGGTGGCAGATTCCCTATCTGTTGTTTTCCTAGCCTTTTCTTAAATGATTGCAAAGAAATTGGAAAATTATTGAACATTTCCCTTGGTAAGTTATTCCAATCCCTAACTGCCCTTCCTATAAAGGAATATTTGCCCCAATTTGTCCTCTTGAATTCCAACTTTATCTTCATATTGTGATCTTTCCTAATTTTAAAGACACCACTCAAACGTATTCGTCTACTGATGTCCTCCCACGCCATCTCTCCTCTGACAGCTCGGAACATACCATTTAATCGAGCAGCTCGTCTCCTTTCTCCCAAATTTTCCCAGCCCAAACTTTGCAACATTTTTGTAACGCTACTCTTTTGTCGGAAATCACCCAGAACAAATCGAGCTGCTTTTCTTTGGATTTTTTCCAGTTCTTGAATCAGGTAATCCTGGTGAGGGTCCCATACACTGGAACCATACTCTAGTTTGGGGTCTTACCAGAGACTTATATGCCCTCTCCTTTACATCCTTACTACAACCCCTAAATACCCTCATAACCATGTGCAGAGATCTGTACCCTTTATTAACAATCATATTTATGTGATTACCCCAATGAAGGTCTTTTCTTATATTAACACCTAGGTACTTACAATGATCCCCAAAAGGAACTTTCACCCCATCAACACAGTAATTAAAACTGAGAGGACTTTTCCTATTTGTGAAACTCACAACCTGAATTTTAACCCCGTTTATCATCATACCGTTGTCCACCGTCCATCTCACAACACTATCG
The DNA here is from genome assembly GCF_040414725.1 of Anabrus simplex. Taxonomy (NCBI): domain Eukaryota; kingdom Metazoa; phylum Arthropoda; class Insecta; order Orthoptera; family Tettigoniidae; genus Anabrus; species Anabrus simplex. The sequence continues at coordinate 174,915,300 of NC_090266.1, read as the reverse complement.
AGGTCACCCTGCAGCCGCTCACAATCTTGTAACTTATTTATTACTCTGTACAGAATAACATCATCTGCAAACAGCCTTGTCTCTGATTCCACTTCTTTACACATATCATTGATATATATAAGAAAACATAAAGGTCCAATAATACTGCCTTGAGGAATTCCCCTCTTAATTATTACAGGGTCAGATAAAGCTTCGCCTACTCTAATTCTCTGAGTTCTATTTTCTAGAAATATAGCCACCATTCAGTCACTCTTTTTTCTAGTCCAATTGCACTCATTTTTGCCAGTAGTCTTCCATGATCTACCTTATCAAATGCCTTAGATAGGTCAATCGCAATACAGTCCATTTGGCGTCCTGAATCCAGGATATCTGCTATATCTTGCTGAAATCCTACAAGCTGAGCTTTAGTCGAATAACCTTTCCTAAACCAAAACTGCCTTCTGTCAAACCAGTTATTAATTTCGCAAACATGTCTAATATAATCAGAAAGAATGCTTTACCATAGCTTACATACAATGCATGTCAAACTGACTGGCCTGTAATTTTCAGCTTTATGTCTATTACCCTTTCCTTTATACACAGGGGGCTACTATAGCAACTCTCCATCCATTTGGTATAGCTCCTTCAACCAAACAATAATCAAATAAGTATTTCAGATATGGTACTATATCCCAACCCATTGCCTTTAGTACATCCCCAGAAATCTTATCAATTCCAGCTGCTTTTCTAGTTTTCAACTTTTATATCTTACTGTAAATGTCATTGTTATCATAGGTAAATTCTTTAGTGTTACTCACATCCCCTGTCTGGACATTATACTTGTAACCAACAATCTTGACATACTGCTGACTGAATACTTCTGCCTTTTGAAGATCCTCGCATACACACTCCCCTTGTTCATTAATGATTCCTGGAATGTTCTTCTTTGAACCTGTTTCTGCCTTAAAGTACCTATACATACTCTTCCATTTTTCACTAAAATTTGTATGACCACCAATTATGCTTGCCATCATGTTATCCTTAGCTGACTTCTTTGCTAGATTCAATTTCCTATTAAGTTCCTTCAATTTCTCTTTACTTCCATTACCATTTCAAACTCTCTTTCTTTCCAGTCTGCACCTCCTTCTTAGTCTCTTTACTTCTCTGTTTTAATATAGTGGATCCTTATCATTCCTTACCACCTTTAAAGGAACAAACCTATTTTCACATTCCTCAACAATTGCTTTAAACCCAGCCCAGAGTCTGTTTACATTTTTATTTACCATTTTCCAGCGATCATAGTTACTTTTTTTTAAACTCCCTCATACCTTTTTATCAGCCGTATGGTACTGCCTAATAGTCCTAATTTTAATACCTTCCTTTCTTTCACATTTATTTTTAACTACGACAAAAACAGCTTCGTGATCACTAATAACATGTATTACTTCGGTTTTCTTGAATTGTCTCACCCAAATATTTGAATTTCTTTACCTTTTCTATTTGACCAATATCCGTTACTAAAAACTTTGGGGCACTTTTTATATTCGTCAAAAATTTTGTTTTCTCGGCAGAGATTCTCAAGCCTGTCATGTTGGCTGTCTTTTCAAGGAGATTGACTTGCATTGCTACATCTGTAAGGCTTTCTGAAAGTATGGCAAAGTCATTTGCAAATGCTAGGCAATTTATTGCAACACCTTTGTTGTTCTTCTGCAGCATGAGTGGCAATATTTTGGATTCTTTCAGTTTTTCATTCCAAATTCTTCATTTCATTTTACAGGCAAGTGAAAAATCTATGCTCTGAAATAATACCTGGAAAATATGGGGTTTCCAGCATCTTTCCTAGTGAAACACATTGATAAGTTTCCCTTAGAAACAGTTCCCAATATAAAATGCCAGCAATATTCTGTTTTGTTTGCTTTGATAGGTGTCCACCTTCTTAATAGTGCCATCTTCGGTGCCCCGTGAACCAAAACTGAGTCAGCATAAATATTAGTTTGTGTTGCTAGTAGTTCAGTCATATCATTGTCGACGAACAGTCCAAAATATACAAGTGGACTGTCATTTAGAACTGGCAAAATTTGTTTACCCTTCAGTTATAAGAGATGGAAATGGTTCTTATTTGCTGACTGCGTAAATTTCTTGTCATTCTTCATGAACAGGAGGCTGTAGCACATGTTCAAAACTTCCTTCACTATCTTCACTATCACTCAATTCAATTTCAAAATGACCACTTTCTTCATTACCGCTGGAATCACGCCCCAATTCAAGTTTGCTTATCTTTACGTCATTCAGCACTGCCAGCACTTGAAAAAAGAAATCAAAGAGTATAAATAACAATCAGCACATGAAATTATGAAGCATAGGCAGCATTGAAGCTGAGAAACAGAACTGTCATGCCATTTGATGACAAATGTCTGTACTTGAATGACTAGTGGGCCTGACCCTCTAAATTTATCCTTTACCTTATTGCAGATGAAAATTAAATAACTGGAGTCGTCGTACATGTTGTGTGGTGCTATACACTGGGGACAATGTTAGCCATCATATACGCTTAAGAGGCTCATGAGTTAGTGTGTTTAGATGTGGATTGGGAAAAATTGTGGTTACAATTGATAGACTTTGTCCGAAAAGGTGTATTGTAATGTAGACTCTTCGTTCTTTTTATAAATGAGATGGAAGATGGAAATGTTTCATAAAAACAAGAGACAGTGTGCAGTACACATGCTTTTTGAAACTTACAGAGCAGCATACCGTATGTATAGGTGTATTGTCAACATTTTTGACAAAATTTCATATTCGAAATTGAATGTGTGAACAATACATAAAGCATTGAAATTAGAATTGATAAAAGCCGAAGTTAAATGTGCAATAGTGCACCTCTCGTGATTACGAAGTTACTTCATATTGCTCCCTTGTCGATGCTGTTATCCTTCCTTCCATTCATTTCATAAGAAATGCCAGTGATTTTGAAGCTCTTCTAGATGAACTCAGCTTAAAGCATACTCTGAACTAAGAGAATTCTGTGGCACACTTCTGACAGTGGAGCCTGTTTTATTCTCTCAGCTGGTATCAGATTGTAATGCAATATTGAATCTCAAAATCTTGCCCTAAAGTACACATTTACCTCAAAGTTGAGTGGCTACTGCATTTTTGTCTTATCACCTCAAAGAATTACTAATTTTGAATTTGTCACACAGCCTAGACTTTTGTGGTTAGGTTGCTGTGGGAACTTTCCTGAACCAGCTCGAAATGTTGGTGTAATAAAGTGTGTGGTGTCCGTACTACGTTAATCTTATCTCTAGCAAATTTGTGCATCATCCAATCATTTTCCAGTGCACGCAGACTAGTTTCTGGAGGAAGGCTTCTCCCTTTGGCATCGTTTTCCTCTTAAACTCTACATAGGGTGGTAACTTTAGTTCATTGCTAGTGATAACAGTACAGCACCGCTTCTGCCATATCGAACCCTCCACTGTATAGCCTGTGTTTTCTAGTAGTCAAAGAATGTAGTGTCATAAAGAAATATACTTTTTATACTTCTTGGATATCTTCTGAGTGAGTGTTGTTCATCAAATTAACTGTCCGACTCGGCTGAACGGTCAGCGTACCGGCCTTCGATTCAGAGGGTCCGGGTTTGATTCCCGGCCGGGTCAGGGATTTTAACCTTAATTGGTTAATTCCTACGGCACGGGGGCTGGGTGTATGTGTTGTCTTCATCATCATTTCATCCTCATCACGATACGCAGGTCGCCTACGGGAGTCAAATAGAAAGACCTGCACCTGGCAAGCCGAACCTGTCCTGGGATATCCCGGCACTAAAAGCCATACAACATTTCATCAAATTAACTAGTCATTTCTAACCTTAAAATTACAGATTCCATTAAAACTAGCTTGTAATTGACTGAAAGAAATGTAGATTGGACATTTCTCAATTGAGATCATTTCAGTAGTTTTAGAATAATTCGGTTGACATAAGTTCATCAAGAATCCAATGGTTGCATCCATCTCAGGATGCACATTTATTTCTAGACACCTTTTCCAGTTGAACATTTGAATGATTTAGGGACTAGCTTCAGAGATTACTTTCCTCCATCAGATTCCGAAAACTTGTGGATAAGAAACCCTTTTGATTGGGCTATGGTACAATCAAAAACCTTTTCCGAGTAGGAACAAGATGAACTTGTTGAAGTTACTTGTAATGTATCGTTTAAAATGTTTTCAAAGGATGTGCATTTGATAAGTTTTATGTGAAAGTAATTTCTAAGCATAAGACAATAGGTGCCATGTGATGCTGTGTGAAAAATGGTACCTCATTTTGTTGCGGACATTTCTTTCCACATTTGATACAATATTTACTATTTTTAGCCCTAAATCAGATTCAACATTGAGGCAATTTCTGTGTTTGTTTCTCAGGAAACAAAGTATCGAAAATGTTTGTTCACACAGGTGATGTGTACTACAAAATTACAAAATGAAGCAAGGTGTTTCAATGAGTTTTCACCTATCTTCTTAAGATTTTGAGATTTTCTAATAACGAGTACAAACAACATACTCATAATATTCTTTTGTTACAGATACATTCATCCACAAATGTTGCAGTAAAATCAATACACCAACAACTAGGTATCATTTATTTAGTGTCCCTTTTAACCACGCTTCAATAACAAACACATCAGCTTTATCTGACCCGGTAATAATTAAGAGGGGAATTCCTCAAGGCAGTATTATTGGACCTTTATGTTTTCTTATATATATCAATGATATGTGTAAAGAAGTGGAATCAGAGATAAGGCTGTTTGCAGATGATGTTATTCTGTACAGAGTAATAAATAAGTTACAAGATTGTGAGCGGCTGCAGGGTGACCTCGATAGTGTTGTGAGATGGACGGTGGACAATGGTATGATGATAAATGGGGTTAAAAGTCAGGTTGTGAGTTTCACAAATAGGAAAAGTCCTCTCAGTTTTAATTACTGCGTTGATCGGGGTGAAAGTTCCTTTTGGGGATCATTGTAAGTACCTAGGTGTTAATTAATATAAGCATAGAAATAAGCTGACTCAAATCAGATGAAGATCGGTGAAAACTACTACTATATTGTATCCAGTAGACCACAAACCTTCAATGTGCAATCTTTTAATAATGTTGTGATTTCTCAACTAAAACGAAAATACAACGAAGGAGAAAAACATCACAAGTTTAATCTTCCAACATCACTAATTTCAAATAGGACATTTAGGGAACCTACGAAAAAATTTTTTTTAGCCAAATCTTACACTTGTTTGGAACATTACTTTGACTTGGATATCAGTATTTTGTGATCAGTGTTTAGTCCATCACAGATATATTTTGATTGTTAATTCTTTTTAATTATGTGTTATTTAGTCGTAATAGTTTATGGATGTAAAACAATTTAATGAACAAATTAATCATAAGAAGGTTCAATGTAAAGACTCAACCTTGAGATTAATCGTTTAAAAAAGGCTGAAGATGCTCGATATAATGAGTGAAACATGTCGCTGTTAATGTTTGTAATGTAATAAAATATCCTTCTAGAGACAATAAACATTTTTATGTATTGAATTAGGTGGAAAATAAAACAAGAATTGTAAGTAGTAGGTTCAATATGGGTTAAAAAAAACATGAAAATAGTTTTATGCAATGTTGGGCATATGCTGAGACTATCACTTCAGCCCAAGTGGTTGTCTGTAGCCAAATATTTTGTGATTGTTGCCTCAATCCTGTCTCCAATGTCAAAAATATTCATCCCAGTACTGTGAAGACTCAAATGTGTGTGTCCAAGTAAACAAAAATATCTACTTAGTAGGCTGCCTACCGACCGAGTTGGCCATGCGGTTAGGCTTGCACAGCTGTGAGCTTGCATTTGGGAGATAGTGGGTTCGAACCCCACTGTTGGCAGCCCTGAAGATGGTTTTCTGTGGTTTCCCATTTTCACACCAGGCAATTAATTCAGGCCACAGTCGCTTCCTTCACACTCCTAGCCCTTTCCTATCCCATCATTGCCATAAGACCTATCTGTGTCGGTGCAACGTAAAGCCAATTGTAAAAAAAATATTTTAAAAAGTAATAATGTATGTCAGCTTCCAATTTCTTTACATAATTTTGAGAAGATTCTGGAATTCATCATTTGATGAAATTTATAATCACCGAGCTCGATAGCTGCAGTCGTTTAAGTGCAAGCAGTATCCAGTATTCGGGAGATAGTAGGTTCGAAGATGGTTTTCCGTGGTTTCCCATTTTCACACCAGGCAAATGCTGGGTCTGTACCTTAATTAAGGCCATGGCCGCTTCCTTCCCACCCCTAGCCCTTTCCTGTCCCATCGTCGCCATAAGACCTATCTGTGTCGGTGCGACGTAAAGCAACTAGCAAAAAAAAAAATTTATAATCTTAAATACCCTCATCTAGTACTTTCTTCAGTGAGTGCATCTTCTTTGTAGCAAAGGCTTCTTGGTGAATACAGCAGTGGTTCCATGTCACATTTCATGACACATTCTTCAAACAGTTTAAAGATATTAACATTATGAAAGTTTCACCTTTACAATACTTACAAAATGTTTTATTCTTAAATCAAAGGTGTAGGTACATGTTTCGTCCCTCTTGGGGACATCTTCAGCCTAGCGAGGAACGAAAATTAAATGGTAAAATTAATATCTTTAAATTGTTCAAAATTGATAATACGGGCTAAACAAGCCATATATATCATGTAACACATTCTTCACTCAAGAAATAAGTCCAATTTTTATGCCTGACATAGCATGTGCACTATGTTTATTTCTCCCGTGAAATAGAATTCTCTTCAAAAAAGTCCTTTGCAGTTTTAAAAATACACTCTGCTGTACTCTGTAGAAGTTCACCTGAAAACATCATTATGTCTCCTATATGTAGGGTATAAAAACTAGCATGATAGCTTTGTGATGTCAATAATTTCATCAGTCTGTAATGAAAAATGTTGCAGGTCTGTATCCTTGAATTGAGAGTCTGTTTAATGTCAGGTGACATATTACATATTCTTTGTTTTGCTATGTTATTTGATAGAGGAACTTTGCTGATTTCATTGGACACCGACTCACCAAGGATACATTTGCATATGGCCACACAGACAGGTGGAATCGCTTCCTTGCCTACAGTATGAGCCATTCCTGCTTTGGAAATAATTTTTGCAACATCATAAGAAGCAGACGTTGCATTCTCTTGAGCATGTACACCAAAATGTTTTTTTACAGTTGATCTTTCTCAATCTCTTTGCTGCTTCTTTTTTTTTTTTTTTTAATTCTAGCAATTTTCTTTTGTGTTGTGTATGTTTGGTTTCCAAATGTCATCTGGCTTCACATATTCATTGGAATTTTCCATGTTTCTGGAAGATTCAGCAAGTCACCTGGGCCATCAGGTATAGGGGTACAGTGTTAATGAATGAGAAGAGTTACATCGTATTCAAGCAAATACTATCCAAAGAACAGAAAGCACTTTCAAACAAATCTTGCAGAACATACTGTATTATTGTGTGTTGGTTATTGTCCTCTAACCTCTGTTTGTCCCGGTATTGTCATTGGTAATACCAATATAATGGTCATTATTGGACATTATAAATTTTCCAGCTAACTCATTCTTGGTTGCCTGCGTTTCGCCCTCGTATGCTAAGTTGGGTTCGTCAGTTGGGACTTAGCACACTTCCCAAGACGCAAGGCTAGTGCATACCGTGGAGGCCACTGCATAGGCTACTTGAAGCCACCAGCAGTGCCAATGCACTAGGAGAGCTATGTCTCATTTCCAAAAATTGATGCCTGCCTGGCCATCAGATGATATATATGTTGACTCCCATAGGGAACTTAAAATATTTGTCCTGAATGAGTAAATTTATAATACCAATATAATGGTCCATTATTGGACAACTGGAATAGATCTTTCATTCCATTTTCAAACTGGAGTCTCATCATCATCATCATCATCATCATCATCCACATCCTATCGCTGATGCATTTTGTAGACTCCACATATTCTTGGATTTCTTTTCTAAGTATGATGGCCACTCCATTTTTTGCTTCAGGTCCTCCGATGTAATACAGCCTTTTCCTTCTTTCAGAGGCCTGTATCCTTCTTTCAGAGGAATCTCTCCTGTACCTCTCTTCTTGGTCTCACATAGTCCAAGTATGCCTATATCTTTTTCTTTCATGAAGTCGACCAGTTCTTCCGTCTTTCCGGTCAGTGTCAGGACATTTACTGTCGCAATCTTGATGTAGTTTGGTGCTGGTTGCTCACTTCTCACAGTTCTCCCAGCACCCAAAGAGCTGCGAGTCTCTTTTAGTAGAGGATGCCCTAACTTTTTCTGAGGCACCATACCTGCTTTATCCATATAGGCTATTGTTACGATGAGCTCGCCACACGCAAAGGCTGTATGGAACAACAAAATATATATTGTGTAAATTTTGTTAATGAATAGCCTGTTCCTGTATATATATATAATTTTTCAATAAATATATTATGCGTAGGAAAAGGAAGGAAAATCGCAGCTACATAGAGCTTCACTGATCTTTCTTCCTATTCATTTGGTCTGAGTTATAGAACCAGATTAGTATGATAAAATCAATTTTAAGATTCACTGGTCAAGGTTTGTGTTGCATATCTCTAGGCAATTCTCTAGTTTGATAATTATAATTGCTTTATATAGAGAACATCTGCAGAATATAAGAGCCTATAATAAAACCCTGAGGAAACTTAGCTGACATTATTAAATAGCATACTGGGAAACTTCTTATTTCAGATTTTAGTACCATTTGCTGTTCATGCATATGTATTGTGGTCAGGGAAGATGACTGTAACATGAGGTAACAGATTATCTCTCTATTTATTTATTTATTTATTTATTTATTTATTTATTTATTTATTTATTTATTCCTAGCATTTGATTGTTTTTTTAATAGTTTGAAATTATTATTAAGGTAGTATGCTGATGTGCGAAAGAAGCTTAACACAGGGATTTAAAAAAATGCAAATTGAATGTACTGAAAAGGCACTTTGAATGCAATATATTTTCATAAACTTTGAAGGTATCAAGTTTAATATTTACAAAAATAAGACAGAATGGAAGTTTTACATTGTGTCCTTTTGGCGCCATTTCCTACAAAGGAGCTTTACATTATTTTGATGTTCCTATTATTTCCTGTTGTTGAACTCATGTCTGACCATCTGTGTAGGCCTACACATTCCACAACTTTTTCATTTAATGTCTCATGAGTAGAGCCCAGATGTTGATGCAGTAATAGGTTAGAATGCAAACTTACTGAAGCGAGTAGTAAGTATACCCTTGCCTGCACAACTGTTATGCTATGAGTTTTGCATAAACATTAGGGGTTCGGCCCATCAGAAGCCCTAGAATTTATGTTACTCTCATGACATTACAGAAGAGCGGCCTAGTCGACAGTTCCTAATAATCAGATATTAGTTTGCATTCTAACCTATTACTGCATAAAAATCCGGGGTCTACTCATGAGGTTCTGTCTATGAAACTTTTGAGTCTGAAAGATGCTGCAAGAGCTGTAGCACTAATCGATGATGGACGCAGCTTCCGTTATGTTGTGAATGTGGTGGGAACATCACTCAAGTGTGCACCGAGCTGTAAAGTGTTTTGAAGAACACAACACTGTACATAGACAACCTGGATCAGGTCGTTCGAGATCTAAATTACCAGAGATGACCAGTTTTTAAATCTAGAGGTGTCAAGGGAATGCTGTGTTATACTGGCTAGAAGGTGTCTTGGAGGAGCACAACATCAGTATTAGTAAGTAGACGTTGAGAAGGATACTAAAAGAGGCAAATTTGTCTTCAAGATGATCTCTTATTGGCCCCAAAGTTGATATGCCAACATTGGTTAGTCTGTCTTTAGTTTGCTAGAAAACATCAGAATTGTAATGTGAGATGTCTTAAGAAGCCATGAAAATATTTTGCATTCCAAGTACCATTTTAGTATGATAATTTTGCATTTGTCAAAAAAATTCAAGTTTTTTTTTTTTTTTTTTTTTTTTTTTCAGTGTATATTGATGTAATTATGAAGAAATTCCTTTAATATGCTGAATTAAACATAGCTTTTGTTTCACCACCATAACATTTCTCTCTCTTTTTCACTTCAATTCCAGCATTTCATGAAGTTAGCGTCTACCCTAAAAAGGAGTTGCCATTTTTTATCTTATTCACGGCTGGGTTGTGTTCATTCACTGCCTTATTGGCACTTCTTACTCACCAGTACCCTGAGCCAATGGGAGTAGTTGCCAAAGCTGTGAGTACATACACTTTCCATTAATTACTTTACTTAATATTTTGCATTTTAATCCTATAATTTTTATAGTTGCTAATGCAAGAACTGTGGTATATTGGTGAACCTGAGTATTTGTTTGAGTCTTTTTATTATCATTCTTACACTCCTCAAGAAGAGTTTTACACCACCTGAATTACTGATGTAATAGGTTGCTTACGACCCAAGAAAATGTATGGGAGGAACATACATACCTTCTGTAACAAATAACATGATTTATTTGAAGAAAACACATAAGACTACAAAAAACATGATGCATTCTTTGGCAAAGCACAGATGTCGCAAAACTAGAAATCACTATCTGTACCCCTTGCATTGAGCATCCTCTGATCCTTCATAGCATGCTGTTCACCAGATGATTGAGGCTGAGACTGTCCCACTCTTCAACAATAGCCCTCTGGAGGTCATACAGGATGAGAAGTGATTGCCCACTTCAGCTAGTCACAGGAATTGAATTCATGACAGCAGACACCGCTAGCCATTCCATCCAATTTTCTTGGACCTGCCTGAGGAAGATATCGGCAAAATGGGAACAGTGTGTGTGCTCATTGTCATCTTGTAGAATAAATATATGTTATCAGTATGGTTGAATAATGGGTTCACTCTCTCTCTCATGATTGTTAGGTGTCAGTCAATTTCTACACTCATTAATGAAGAGGACCTGATGCTGTGCTGCCAAATTCCAGTCTATCTATACCTGGCACCTTGGTGTTGGTTTGGAATATAGATAGGCCCTACTGAAATGATTTTGGTTTGTTTTTGTAGACACAGCCCTCCCAGTTGCCACCAGGAAGGTATTGTGCAGCTGTTTTTTAGAGTCTTCTCGGTTCCTTTCAGCTGGGATTCACAAGTACTGGTCATCAGCTCCTGTTGTTGGTCAAGGGCAACCACTGCAAGGTCATTCTTGAATATTTTGTGTTGCACGATTGCAGCTGTACGTCCTAAGGATGTCACTATGGTGTACCCCAATCAGGCAAGCAATTTTCCTGATTGGAAGACCTTGCTGATGCAAAGTAATGTGCATGTATGATAAAATGTGGTATTGACTCACCGAGGCATGTTTACATGCTGAACAGGCCACAAAATGCACTCCGTGCATGTTGTTTCCAAGGCTTCCAGTTACTGTGCGCTCTTCTGGACAGTCTTGAAAGTGCATATCATACCTCCATGTACATCTAACGGGTGACAGTACATTGCATTCAGGCGTCTTATTTTAATGAGACTTGTCTCGTACATCTCTCAAGGTCACCCAAGATACAGCTGATCCAAAACATTTTTGAGATGTGTATGGCTAAATTGTTATTTTCATTATGTTTATGGTGGCATAGTGATTGAATTGTTTTTCTTTTTTCAATATATTTGAACTGCTGTGTTAAAAATTAATGAAGTTTTGATGTCTGTGAACACTGTTAGTGGGTTGCACTTCTGGGACCTGTCAATGTTAGGTTAGAATCTATCAGTGTTAGTGAAAGCTTAGAATACATTGGCCCTATATAAGTCAAGAATGTCTAACTCTTTCATTGCGGCAGTTGATATTTGTGTTCACTGCGGCTGTTAACTTTGGTTGACTCATCATTTTCTCCACTACCGCTTACATCAGCATTGTTAACAATGTGGCAATTAATAATGCGTATATGTTTATGCTGCTCTTGGGCTTGTACTGTGTGCGCCGTTCGTTCTGTGCCGGGAAGGTCCCAGGACAACACCCTCTGTTGGCGTTGCCACAGAGAGCACGAAACTCTTGCCCATGTCCTGGGAGCCTGTCCTCACGGGGAGGTATTGAGAAATTCCTGCCATCATACAATACGACACATGATTGCGACCTCACTGAGGGATCACAGTTTCACGGTGCACGAAGAGGTCTCTGGCCTAGCTACCAACGGGTGTAACAGGCGTATTGACATGATAGCCTTTCAACCAGTTAGCAAGCAAGGACTAATCTTAGATCCTACAATACGCTTCGAGTCGCACGTTGGCCAGGTCGAAGAGGTGGACGCCGGAAAGAGTCAATTTACCAGTCAACTGTAAACTACTATAAAGATAAATATCACCTAGACAACGTTTCCGTCCATGGACTCATGATCGGAGCTCGAGGCACAATCCCTAAATTTCTTGTAGAGCTATGGGACTCTCTCGGTCTCAACCGGACACGACTTCACGACATCGCTATCGCTGCAATACGAGGTTCAGTGACCATAGTCCCCAATCATCTATATAACATTTGAAGAACCATACATCATGCCATATCCCAAATTTATTGCAAATTTATTCCTGAGCCTTGTGGTAGTTATTTCTATCTGGCACACTAGCAAACTCAACAGTAACTTGGAAGACAAAATACTGTGTAGTCGACATACTTTGTCCTTGTGGCAGTCTTCCCATGGGGGTAGTTGTATTAATAAATATAATAAAAATTAATAAAAAATAATAATTGTTGAAGTGAAAGCCGTTAGTATTAAGCCTATAGTTATTTTTCACCCGCAGACATTCCTGTATGCTCACTCAACAGCATACTGCCCTAGCAAGCAACTTGAGCATGCGGATTGATATGACTAAGGACAAACAGTAGCAGGTACAGGTTCAGGAATGTCTGTAAATGTGGACAGATCAAGGTGGTGTTGATGTACCAAGTAAGTAGAAGTTAACAGTGATGACGATCTTCAAGTTGTACCAAAGGGGCGGTATATTAGTAATGATGAACGAACCAATGCCTACAGGTTGGACCACAAGGACAATAACTGCATGGGTTTTGTAAGTTAAACATTGTATGCTATGACTTAAAATACATAAATATTTTAAAATATTTTTCTTTTGTTATAGTGGAAGTCATTTCTCTTCAGTTTTGACTCAATTTATAGCTGTGAAGTTCTTTGGTCTATCAAAACTAATTCAGTATAATATAAATATAGAAAATACCTGAAAAAAAGAAAACATTTATTAACAGACTAGCAATTACCCGAGGCTTCGCTCACATGGATTTGGTAATTTGATCAAAGTAATCGTTCCTCGGCATTGTACTAAGACATTATCTGAAAATTCCTAAAATATAAAAACTCGCCAAAAATTGAGTTTCATTTACCCCAAAAATTCTTTGTAAACCATGTTTGTGGTATTACCTTTTGGAGCTAAGACGACTGGGCGACATAGAACTGTACATGTGAGAAACAGTTTTCTCTCAAGTCAAAAAAATAAATACATAATATTAGACTTTAACGGCCCGTGTAACTATTCATGAGGTATATTTTGGGCGTATGCCATGTAATTAATTGTAAACACAATCTATGCATTTCGAAAGGAACCTTGCCATTCTTCATCAGGAGACAACAGAGAAATGAAACGACGTATTAAACGTTGCTAGGAGAAAGCAACAAGGAACTTGAAATGGTGCCCTAAGATGTAAAGGGACGCCATTTTACCCCCACGCTAGAGACAACGAATGGCAACAGCAAAGCATTACTCTCTAATGGTCTGATGGTTCTGATAATAGGTAGCCATGATTCACTGAGGTTGTAACCTGTATTGTGGTTGAAATTATCTGGGTGTTTACGTATTTCAACTGCCTCCCTAATAATTCTTGCGTGATATTGCTTTATATGGGCAAGAACATCCACTTCTTGTAACAAGACGACATGACCAGGTGTTAAGGCATGATCAGCAACAGCTGATTTATCAGGTTGGTTGAGTCTGATACATCTGGTACGTACTTTGATGCAAGTACACATGGTTCTCGAAGTCTGCCCAGTATCAACCTTGCCACAAGTACAGGGAACTCTGTAGATACCAGGTTGTTGCAATTTAGGCAAACTATCCTTAGTTGGTCGGCATGTCGATTTCAGAACCCTTGAGATCAAAGCTCTGCTGTAACCATTGCTCTCAAAGGTGGTTCTCAAGGTGTTAATTTCCTCTTGTAAAGCTGACACTTCACAAATCCTTCTGGACCTGGTAGTCAGAGTTGTAAGGATACCATGTTTCTGGGCAGTGTGATGGTGAGAATCTGCGTGGAGATGTCTATTGGTGTGTATAGGCTTCCAATACACGCTGTGTCCTAAAGATCCATCCTCTATCTTGGTGACGAGAGCATCTAAAAATGGTATTTTGCCGTCAGATTCCATGTACATGGTGAAACAAATAGAAGGGTGCTGGCAATTAAGGTGATCCAGAAAGTGACCAAGATTGGCTTCACCTTCTGTCCATACGACGAATGTATCCTTCACATATCGCCACCAGATCTTCGGTTTGCAAGGTGCCGATGACAAAGCTTTCTCTTCGAAGTTTTCCATGAAAGTTTACTGAAGAGATCGCAAGGCTTTTCTATCACTGCATGACCTCCTCCTACTTTGTATGGAATGGGAAATATTATGAACAGACAGATGGTGTGGCCATGGGAAATCCTCTCTCTCCTGTTGAGGCTAATTTCTTCATGTATTTATTTATTCATGAGGTGTATTTTGGGCTTATGCTGTGTAATTAATTGTAAACACACACTACGCATTTCGAAAGGAACCTCGCCTTTCTTCATCAGGAGACAACAGAGAAATGAAACGACGTATTAAACGTTGCTAGGAGAAAGCAACAAGGAACTTGAAATGGTGGCCTAAGATGTAAAAGGGACGCCATTTTAGCCCCACGCTAGAGACAACGAAGGGCAACAGCAAGGCATTACTCTCTAATGGTCTAATGGTTCTGATAATAGGTAGCCATGATTCACTGAGGTTGTAACCTGTATTGTGGTTGAAATTATCTGGGTGTTTACGTATTTCAACCGCCTCCCTGATAATTCTTGGGTGATATTGCTTTATACGGGCAAAAACATCCACTTCTTGGAACAAGACATCATGACCAGGTGTTAAGGCATGATCAGTAACAGCTGATTTATCAGGTTGGTTGAGTCTGATACATCTGGTACGTACTTTGATGCAAGTACACATGGTTCTCGAAGTCTGTCCAATATAAACCTTGCCACAAGTACAGGGAACTCTGTAGATACCAGGTTGTTGCAATTTAGGCAAACTATCCTTAGTTGGTCGCAGGAGTTGCCTAATCTTAATCTATCTTCCAAAAACAGTTCAAACATGGTACCTACGTAAGATTTTAGCAATACGATCCATCATGTTACGTATGTAAGTTAGGTAAGCAGTTCCTTTTACATCTTTTTCCTTAACAGACGTCCGATTATGTATCGATTTCAGAACCCTTGAGATCAAAGCTCTGCTGTAACCATTGCTCTCAAAGGTGTGTTAATGTGTTAAGTTCCTCTCATAGAGCTGACACTTCACAAATCCTCCTGGCCCTGGTAGTCAGAGCTGTAAGGATACCATGTTTCTGGGCAGTGTGATGGAGATTCCAAATACCTATTCCCACATCTGTAACATCTTCAGTTTTTGAGATATACATAAGTATACCCATAAAAAGGATTCACCCCTTGTTCAGTCCTTCCCCCACCCCCACCCCCATTTAAGTGTACTTTCCGAAAACAAAAGTACATGTTTCTTTATTTTTAAAGAAGATTCCAAATACCAATTTTCACGTCTGTGACATCTTTAGTTTTTAAGATATAAGTATCCTCATAAAAAATAATTCAACTATTTTTCACTTCTTTTCACCCCCCATTAAGAGCCTTCTCCGAAAACAAAAAGGTAAATGTTCCTGTACTTTTAAATGACTTACGAAATACCAACTTACTTGTCTCTAACGTGTTCAATTTTTGACATATAATATAGATATACCAGTACTCATTTTAAAAATTAACTGGATTTTCCAAAAACAAAAACAAAATACGTGTTTCAATATTTTTAAAGGAGATTCCAAATACCAGTTTTCATGTCTGTATGTCTCTAACACCTTCAATTTTGAGATAAATGTTTACTCATAAAAATAAATCTTCTTCTTCTTCTTCTTCTTCGTCTTCTTTTTCTTCTTCTTGACTTCTTTCCACCCCTCTCCCGCCTTATGTGGATTTTCCAAAAACAAAAAAATGCATGTTTGTTTATTTTGAAAGGAAATTCAAAATACAAACTTTCACGTCTTTAACAGCTTCAGTTTTTAAGATAAATTATCCTCACAAACATATTTCAACTCCTTATTAACTCATTTTCAACCCCACACCCCTTACATCAATTTTTCGAAAGAAAGCAAATGCGTGTTTCTTTAGTTTTAAAGGAGATTTCTAATACTAATTTTCACATCTGTAACATCTTCATTTTTGTGATACAAGTATCATAAACGTAATTCAACTCCTTTCACTCACTCACTCACTCACTCTCACACACACACACACACACACACACACACACACACACACACACACACACACACACACACACTCTCTCTCTCTCTCTCTCTCTCTCTCTCCCCTCCATTTTTCACCCCCCCCTCCCTTAATGGGATTTTCCAAAAACAAAAGAATACCTGTTTCTTTATTTTTAAAGGAGATTCCAAATACCAATTTTTATGTCCGTAAACTGTTAAGTTTTTGAGATGCAGATATCCTCATTTTAAAAATTCACCCCCCCCCCCCGCCTTTTCACCCCGTTAGCGCCGGAAATCCAAAAATCCTCCCTTAGTGAGCACCTACACCCTAAAATAAATGTATCCCCAAAATTTCATTTCTTCATTTCCAGTGGTTTTGGCTCGGCGATGATGAATCAGTCAGTCAGTCAGTCAGGACATGTTATTTTTTATATATAGATTATGCTGTTGTATCCTTTTACTGATCTCCATGTCCAATCCTACATCCTGGATTAGTTCTCTTGAAGCTGTTCACAATTTCAAGGTCTTATCCCTCAGTTTTTACAGCAATTTTCCCTTCTCTTTCTTCTCTCATCAACACCATTGTCGTACACTACTTACTCTACTTACTACTTGCTCACCTTAATTTGATAATTATTACCAATATATTCGCTCAGTATGTCCAGTTGATCTTTTACTTTCTCTTCATAGGCTCCCCAGACGGCAGTACCATCAGCAAACATCACCATCAGCTCCCTGCCTCCATGTTTTTTCCTTTGTCTTCTTCACAATTTCAGCAAATATCATCATTAACAAGAGTGGTGACAGCATGCTTCCCTGTCTTGTCTAGTTACATTTTGCAACTATTCCATCCTACCCACAGGGGTGTGGACACTGCTGCAACAATTGTTGTACATTGCTAGAACATAATCATTTATTTTCCAATTTCTTTATGCTTCATGACTTTCAATACTTTTTCTGTAGGGACACTGTCATGCCTTTTCTAAATAGAATATCTTATCACCATTTCTCTTCCACAATCCCATTGCATTTCCACTAGTTGTCTCATACTGAAGATGGGGTCTAGTGTTGATCTCCCCACTTCTAAAGCCATGTTGCAAAACTTCTAATTGTTCTTCCTCTTTTCTTCTCATTCTCCTTTCTAGTATCTTTTCAAATATTTTTACTACTTGAAATGAATTCCTGGTACGATTGGTTTTATTTCCACACATAATTTATCCATTCCTGCTGTTTTTCCCACCTTCATTTTTTTAAATTGCAGTTTCCATCTCTTCCATTGTGATATCACTCCTAGTTTCTGTCTCCTCACACTGTGCTTCTGTTATCTCGTCGACTATTTGTCGTATTCAGAATTATTATCTCTCCATGTCTGCCCTTCACTTGCTTTGTGTAGACTCTTTTCTTTTCTCTTATCATTCTTACAAGTCCACAGAACATCCTTTTACCACTATGTGCATCCTCTTCCAACTGTCTTGTAAATCCTTCCCAGCATTTCTTCTTTCCTTCACTCACTACTCTCTTGCACCTCATTTTGATTTCCTGATATTTTCTTCTGCTTTTTTTATTTTTTATTTTATTTATTCGTTTCATACTTGCCATGTTTAATTCTTATCACTCGCTGATTTCTCTACCCCTCATTGCTGTTATTGATGTTTTTCATAGCTTACAGATGCATTCTTGAACATGTCCCATTCCACTTCCACACTCTTTACTGCTGTTCTATGTGAGTGGTATTTCAAACTACCCTGAAATCTGTCCTTTACTTCCATATATTTTAATTTTGATACTTTCTCTTTCTCCCTTATTTCATTCATTCTCACTGTTTTTTCCCACTTTCATTCGTGCTACCACTACTCTCTGATCACCATCAAATGGTACTTCTGGCACGGACGCTACATCCAACAAGTATGATTTACTCTGTCTACCAAAAAGTAGTCCCTTACTGTTTTAGTCCTGTTTGCCCAACCATGCCCTACTGTTCTTCCTGAACCACGTATTGGCCACAATTAATCCAGTTCTCTCACAGAAGTTCACCAGCTTCCCACATTGTCTTTTTCTCTATTCGAAAGGTTCAATTATTTCTTCCATTTATCTTATGTCAATTCCCACCACTAGAGTCACCCATTACTGTCCTTTCATATGTGACCCATTCTGCAGAAAGGGACCTAAAGTCGGATTCTTCATTTTTGAGATTTTTATGGTTCTAAAATTGGCATGAGGTACTGAGCATATTAAAAAAAAAGACTTCATGCTTCTAGGTGCAATACTTCAGAAGATACTAGCAATTACCTGAGGCTTCACTCGTGTGGATTTTGTAATTTGATCAAGTAGGAAGAGGGGGGGTGGGGTGAAAAAGGAGTTGAATTAAATTTATGATACTTATATCTCAAAAAATGAAGATGTTACAGATGTGAAAATTAGTATTAGATTAATTGATCGGCATTGTACTAAGACATTATCAGAAAATTCCTAAAGTATAAAAACTCACCCAAAAATTGCGTTTCATTTACCCCAAAAATTCTTTGTAAACCATGTTCGTGGTATTACCTTTTGGAGCTAAGACGACCATGCGATATAGAACTGTACATGTGAGAAACAGTCTTCTCTCAAGTCGAAAAAATAAATACATGTTTCTTTATTTTTAAAGGAGATTCCAAATACCTATTCCCACATCTGTAACATCTTCAGTTTTTGAGATATACATAAGTACACCCATAAAAAGGATTCACCCCTTGTTCAGTCCTTCCCCCACCCCCACCCCCATTTAAGTGTACTTTCCAAAAACAAAAATACATGTTTCTTTATTTTTAAAGGAGATTCCAAATACCAGTTTTCACGTCTGTGACATCTTCAGTTTTTAAGATATAAGTAACCTCATAAAAAATAATTCAACTATTTTTTTCACTTCTTTTCGCCCACCGTTAAGAGCCTTCTCCGAAAACAAAAAGGTACATGTTCCTGTAGTTTTAAATGAGTTACGAAATACCAACTTGTCTTTAACGTGTTCAATTTTTGACATATAATATAGATATACCAGTACTCATTTTAAAAATTCACCCGCTTTTCCAATTTCTTTCAGCCCCTTACCTGGATTTTCCAAAAACAAAATATGTGTTTCAATATTTTCAAAGGAGATTCCAAATACCAGTTTCCATGTCTGTACATCTGTAACACCTTCAATTTTGAGATAAATGTTTACTCATAAAAATAAATCAACTTCTTCTTCTTCTTCTTCTTCTTCTTCTTCTTCTTCTTCTTCTTCTTCTTGACTTCTTTCCACCCCTCTCCCGCCTTAAGTGGATTTTCCAAAAACAAAAAAATACGTGTTTGTTTATTTTGAAAGGAAATTCAAAATTAAACTTTCACGTCTGTAACAGCTTCAGTTTTTAAGATAAAGTATCCTTGTAAACATATTTCAACTCCTTATTTACTCATTTTAAACCCCACACCCCTTATGTCAATTTTCCGGAAGAAAAAAAAAAAAAAAAGCAAATGCGTGTTTCTTTATTTTTAAAGGAGATTACTAATACTAATTTTCACATCTGTAACATCTTCATTTTTTGAGATATAAGTATCATAAATGTAATTAAACTACTTTTTCACCCCCCCCCTTCCTACCCGTCAAGCTGATTCCCCCTCCCCAAAAGTGCGTGTTTAATTATTTTTAAAGGAGATTCCAAATACCAATTTTCACTTCTTTAACATCTTTAGTTTTTGAGATATAAGTATTGTCATACAAAGAATTCAACTAATTTTCTAATTCATTCACCCCCCTTAAGTGGATTTTCCAAAGACAAAAGATTACGTGTTTGTGTACTTTGAAAGAAAATTCCAAATACAAATTTTCATCCTTCAGTTTTAGAGATATAAGTATCCTCATGAAAAGAATTCAAATACTTTTTCACTCCACCCCCACCCATTAAGTTGGTTTCACCCCACCCAAAAAACTGCGTGTTGCTTTATTTTTAAAGGAGATTCCAAATACCAGTTTTCACGTTTGTAACATCTTTAGATTTTTGTTATATACTACAAATAATTTTTCAATTCCTTCACCCCACCCCCCAACCCGTTAAGGGTTTATCCGAAAACAAAAGAATACGTGTTTCCTTAATTTTAAAGAAGATTCCAAATACCAATTTTCACGTCTGCAACAATACCTTGATATATACTGGAGATATGCTCATTTTAAAAATTCACCCCCTTTTTCAGTTCCCCTTAAGTGGATTTTCTGAAAAAAAAAAAAAAAAAATTATGTTGCTTTACTTTTACACGAAATTTCAAATACTAGTTTTCAAATCTGTAATATGTTACCTGTCCGAGATAATTTGCAGATAGTCTTTTCTTAAATTCACCCCGTTTGTTCACCTCCCATTCATCGGATTATCCGAAAACACAAATATATGTGTTTCTTTATTTTCAAAGGAGATTCCACATACCAATTTTTACGTCTGTAAGCTGTTAAGTTTTTGAGGTACAGATATCCTCATTTTAAAAATTCACCCCCCTTTTCACCCCTGTAGCGCCAGAATATCCAAAAATCCTCCCTTAGTGAGCACCCCAAAATTTCATTTCTTTATGTCCAGTAGTTTTGGCTTGGCGATGATGAATCAGTCAGTCAGTCAGTCAGTCAGTCAGTCAGTCAGTCAGTCAGTCAGTCAGTCAGTCAGTCAGGACATTTTATATATATATAGATTAGTGACTGTTGCTATTAAGAAAACTGTATTTTGAGAAAAACCCAATTGTAGCCTTCACCAATTTTCTTATCAGTTGTATAAGTTTTCATGACATAGGGTGAAGAAGACTCGAACTGCTGTGCAACTTAGCTTTTTAAGAAGATTCATAGGTAGTGCAAGAAGTCAAAACATAGAAATTCAGTTTTATACTCCCCAGACACTTTTGTTTAGCTCTGCTGTAAAATTTCCATTGCCGACTTTGGGTCACTTTCCGCGCAACTGGTCACATATCAGAACTTAATCTTTCCAGTGTCTCAGGGAATTAATCTGTATCTTCTTCCTTGTTTCCAATCTGTGATGGTTCTTCTTCTTCTGCTTCTTCTTTTATTTGGTCTCACCTGGTCTGGATTGGCTAGCAGCATGGTCTCCTTCCTTTTGTCACGTGTGCTGCCCAGGAGCTTCAGGTGGACGTACCAAACTATTTCACCAAATAGTCAGGCTGACAGGAGCTTCAGGTGGACGTACCAAACTATTTCACCAAATAGTCGGGCTGAGATGCTAATATTCTGTCAGGTCCTCTTCTGCCTTCCACTTTTCCTTGAAGTGTTACTTGTATGCCTTTACTGGGGAGACATTGTGTTTGCAGTGCACTATGTCTTCTGGCATGGGCTAGAACGTATCTGTTACTTTCATTGACCTGTCTGTCAGTCCTATTCTTGGCTTTGACAGTGTAAAAGTGACCAACATATGAGCATTACTATTAATGCCATTCTTTATGCATCCAGTCCCTGTAATGAATAGTGTGAAAGTGTCATTCATAGAGTCAGTTGCTATGAATACAAAGGGCACTAGGAAAGTTTTGCAATGTGAGTGAACGCTTCAGACTTTTTCAAAATAATTTCCACCACACTTATTACACTTCTCCATACGTCGAAACCAGTCACTGAACCAACTCTGCCACTTTTCTTCACTTACATTTTTACACTCTTGATCCCATGTTGCCAGAAGCTCCTCGTCAGATGCAAAAACGCTGCCCTTTCAGCTTCACTTCTGGGAAGAGTGCGAAATCACATGTGGCAAGTCAGGACTGTATGGAGGGTGATCAAGCACAGTCAACCCTTATCTGGCAAGAAAATCCATTGTTACATTAGCACGATGTGCTGGAGCATTGTCATGATACAAGGGCCAAGTGTTGAGCCATGACCTTGGACGGAGCTGCTTGAGAGCCTGGATGACCTTAGGCAGACAAGTCTCACTGTACCACCTCGCAGTAACTGTCCTTTGTGTTTCTAGCACAACCCGAGTGAGGATGCCACTTTTGGTGAAGAATACTGCAGTCACCCTTTTCTTCACTGACCTTGACTTTCGCACAGTCACAGGAGTACCCTCATCTTCAAACAGCCACACCTTGTTCTGGGATTTTGTTGGGACATTGTAATAATAAAGCCAAGTTTCGTAACCTATAACGATGCTATTGACGTTACTCGAAGTCCCATTTTCAAACTGTTTTAACATTTTTCGGCACCATTTCACTCAATGTGCCCTTTGTTCCTCTGAAGGTGAATGGGGCACCGATAGGGAACAAACCTTTCTAACATGGAGATGGTCATGTAGAATTGAATGATTAGCCGGTGCAGGGATTTGGAGGGTCTCTTATACCTGCCGATATGTCAACCGCCTCTCTTGCTGCAACATTTTCCTCACAACTTCAATGTTTTTCTCAGTCACTGATTCAGACGGTCGCCCAGAATGAGGATCGTCTTCAACCCCAAAATTTCCCCTCTGGAACTCTTTGCACCTGCGGAAAATAGTTGTCCGATGTGGACAGTCTTTCCCCAGCACAGGAGTCATTTCCTCCAGGCACTGGTCAACAGTTAATCCACGAGCAAAATTGTAGCAGATAATTGCGCGATATTCACCTTTAGACCACTGACATCTTAACTTGCTTTCAATCCCACTGCTTGGTAACAATTGGTGTGAAGGTCATGCCTTGCTGTCTTCTAGACCGGTTTTCACCCCTCTTTTCATCCCTCAACCATAACGGGATGTCCAGCCAACTATCCTAGTGCCCTTTGTATTTCAGTGGGCTTGGTTGACTGATATGTAATAGCAACAGCTAGGGTGGTGAGGGAAGCAACAGGAAACTGCTCACTCCTAATTTCCCTGGTACACCTCGTCGATGGCACTTACGCCATCTATGACAGCTGATGGTGGAAATGTTGGGGTTCCAACCAGTCTTCGGGCTGAGGATTTAACATAAATTACTTGTAACAGACAATACATTTGACGATTTCCCATGTGACCTACAGTATACTCTAGTTTCCTCATTTTAATTGTTTTTATGAGCTCATGTCGACTGCTCTTTCTGTGGAGTATCTCTTCTTTTTCAACTGGTATTCACAAGGTTTTCATCATTCACCAGTATATCCAATCTCGAAAGCTTGCTTCTGTGGCTGTTGCCAATGTCAGTGTGGAGGGGACATAACACTTCGATGTTCTCTTTTTGAGCATTAAGCTTGGATCACGACAGCACAGACATTATAGCATGCTCATGATGGACCTAGCCTTCTCTATATGGTATTTTGAATTATGCAGAATGGTCCCTGTTCTTGTAGCAAAGTTTTGACCCTCCTGATCTGTTGGTTGTTCAGTATAAGGTGAATGTATTCCACTTGCCATCCTTAACTCTAAGCTTATTATTCTATCACTTAATCCACTTGATCCATATATTTTCACCCCAGGCAAATACTGGGGCTGTACCTGAATTAAGGATACGGCTGCTTCCCTCCCACTCATAACCTTTTCTGATCCCATTATTGCCGTAAGACCCATCTGTGTCAGTGCGACGTAAAGCGAATTATTTAAAAACTTAGTAATAATTATCCAAATATTCTTCCAGGAACCTGTTTTATCATCACCCCCACTTCATTCAGTACTTCTTGTCCTCCATTCCAGTAGAGACTGTATCTCTTCCTCAACTTACTCTTTCCTTTTCCTTTCCACTTAACCTCACTCAATCCCATCATTGCTATATTTTACTTCTCCATAAAGTCAGCCACCTCTTCTGACTTTCCAGTCAGGGTCATGAGGTTGATTATTGCCATTTTCATTATCTTCTGTACTGGTCGCCCCATTTTCGTAGTTGCCCATTACATTGCCTCCAGGGAACACCCTAGCTTTCTCTGAGGCTGAGTTAGAGATATAAGCTTTTTGGCTATTATTACAATGAGATCATCACTCCCAAAGGTATTGTAGAGCTACTGCCAGCAGTTGATTAGACTGCTCCTAACGTGGAATACAGACGGCAATCAGAGCTGTCCCAAACCCAGCAACAGATGCTGCTTGGTGTGTTCCATTGTCGTTCCTAGGGCTTGGAAGTTCATGCATTAGTGTACTTTTCCCTGTCCTTATATCTGTATGCTTGTTCATTATTGATATGAATGATCAATTTCTCAGTTTGTTAAACATTGATTCAAGTTGCATATTTTGCAAGGTCTTTTTGTAGTCACTCGCAATCCTGTAACTTATGTATTACTCTATAGCCTACAGTATAACATCATCCACAAAAAGCTCTTTCTGTCTGTGATACACGTTCTTTCCTCCCGTGCTTCGCTACGGTATTATACTGAAATTTAGAATTTAATGCTTATTTTTTAATATATAATCCGCCGAAATTCGCGACCTGACTGGTTTTCTGAGAGAATCCGCCAAAATTCGCGATCTGATTTCTTTTCTAATAGATTATGGCAAGTTTCCTCCCATTTTTCAATCTTTCTTTCCAGCAATCGATTTCGTACTTCCCGGGCTAGGTCCGGGTATTCCACCCGGTCAGTTGGGTCCCTAAATCTTTTCCTATAAGCATTTTTAATATGGATTAAATCCTTCAGGAGATCCAGCGTGGTGTCGTCTTGGGTGCCTTGGCAATACTGAACCCGCGGCCGGACTGCATTCTTAGTCATTACCCATCCAGGACCCGTTTCCAGCGCGGTCCGCACCTTTGACGACGGTCCAGAATATTTATTATTATTATTATTATTATTATTATTATTATTATTATTATTATTATTATTATTAGATATTCTGGACACCACAGCAAAATGCAAGACCGTTACTTGGCGGTAAATTACATCTGCTGCCATTGTCATTGTTGAGAATGTGCACCATTGTCGCGCGTAGGCAAGTGTGCGGGATTTCTGGCGATACGAATGACATACTTCCGTGCATTATTGACTTGATTATAGAGGTGAACAATTGGACAGTCAATCTCATTCCTATCGTTTATTTCAAATGTGTTTAAATTTTTATTTATATGCCAGGAGAATCAACTGTAATCTAAGAACGTCCTCCGAAGGAAAGGATGGCTCTTGAAAAATAAACCCAGGAAAGATTAAAAATGATCGGTTTATGATCAGAATAAGTACATCGAAAATCTACAGCCCGTTTCCAGTCATTTGACAGGATCAGGAATGGAATGAATAAAGCCCCCATCTAGCGGCAATAATCGGAATTGTGCCGGCTGCCGAAACCTGTCGCACTGATTAATGAATGACAAATGAAATGAAATTATATTGGACAGTGTTGCTGGAATGAATGAAATTATATTGGACAATGTTGCTGGAATGAATGATGACAGGGAAAATCGGAGTATCCGGAGAAAAACCTGTCCCGCCTCCATTTTGTCCAGCACGAATGTCACACGGAGAGACCGGGATTTGAACTATGGAACCCAGCTGTGAGAGGCCGGCGCGCTGCCGCCTGAACAACGGAGGCTCCTTATAAATACATTATGAACAGTAAAATCAATTGGTCTCACCTCATTTTACACCCAACCACCGTTAAGTTTATTTACGCCTCCCCTCCAAAAAACTAAAAGAAGGCGTGTTTCTTTATATTTAAAGGAGCTTCCAAACACCAATGTTCACGTCTTTTACCTTCAGTTTTGAGATAAAAATAATTCACTTTATTTCACTTTCACACTCCTCCTTCCCCACCCTAAGTGAATTTTCCGGCAAAAAATACTTGTTACTTTAATAGTAAAGGATCTTCTAAATACCAAATATCACGACTCTCCCCCACCCTAAGTGAATTTTCCGGCAAAAAATACTTGTTACTTTAATAGTAAAGGCTCTTCTAAATACCAAATATCACGACTCTAACTTCTTCAGTTTTTAATTTATGTATCCTCATGAAAGGAATTCAATTCCTTTTCAATCCCGCCCCCAAAACGGGCTTTTCTTTGTTTTTAAGGGAGAACCAAATACCAATTTTCACGTCTGTAGGCCCTAACAACTTTAGTTTTTATTAGATGTAAGTATTCTCATACAATTAAGTCAATTAATTTTAAATTCTTTCACCTCCCCCCCCCCCCTCTCTGATTCATTGGATTTTCCGAGAATAGGTGTTTCTTTACTTTTAAAGCAGATTCCAAATATCAAATTTCACGTCTGTATCATCTTCATTTTTGAGATAACAGTAGCCTAATTAAAAGAATTCAACACCATTTTCAGTCACTTTTACACCCCCCCCCCCCCCCACGTCCACCCAAGTGGTATTTCCAAAAACTAAAAATACACGTTTCTTTATTTTTAATAGAGATAAAAAATACCATTTTTCACTTCTGTAATATCTTTTTTTTTTTTTTTGAGATATACTGTATAAAATCTCATTTTAAAATTTCACCCCCCTTTTAGTTCCCCCGTAAGAGGAGTTTCCAGAAACAAATCACCTATGTTTCTTTACATTTACAGGAGATTCCAAATACCACTTTTTACGTCTGTAACATTCTACGTTTCTCAGATATTCTGTAGATGTAGTCTTTCCAAAAATTCACCCCAATTTGTCACTCGTGTTTAACCGCCATTAATTGGATTTTCCAAAAAAAAAAAATGTGTTTCTTTATTTTAAAGGAGATCCTATATACAAATTTTCAGTTCTGTAATATCTTCAGTTTCTGAGATATATGTATCCTCATTAAAGGCATTCAACCCATTATTCACCCTTTTAACCCCTCCTGTCGGGATTTACAGAAAAAAAGTGTTCCTTTATTTTTAAAGCAGATTCTAAATATCACTTTTTACATGTGCAAACGTTTAAAGTTTTCAGATATAGATACACTCATTTTTAAAATCCAACCCCTTTTAACCCCCCCCCCCCACTATTTGGATTTTCCAAAAGCAAAAACATGTTTCTTTATTTTTAAAGGAGATCCCAAATACCAATTTTCAGGTCTGTTATATCTTCAGTTTCTTAGATTTAAGTATCCTCATTAAAGGCATTCAACCGCTGTTTCACCCCTCCTACCGGGATTTTCCGAAAACAAAAAGTACATGTTTCTTTATTTTTGAAGGAGATTCTAAATACCAATTTTTACATCTGTAAACTTTTAAGGTTTTAAAATGTAGATACACTCAATTTAAAATTCACCCCCCTTTATTTGGATTTTCCAAAAACGAAAGATACCTGTTTCTTTATTTTTAAAGTAGATACCAAATACCAATTTTTAGGTCTGTAATATCTTCAGGTTCTGAAATATAAGTAGCCTCGTTAAAGGCATTCAACCCTTTTTTCACCCTTTTCCACCCTTCCTACTGGATTTTTCTGAAAACAAAAAATACATGTTTCTTTATTTTTACAAGAGATCACACTCATTTTAAAAATTCACCCCCCTTTCCACTCCTCATTATTTGGATTTTCCAAAAACGAAAAATACCTATTTCTTTATTTTTAAAGTAGATCCCAAATACCAATTTTTAGGTCTGTAATATCTTCAGGTTCTGAGATAAAAGTATCCTCATTAAAGGCATCAACCCCTTTTCCACCCCTTTCCACCCCTCCTATTGGGATTTTCCAAAAACAAAAAAATATGTGTTTCTTTATTTTTAATGAAGATTCTAAATACAAATTTTTACATCTGTAAACTTTCAAATTGTATAGATATAGATACACTCATTTTAAAAATTCACCCCCCTTTTCCCCCTCCCATTAATTCGATTTTCCAAACACAATAAAATACGTATTTCTTTATTTATAAAAGAGATCAAAAGTACCAATTTTCAGGTCTGTAATATCTTCAGTTTTTGTGATATAAGTACCGGTATCCTGATTAAAGGCATTCAACCCCTTTTTCACCCTTTTTCAGCCGTCCTATTGGGATTTTCTGGAAACAAAAAAATACGTATATCCTTATTTTCAAAGAAGATTCTAAATACCAATTTTTACATTTGGAAACTTTTAAAGTTTTGAGATATAGATACGCTCATTTTAAAATTTCACCCCCCCCCCTTTTCACCCCTTAGCAACGGAATATCCAAAAATCCTCTCAGTGAGCACCTACATCTTAATATGAATGTATCCCCAAAATTTAATTTCATTATGTCCAGTAGTTTTGGCTCGGCGATGATGAATCAGTCAGTCAGTCAGTCAGTCAGTCAGTCAGTCAGGACAATTCAAGCTATTTTATATATAGCTTGTCCTGACTGACTGACTTATTCATCATCGCCGAGCCAAAACTACTGGACATAAAGAAATGAAATTTTGGGGATACATTCATATTAACATGTAGGTGCTCACTAAGAGAGGCTTTATGGATATTCCGTCGCTAAGGGGGTGAAAATGGGGCTTAATTTTTAAAATGAGGATATCTATATCCCAAAAACCTAAATGTTTATAGACGTAAAAATAGGTATTTGGAATCTGCTTTAAAAATAAAGAAATACGTATTTTTTTTAATTTTTGGAAAATCCCATTTAGGGGGGTGAAAAATGGGGGAAATTTGGTTGAACGCCTTTTATGAGAAGACATATCTCAAAAACTGAAGATGTTACAGACATGAAAATAGAAATTTGGAATCTCCTTTGAAAAAAAGAATCACATATTTTTGCGTTTTTGGATAATCCGATGAATAGGGGGTGAACAGGAGTGACAAACGGGGTGAATTAATAAAAGACTATATCTGCAAATTATCTCTGACAAGTAACATATTACAGATTTGAAAATCGGTATTTGGAATTTCCTGTAAAAATAAAGAAACATAAATATCTTTTTCGGAAAATCCACTTAAGGGGAACTGAAAAAGGAGGTAAATTTTTAAAATTACCATATCTACAGTATATTTTAGAAACTGAACATGTTGCAGACGTGAACACTGGTATTTGGAAACTCCTTTAAAAATAAGGAAACGCATATTCTTTGTTTTTCGGGAAATACCCTTAACGGGGGAGGGAATTGAAAAATTAGTTGAATTATTTGTATGAGAATGTATATATAGACCTACACCAAAAAATCTAAAGATGTTACAAACATGAAAAACAGGTATTTGGAATCTCCTTTAAAAATTAAAAAACACGCATTTGGTTCGGAAATCAATTGGGTGGGGGTGGGGGAGGACGTAGACGGAGATAAATCCCTTTTACGAGGATACATATATCTCAAAACTGAAGATGTTACAGTTGTGATAATTGTTATTTGACAGCTCTTTTAACACGTTGAGTGCCAGACCGATTTTCATAGGATTGCCGTGAGCTAATAACATCAAGTTACTCCCTGGTATTGATTATTTTCACCATGTTGGTCCGTATTGACTTATATTCAAATTTCTGTAAAAAAATATTTTCACCGCCTTGTCAATACTTTATACATTTTATTTTATTTAATTACCGTACATGTACATGTTTCAAGAGCCACTGCTCTTTTCTTCAGCGGTGCCAAACATTAATTGATCCTTGGACTATGGTACAATGGTATAATATAATAAGTATATATGAATTTTGAAAATTGTTACAACAATTTCTTTTAGTTTCACATTTCCTATTTACTATGTCATTTGTTGCAGATTTTACTGGAATTTTCTAAATAATGAAATCTATTAAATTAATCTCTATATGTTAATTTATGTCCTTATTTGCATCTGAAAGAATAAATATTTCTTCTTGTCTAAATTTAACATTTACTTGTCATTTAGTGCAAATCCTTAAATAAATCAATTTGTAAAATAATAGATAACATCTATAAAATAGTCCTTATCCTAAAATCGTAAAATCATAAATAATAAATATCAGTTCGTAAAATAATAAATAACATATATAAAATTAGTTATCCTTTAAAATGTTTCTGCTCTCTTCTTTCTTCTTAAAGTCTGCTATAATTTTCTAGACCTCTCATAAATCAGAATATCTTCTGTTAATCTCGTCCAATTCCTTAAATAAATAAACCAAACAAACTAACTTTAGAGACCTTTTGCGAAAAAAAGATGACTACTCAGATGTCTGGAGAAATTATTTAGGCCTACTTACTTCATTCCATCTAATTTATCCAAAAATTTATGAGATTACGATTTTAGGATAAGGACTATTTTATAGATGTTATCTATTATTTTACAAATTGATTTATTTAAGGATTTCCACTAAATGACAAGTAAATGTTAAATTTAGACAAGAAGAAATATTTATTCTTTCAGATGCAAATAAGGACATAAATTAACATATACCGTCATTTGGGGTAATTTTGGACACTTTTAGCGATTTTTTTGGTTATGATTCTTATTAACGAATTTAATTTCTACGTCTAGGTACATATCTAAGAGATAAAATGAACACCGGAAGAAACACGAGAACGCACATTGTCGTGTTTTAAAAAATATTAAAATGTGTCCGAAGTTACCCCATGTGTTGGGGTAAATTCGGACATGCAGTGTTTTTAAGTTACCGTCCGCGATTACCTCATGTATGGGGTTATTTCGGACAGTTATTTGCGAAAAAAATATATGTGCATGATATAGCAGAATTATTCTTTATTTACATAACAAAACAAACAAAACTTTGCTGCAAAATACAATATAGTTTACTTTCTATTCAATTTAGTCATTCGTGTGGATTATTTACACAACGTCTGTATCAAAGGTGAATATTCCCTTTTCTCTTTTGGTGCCGGTAGAATTTTGGCAATCTGGTCCTTCAGAACTGTGTCCTTATCCTCGACACTCGGAAACACAAATATTTTCTTGCTTCCCCTGTGTGACCATAGGAATTTTACGACGACGTCCTGAGCTCCTATGTTGACCGTCACACCAACATATTGCCTAGTTTGTTTCTTGCTCCCAGACTCGTAATCGTAGTTCACTACGACGAAACTTTCTAGTCCAAGTGTGGAAGTGCATGGTTGGTCATTTGATAACTGTGGAACTTCTTCCTGATTTTGTACAGCAGTTTCACTGTCGCGTAAGTGACCACCCACGATAGATTTTCCGGGAGTAACATTCAGTTTACGACGGCGAGATGATGCGGTAGAACCAGAGCCGTAACGAGCTTGAGATAGTACTGTCTCGAAAGTGGATAACCAAGACGATTCGTTTGCATTTGAATCTGATGTTTCTGGAAACCTGTTAAGGACTCTCTGGGGGTCAAGAGGAATTAATCCAGTGCTGCGGAAGCCACTTCTGATATTATCTGCTTTTCGCGCCTCTATCTTATCTAGCGTCTCCTTCAGAAGAGGTGGGAAAGCATCTCTAGATATAGGCCCACGTGTACACTTCTTCCAGTTCGTCAGCACATCCCTCCAGGCTTTCTTAAGTGGCCCAAAAAAACACACGTCTAAAGGTTGTAGAATATGTGTGCTATTTGGTGGGAGAAGGATAAAAGAAATGTTGTGCTTTTCACATTCTTGAATAACTGAGAGAGACAAATGGCTCGATAAATTGTCCTCAATCATGACTTTTGGTCCATCCAGCTGTTTCAAATACGGCAGTGCCACCGTTAAGAACCAATCTTCAAAAATCGGTAGATCGAACCATCCACTTTTGTTCCTGTTGTATTGGGTGCCAGGAGGGCCACCTTCTTGCCAGGTATCCCACAGATGCTCAGACTTGTGCAAAACGTACGGGGGCAGTAGTTTTCCATCCCCACTTGCACACATCATGACAGAAATACTTGTCTTGGAGAAGTCCATTACTCTCTCCGCATGCTTAATCCCTCTCCTAACAATCACGTGTTTCTTCCTGGGTCGTCACTTAAATTGGTTTCGTCATAGTTTATGACATTTTCCGGTGGAATGTTTTCCAGAGTGGGTTGCACGTTAACGAAAAATTCGCGCACGGACTCCGAGCTAACCTCCGCACGAGCTCTCTTAATGTTCTCTGAGAGACGAACGGGGAGAATGCTGGAGTGCTTCTTTAAGAAAGACCTTGCCCATTCGACGCCTGGAAGATTCTGGGTAAATCTCCTCTCCTTTCTTCCAATCCTGTCAAGGTACCCCTTTACAATGTATCGAATATCACTTGAAGTGAGAGGATATCCCCAGTGTGCTGCTCGGACGATCCCGTGTACAAGCATTTCCTCCTCTTCAGTGTCCAGGACAGGTGGTGCTCCGATTGCTTTGGGGTTGGTGCGGTTCACCTTATTCTCCAGGGTCGATCGCGGTACCTGAAAATACTCCACGGCTTTGCGGTAGGACATTTTTCCAGCCTTAATGGCATTTACTGCCGCATCGAGTTTACTTTTCTCATAGTTGCAATACAACTGTCCTCCTAATCTTCTCTTGTACACACGCGGCATAGTCCGAAATTACCCCAGCCTTGCACAGATTCACAGAAAAATGTGTGTAGAACGAAGTGTTTAAAGATAAACTTCGTAGAAGCCTCACGGATACTTTCAAACACAACAGAACAAATGGTAGACAATAGTGAACAGCAGCTGGACTCTTTTAATACCTGTGTACACTAAGAAGTTCCTGTACCAATTGTCAAGGCTATAATGAAACCGACAACGACGACCATTATTAACGTGATAATTTTGTAAGTAACGCAGGATATACACGCTAAAATTGGCACGGGAATTCGTCTTGAATTCAAAAAATTCGAGCGCGGGAATTCTATCTTGGAAAATTCAGAGTGACCAACCGTGAAACGAAAAAGTACCGTTTTGTCCGAAATTACCTCCTGCGTCCGAAATAACCCCAAATGATGGTAGAGATTAATTTAATAGATTTCATTATTTAGAATATTCCAATAAAATCTGCAACAAATGACATAGTAAATAGGAAAGGTGAAACCAAGAGAAATTGTTGTAACAATTTTCAATATTCATATATACTTATTATATTATACCATTGTACCATAGTCCAAGGATCAATTAATGTTTGGCACCGCTGAAGAAGAGAGCAGTGGCTCTCGAAACATGTACGGTAATTAAATAAAATAAAATGTATAAAGTATTGACAAGGCGGTGAAAATATTTTTACAGAAATTTGAATATAAGTCAATACGGACCAACATGGTGAAAATAATCAATTCCGTACACGTATATGCGCCCCCATATGGGGTCATACTTATACAGTAGTTACTGACACGAACCTCGGTAATATTTACCTTTTCCTTTGCAGGGACGCGTTAAATGCTGTTGATTATGAGAGATGTGTTAGCTTGTTCATACTGGAGCCGTAAAAATGTACGATCCCCGATTTTAGGTCAGGAAATGTTTGTAAATAACGATCTTCCGATTTTAGGTTAGGAAACTTTCGTATGGAATATAGTTATATAAAGTAATGAAAATCATGTGAATTTGGTAAATTAGAATGTAACAGAATAATATTATAAGAAGAATTAGTAGTTAAGTAATACTGAACAAGTATATAATTTTGTTTGTATAAATTTTAATTTGAGTAAGAGAACCTAGCAGCGATGCTTGTGCAACATGAGAAACCAGTGTCTATATCATTGAAGACGGTCATAATTTTTGCAACAGCTGGCTTAGACACCCGGATTACAGTGGGGATACGTATGCTGGAGACAGTAACATCAATGTGGATGAACGTGCGAGATCGCTATTTGCTCTGTACCGGGTTCAAAATCACTGTAACTATATACTTCGTCTACATCATCATTGTCCTACTTGTTCGATATATTGTCCAGACTATCTGCACTAAATCTTTTACTGTTCAAATTACTCGTAACGACTTAAAAAAGAAAAGGAAACTCACAGCTCTGCACACTTACATAAACAATCCATGCGCGAGATTGACAATGACTTTCTCACCCTAAAAAGCACTTTGATGTACCCATATATGGTCGCGCCAAAACAGGAATTGAGGGATGGAAGGTGGACTATGCACGTACTTAAATAGACGACCAGCAGATGGCAGGAAGATACTTTATAGAGCTTCGAAACACATACCTACTGCATACCCAAATGGGTTCGCACAGTTCTTGAGTTAGAACGAACGTACGACCCCAGATGGGGACGTGAAGTTCAAACACTTTACTACTCTCACGTACCCAAATGGGGTCGCATGGCACTCAACGTGTTAAAGAAACGGTTACTGTTTGTTTTTGGAAAATTCACGTGAGTGGGGAGTGTGAAAGGAAGTTAAAAAAATGGAATTCTTTTTCTGGAAAAACTGATATCTCAAAAATGAAGATTACAGACATGGAAATTGGTATTTGGAATCTACTTTAAAAATAAAGAAACACGCATATTTTGGGTGGGGCGAAACCAACTTAATGGGCGGGGGTGGAGTGAAAAAGGAGTTGAATTATTTTCATGAGGATACTTACATCTCAAAAACTGAAGATGTTACAGACATAAATATTTGTATTTCGAATTTTCTTTCTAAGCAAAGAAACGTGTAATCTTTTGTCTTTGGAAAATCCACTTAAGGGGGTGAATTAATTGAAAAAATAGTTGAATATTTTGTATGAAGATATTTATATCCCAAAAACTAAAGATGTTACAGACGCGAAAATTATATTTGGAATCTCCTTTAAAAATAAAGAAACACACATTTGTGGGGGAGGGGGGGGAAATTCAACTTGCGGGTGGGGGCAGTAAAAAAGGAGTTTAATTTCTTTTTATGAGGATACATATATTTCAAAACTGAAGATGTTACAGTCGTGATAATTGGCATTTGGAAACTCCTTTATAAATAAAGAAACAAGATTTTTTGGTTTTTGGAAAATTTGCTTAAAGGGGGGAGGGTGAAAGGAAGTGAAAAATATTAATTCTGTTTATGGAGAAACTTATATCCCAAAAATTTAAGGTTACACTAGTAAAAATTTGTGTTTGGAATCACCTTAAAAAAATAAACTTGCAGTTTTTGGAGGGGAGGAATCAACATAACGGGCTGGGGTGAAAAAGGAGATGAATTCTTTTAATGAGGATACTCATATCTCAAAAACTGAAGATGAAAGAGGCATGAACATTCGTATTTAATTTTCTTTCAAAGTAAAGAAACGTGTTCTTTTGTCTTCGGAAAATCCACTTAAGGGGGGTGAATTAATTGAAAAATTTGTTGTATTCTTTGTGTGAGGATACTTATATCTCAAAAGCTAAAAATGTTAAAGACGTGAAAATTGGTATTTGGAATCTCATTTAAAAATAAAGAAACACGCACTTTTGGGGAGGGGGAATCAATTTAACGGTTAGGAATGGGGGGGCGTGAAAAAGGAGTTGAATTACTTTTATGAGGATACTTATATCTCAAAAACTGAAGATGTTACAGATGTGAAAATTAGTATTTGGAATCTCCTTTAAAAATTAAGAAACATGCATTTCTTTTTTGCGGAAAATCGACGTAAGGGCTGCGGGGTTGAAAATAAGTAAGTAAGGAGTTGAAATATGTTTATGAGGATACTTTATCTTAAAAACTGAAGCTGCTGCAGATGTGAGAGTTGGTATTTTGAATTTCCTTTCAAAACAATATAACGTGTATTTTTTGTTTTTGGAAAGTCCACTTAATTGGATAATAACAGTAAGTCCACTTAAGGCGGGAGACAGGTGGAAAGAAGAAGAAGAAGAAGTTGAATTTTTTATGAGTATACATTTATCTCAAAAACTGAAAGTGTTACAGACGTATAGACATGAAAACTACTATTTGGAATCTCCTTTAAAAATAATGAAACACGTATTTTTTTGGTTTTCGGAAAATCCAGTTCCGGGGCTGAAAAGAATTGGAAAAGCGGGTGAATTTCTAAAATGAGTAGTGGTATATCTACATTATATGTCAAAAACTTCACATGGTAGAGACAAGAAACTTGGTATTTGGAAGGTCCTTTAAAAATACAGGACTGGACGAGTTGGCCGTGCGGTTAGGAGCACGCCGCTGTGAGCTCGCATCCAGGAGATAGTGGGTTCGAACTCCACTGTCTGCAGACTTGAAGATGGTTTTCCGTGGTTTCCCATTTTCACACCAGGCAATTCACACCTTAATTAAGGCCACGACCGCTTCCTTCCCATACCTAGGCCTTTACTGTTCCATCGTCGCCATAAGGCCTATCTGTGTTGGTGCAACGTAAAGGAAATACCAAAAGAAAATACAGGAGCCTGTACGTTTTTGTTTACGGAGAAGGCACTTAACAGGGGTTGAAAAGAAGTGAAGAATATTAGAAATGTTTTTTAAGAGGTTACTTATATCTTAAAACTGAAGATGTTACAGACGAGAAAACTGGTATTTGGAATCTCCTTTAAAAATAAAGAAACGTGCATTTTTGTTTTCGGAAAATACACTTTGATCAGGTGGGGGAAGGACTGATCAAGGGGTTGAATTCCTTTTATGGGGATACTTATGTATATCTCTAAAACTGAAGATGTTACAGATGTGGTAATGGGTATTTGGAATCTCCTTTAAAAATAAAGAAACATGTATTTATTTTTTCGACTTGAGAGAAGACTGTTTCTCACATGTGCAGTTCTATGTCGCATGGTCGCCTTAGCCTCAAAAGGTAATACCACAAACATGGTTTAAAAAGAATTTCTGGGGTAATATTTTTGGGTGTGTTTTTATACTTTAAGAATTTTCAGATGATGTCTTAGTACAACGCCGAGGAATGATTACTTTGATCAAATTACGAAATCGACGTGAGCGAAGCCTCGGGTAATTGCTAGTCATCGCAAAACGTTTAAAGTTTATAGATGTAAAAAATTAGTACTTAGAATCTCCTTTAAAAATAATGAAACACGTATATTTTTGTTTTCGGAAAATCCCAATAGGAGGGGTTGAAAAGGGTGAAAATATTTTGAATGCCTTTTATTAGGCTAATTATATTTCAGAACCTGAAGATATTACAGACCTGAAAATTGGTATTTGGGATCTACTTTAAAATAATAAAGAAACAGATATTTTTCGTTTTTTGAAAATCCAAATAATGGGGGGTGAAAAGGGGAGTGAATTTTTAAAATGAGTGTATCTACATCCTAAAATTTTAAACGTTTACAGATGTGAAAATTGGTATTTTGAATTTCCTTTAAAAATAAAGAAACATGTATTTTTTGTTTTCGGAAAATCCCAATAGGAGGGGTGTAAAAGGGTGAATAATGGGTTGAATGCCTTTAATGACGGTACATATATCTCAGAAACTGAAGATATTACAGAGCTGAAAATTTGTATGTGGGATCTCCTTTAAAAATAAAGATACACGTATTTGTTTGTTTTTGGAAAATCCAATTAATGGCGGTTAAACAGGAGTGACATACTTGGGTGAATTTTTTGAAAGACAGTATCTACAGAATATATGAGAAACGTAGAATGTTACAGACGTAAAAAGTGATATTTGGAATCTCCTGTAAATGTAAAGAAACATAGGCGATTTGTTTTTGGAAACTCCTCTTAAGGGGAACTAAAGAGGGGGTTAAATTTTAAAATGAGAATTTATACAGTATATCTCAAGAAACTTAACATGTGACAGAAGTGAAAAATGGTATTTTTATCTCCATAAAAATAAGGAATCGTGTATTTTTAGTTTTCGGATATAGCACTTGGGTGGAGGGGGGGGGGGTAAAAGTGACTGAAAATGGTGTTGAATTCTTTTAATTAGGCTACTGTTATATCAAAAATGAAGATGTTACAGACGTGAAATTTAATATTTGGAATCTGCTTTAAAAGTAAAGAAGGACGAATTCTCGGAAATCCAATGAATGGGGAGGGGGGGGGGGGTGGTGAAGAATTGAAAAATTAATTGGCTTAATTGTATGAGAATACTTACATCTAATAAAACCTAAAGTTGTTAGGGCCTACAGACGTGAAAATTGGTATTTGGATCTCCTTTAAAGACAAAGAAAAGCCCGTTTTTGGGGTGGGGATCATCTTGGGAGGCGTGAGTGAAAAGGAGTTGAATTCCTTTCATGAGGACATATAAATCAAAAACTGAAGAAGTTACAGTCATGATAATTGGTATTTAGAAGATCCTCTACTATTATATAATAATATTGCTAATTGTTTTACGTCCCACTAACTACTTTCACGGTTTTCGGAGACGCCGAAGTGCCGGAATTTTGTCCCGCAGGAGTTCTTTTACGTGCCAGTAAATCTACCGACACGAGGCTGACATATTTGAACACCTTCAAATATCACCGGACTGAGCCAGGATCCCTCTACTATTAAAGACAAGTATTTTTTGCCGGAAAATTCACTTGAGGGGGGGGGGGAGGAGTGTGAAAGTGAAAAATGTGAATTATTTTAATCTGAGAACTGAAGGTAATAGACGTAAACAATGGTGTTTGGAATCTCCTTTAAACATAAAGAAGCACGCCTTCTTTTAGTTTTTTTTGGGGGGGGGGTAAATAAACTTAACGGCGTTCGGTTGTAAAAGGAGTTGAGACCAATTGATTTTACTGTTCATAATGTATTTATAAGGAGCCTCCGTTGCTCAAGCGGCAGCGCGGCGGCCTCTCACAGCTGGGTTCCATGGTTCAAATCCCGGTCTCTCCATGTGACATTCGTGCTGGACAAGACGGAGGTGGGACAGGTTTTTCTCCGGATATTCCGGTTTTCCCTGTCATCATTCATTCCAGCTACACTGTCCAATATAATTTCATTTCATTTGTCATCCATTAATCATTGCCTCAGAGCAGTACGACAGGTTTCGGCTGCCGGCACAATTCCTATTGTCGCCGCTAGATGGGGGCTTTTTTCATTCCATTCCTGACCCTGTCGAATGACTGGAAACAGGCTGTAGATTTTCGATGTACTTATTCTGATCATAAACCGATCATTTTTAATCTTTCCTGGGTTCATTTTCAAGAGCCATCTTTCCCTTCGGAGAACGTTCTTAGATTACAGTACATTCTCCAGGCATATAAAGAAAAATTTAAACACATTTGAAATAAACGATAGGAATGAGATTGACCGTCCAGTTTTTCACCTCTATAATAAGGTCAATAATGCACGGAAGTATGTCATTCGTATGGCCAGAAATCCCCCACACTTGCCTACGCGCGACAATGTTGCTGGTCATATTCTCAACAATGACAATGGCAGCAGATATAATTTACCGCCAAGTAGCGGTCTTGCATCTTGCTGTTGGGTCCAGAACATCTATAATAATAATAATAATAATAATAATAATAATAATAATAATAATGTTCTGGACCGTCGTCAAATGTGCGGACCGCGCTGGAAACGGGTCCTGGACGGGAAATGACTAAGAATGCAGTCCGGCTGCGGGTTCAGAACCGCCAAGGCACCCAAGACGACACCACGCCGGATCTCCTGAAGGATTTCATCCATATTAAAAATGCTTATAGGAAAAGATGGCAAAGATTTAGGGACGCAACTGACCGGGTGGAATACCTGGACCTAGCCCGGGAAGTACGAAATCGATTGCTGGAAAGAAAGATTGAAAAATGGAGGGAGACTTGACGTAATCTATTAAAAAACGAATCAGATAGCGAATTTTGGCGGATTCTCGCAGAAAACGAGTCAGATTGTGAATTTTGGCGGTTTATATATCTAAAACCATAAGCATTCAATTATAAATTTCAGTATAATACCGTAGCGAAGCACGGGTACCTTGCTAGTTTATATATAAGAAGATATAAAGGTCCAATAATACTACCTTGCAAAACCCCCTCATAATCACTACAGGATCAGTTAATGTTTTGCCTACTTTAATTCTCCGAGTTCTTTTTTCTAGAAATTTGTCACCCACTCATCTTTTGTCTAGCCCAGTAGCCCTCATTTTCATCAGCAGTCTCCCATGATCTACCCTACCAAAAGCCTTGATTCGGTCAATGGCAATACAGATCATTTTACCTTCTGAATCTAAAATATCTTCTATTTTGTTCTGGAATCTGCAAGGTGAGCCTCACTGGAATAACCTAGTAATTTTGCAAATGTGTCTAATATAATTGGGAAGAAAGTTGAGATGACCATCCTGTAATTATCTGCTGTATGTTTATCTCTCTTTCCTTTCTAGGCTGGGGTTGGCATACCAACTCTCTGTTCAATTAGTTATCAATGATCTGCATTTAGGCTGTTGCCCAGGTGGCAGTTTCCCTATCAGTTGTTTACCTAGGCTTCTCTTAAACACTTTGAAAAACCTTGGAAATTTATTGAACATTTCCCGTGATAAAATACTCCAATCCCTTACTCCTCGTCCTGTAAATGAATATATGCCCGAATTTGTCCTCTTCAATACCAACTTTATCTTCATACTGTATAACCCCGATTTTGCGTGACCTCGATTTAAAATAAACCCGCATTTAAGCAAAGAAATTTCTAGTCGCCAACAGTTATTCCATAAGAGTAATGCAGTTTTATATTTGATTTAATGTAATTCACGATAGGGCAAAACCCGCATTTAGCGTTAAGGAAATGTTAAAATTATCAAATATTTATTTATATTCGTTTTTGTTATGGGACATTAAAAACCTATGAAGAAAGACGTCATAAGCTTGCTAAGGGTGATTCAAGGCAGAAGGAGAATTTAGAGCACGGGCATTTAGGGCTAAAGTGAGATGTCGGACTCGGATACACATCCGACTATGGTCACTGTAGTACAATAGAATAAAACCCCTATTTTAATGACAAAATGTTTTTATAACCTTCGAAAATTCCTATATTAATCTGTGCAATATCCTTCGGTTACAATGAGAACCCTTTTACTGATTCATACGTTATTATGGGCAAACATCGGGAGAACATGTTTTCGCAATAAGTACAATGACAGCAGTTGTTAACTGCTTAGAAATAAAGGCTGAATTAAATGATTCCTTAATTTTAATACTGTGTACTGAAATAAAATAAGCATCTAATACTTATTCTCAAAATACAGCGGTGTGCATAACTAATTTCAGAGGTTAGGTTATGTACTTTCGCACCTTGTTAAATTTCAGAAAGACTGTTCCCATGTAAATTTATAGTTAAAATATTATCATTATTCTACAGTGAGCTTGAAATATGTTTTCATAATATGTGCACAGTAAACCTAGGTTAGGTAATGCCATGTGAAGTAAAAAAATGGAAATGTTTGCCCCAAGCCTCCGGAGTGATGCTATTTCAATTTTTAAGAATGAAACTGAATATGCGTGTTCAGACTATTGGAATTAGAAAATACGTGCTAATGAATAAGCCGCTGCTTGGAAAATATCCAAAGATGTTTAAACAAACCGAATGCTGTTTCATACCGATTTTAATGTGTTTTTGTGCGAGTTTGGTATCTTTCCCGACTTTTATGGAAGATCATATATAGCGTTATAAGAACCACCTTAAACCGAAGCAGTTTTGCATTCACCGGCAAAGATTTGTCAAAATGAAGCACAAACCATAACTACAGTACAGTGTGTAGGGTAGATATCTCCTTGTTTTATTGCTGTCACTGTGTAAATAATGTATGGTGGTACAATGTATGTTAATACAAAGATCTCTGGAAAAGGTGTGCTTTCTACTGAAACCTCGATTTAAGGTAAACCCCCATTTAAGGTTTAAAAAAATCAGGTCCCTGTAAAAACGTTAAATAGGGTATTCTAATATGTTACGATCTTCCCTATTTTTAAAAGCTCCGCTCAAGCTTACTGGTATGCTAATGTCATTCCACGCCATTCATACAAACAGTAATCAGATAAGTACTTTAGATACGGTACTATATCCTAAAAATTGTATCAATCCCAGCTATTTTTCTAGCTTTTAACTTCAGTATTTTTATTTGTATCATCTTAGGTAAATTTCAGTAATTCGCTAGTAAGCTCACCGGAGAAGAAATTAGTCACCCTAGTGCGCACACACTGATGGATCGTTAAGCCTATACAGATGGTGCAGCGAACTTGTCCCAGGCTCAACTGCATGTGCACTGAATCTACATGAGCATAAGGCAGTAGTGATCAGTGAGACATTGATATTTCAAGCAGACTCTGTACGTTAACATGGGTAGA
Source organism: Anabrus simplex (assembly GCF_040414725.1). NCBI lineage: Eukaryota > Metazoa > Arthropoda > Insecta > Orthoptera > Tettigoniidae > Anabrus > Anabrus simplex. The sequence goes on along the minus strand of NC_090266.1, from coordinate 174,872,947 downwards.
TGTAAGGATGTGACTGAATGGCAAAAATGGGCAGTCATGTTTGGCTGTGCCCATGACCATACAGTGCGTGAAGTTACTGGATTTGTTAGTGTTTTGCAGCAGATTCTTCAACATGTTTACAAGCAATGGTGTACTACACATGGCTATGAAACATGATGTCAGAATTGTGGTCAGAAACAGATCCTGACTCAGAGGGACCGGAGTCGCGTTCTATGGCTTATAAATCAAAGTCACTTCCAAACCTGACAGGAATTGTTGCAGTCGGTGAATGAAGGTCTATTCTAACTTGTTAGCGAGAGAACATTTCGAGGGGAACTGCAAGCAATGAACATTTGGAGTCGGTCACCTCACAAGAGGCCATTGCTCACACAGGCACATAGAAGCTGTGCATCTTCATTGGGCTAGAAATCATCAAAGCTGGACAGTAGCTGACTGGCAGAATATAGTGTAGTCTGACAAATTAAATTTTTTGCCTGTATTCCAATAACACATGTCGTTGAGTGCACCGAAGGCCAAATGAGGCATTTCGCCCTGGATGTGTGCAGGGTACGGTTCAAGTCAGAGGTGGGTCTGTGATGTTTTGTGGGTATTATTTGTGTCATGGATTGGGCCTGCTCACTGAGGTGACCACTAACATAAACCAAATGTTTATTTAAACATTCTGGATGATCAGATGTTGCCTTTCAGTCAACATCTGCATAATGAGTATGCTATTGATACAGCAAATTTTTCAAGATGACAACAGCAAAGTTCATCTGGCTGGATGCATATGAGACTGGTTTTATGAACCCTCACCCCCCACCCCCACGTGTCCCATCTTGATTGGCCTGACTTGAACCCCATTGAAAATCTGTTGGAAAAATTAGAACAGTGGGTAAAATTCTGACATCAGCGTCCCCGCAATTTGGTGGAATTGCGCGATCAAATCCTCAGTGAGTGGCTTAACCCAGATGTGGTATACCTGCACAACCGTGTGGACTCACTCCCTAACCAAATCCAGGCGTAGTTACATGGTATTAAATGATGCCTGTAATGATTTCTCCAGGTGACTAATTTTTGTCCAGTGAGCTTATTTTCACCCCCCTCTACAGATGATAGATATATACATAAAATGTCCACTGCTGCACTTGCCTCAGCACTGGTAGGTATCACTTCACTTTGCTCATATTCTTCTTTGTTGTCATTAGTGGGAGACTCGGCTACTGTTTGTTCCAGTCAACTCGTCCACTTCTTTCCTTTGTAGTTATCACAGCATCATTCACAAGAAGAAAGACTTCAGTTTGACTGCAACATTCTCCATATATTAGGAAGCAGTTTTCTTTTTTCTCCTCCTCCTCCTTTCCAGCATCCATAAGGAATAAAATTCACTGAACCGGTATCTTCCTATAAAGTGACTTAAAAGGAGTGTATAACCCCTGAATCCATAGGCTGCAGTTTACTTGTGCACTTATCAGACAGTAATTGCAACTGCATGGCCCTCAAATAAATATTCAGGGAAAGTGCAGGACAGTGGTCGATATAAAGAAGGCTCTTCCTAATTTGCGCATCCATTTTTGCATTCAGAGCAACCAACCAGTGTCGAAAAATATCTGAGGTCATCCAGGCTTTATGGTTGGCATCACAGGCAGTTAGTAATGTTTGCACCTGCCTGAAACAATGAGACTTTTTTAGATCTCCCCATCACAATGGGGTGGAGCTTCTCAGAGCCGTCACCATTGGCTCTAAATATCGCTAAGCGACCATGGCATCTGTCCCCTTTGAATTCCTAAGTCTTGCTGGACATCACACTGAAAAACAGTCCAGTTTTGTTTACGTTAAAAAATGTTCCTGGGTTAATATTTGTTGGTCAGATCCCGCCATCTTACTTTGATCCACTCTTCCACAGTTTCACTAACTGCTTTTGATTCCCCCACATACAGTTTATAGGTTATGTTATGCTTTTTCCTAAATCAGTCAATCCGGGCTGAAATTTGTTTGCCACTTTACACATCTTTTTGCTTAAGAGCACACCGTCAGTTGGAATGCCTACGGCTCTTGAAGTTTCAAACAATTTTTTAAACTATATTTTCCAATTCCTCATCTTCGGAACATAACAAACGTTTCCTCCTCTTTGAGTTTGGTCTGCATTCTAAAGCACTTGGTGTTATGCTTCCTCTGTTTTTCACCTTTGTATTCAGCGTGGATACAGAAGTTGCAACTCTCGTGCCACTGCAACGTGGAATGAAACAACTTTTTCCAAGATTTTAACCGTCTCTTCCATGGTGAAAGTTTTCCTTTCCTTATTATTATTTTTTGCATTATTAGCCAGAAAGGCAAACCCCAACAGTAAAGCAATAACACAAAGAAGAATATGCACGAGCGTAAACAAACCACGCAACAAGAAAATCGGGGCAAATTTCTTTAGCCACTTGACGCAGTTGGCAACAACTAACAAAAATAAATTCGTTGAATCAGCAACAATAACTTTGAAAACTTCAGCAACAAAAGTAAGCATAAAAAATAACCACAAAATAATGAACTTGGGCAAAACAAACACTGAATCACTTGATAAATTCATGACTGTACACCAGTGTAGCTTCTCAAAGATTGAACCTGTGCGGGTTAAGCGTCAGCACATGCCTAAATACAAAGTATGTTACAAGTGTTATCGGAAGTACCGTGCTAAGAATTAGACTATGGTTGCTTGATTTGGTCATCATGCTATTGATCACTCAAAGCATTTTAGGTTAGTTGCAACACCATTTTACTTCGATTCTGCCCCCTCACCCACTCTCAAACAACCTGACATGGCATAAATGGCGGGAAGCGTAAAATTTCACAGCCAGAAATTCGAGGATTTTAGTACATTGTATACATAGGAAATCTGAAGAAACCATCAAAAAATGTTTTAAACAACAGGAAAACATTGAATACGGTAATATAAAAGCAGGGTAATAATACTGCTTTTCATTGGTCGATTGGATGGTGGCCTCATTAAAGTTTGTTTAATTCACCATCGAGAGTTCAGTTGTTCACCCAGTGGGGATTCTGGCTCAATGCAGCCTTGTATTGAGCTCAGCCATGGCCATCTTGATATATAGAGGCCTGCTACCAACAGTTGTGACGTCACGCGTATAGTGCTCACTCTCCGTCATCGCGTGTAATTCCTATATTGCTGATACGATACCTTTTATCATAATGTGACAAAGAAAATGCAATAATAAGCCCATAAACACATAACATTGAAGAAACACTATCAAAAGAATACATACGAATACACAAATATATGCACTCAAGATAGTATATTACATATTGTAAAATGTTCGACTGAAGGCTACTCACTTGGACTCTCGAAACAATGTATGCTTTTCTGAGCACATAAATGAGTTAAAAAATGTATTTTCGAAAATATGACAGATCTTGGTCACAACACTCATTAACTCTGCAGCACACACCCACACTTGTCACAGAAATTACCAGGTTTTTCGACTTTCATTATCAAAACATTGGAAAAAACATCCCTACAATTATTACTGAATGAGATATCAAGGTCTGAGTTAATGTGTATCTTTCCACAATTTGAAAAGTATTATGATGGTCACTCACCAAACTCTTGTTGTCTTTGTGACGTTTTATTGGAACAACGTATAGGTTGATTAAGATTTTTTGACAAGACGTTCAAGGAGAAAAGAGCTGGGACCAATTGGAGGTTAGTGGATGCAATAAGAAGAAGAAAAAAAAAAAGTTAATCAAAACAGTATATTGTTTCTACAAAGGAAATCAATTTTAAATTTTACAACTCAAACTTTTGTAACCGGACACACACAAAAGAAAACACTCATCGTGAATGACGTACATAGGATAGAATCCCTAGACCATTTACAAGTTATAATATTTGACTAATCAAATGAACGTGGTAACCTATAAGCCTCGGAGAATATGGACACAAATTTCCAAAAGGGTAAACAAAGAGAGAAGAAAGGCACGGGAAGGACCAAGGACGGGGATCACAATAATGGGAGTCGCCTGAGTATAAACATTGCCAAATGCAGGAACAGTTTTATGTGATAAGTTGTACCGTCCAGGCCACAAGTTCAATCACTCACCAACTCTTGAAATTGGATATTACTCAATGTTCATTTGTTAAGAAAAAAGTGTCACTCATATTAGACTTAAAAGAAAACCGGCCACAGCAATGAAGATAACTCCAAAATCCATAGGAGGAGAATAATAGTGGTAATTATAAAGTAAATACTCTGTTGCTCACCCAATGCAGCAAATAAAAGAAGTGGAGCTTCCCAGCAAATACTGGGAAGTCCTCAGACGACCCTCCAACCACACTCGGAATCAGTGCTGGACTGAAGACCGAGTATGTGGGGGAAGCCTTTATACCGCTGCAGAAAGTTCCGGAAAAAAGTACACAAAACGTCGAGAAATATCGGACACTGACGTAGCAGATGACGTAACGCAGAGGAGACTCAGTGTGTAGTCAGCAGTTCACCAGGACGGATGCACGGCGCGTCAGCAGAGAAGGTCCAAGGCCGGTTAGATGGATGAAGTATCGGCGAGTATATGAACATAGATGAAGTTGCAGATGACGGTAGCCGAAAATAGGTGAGTGATCGTTACATATTCCCCCGCCGGCCAGGAATCCGAAGGATTCCGGAAGTCAAGATGGACCCGACGAATGGCGACAGGCGAAGAGGAAGGAAGAACAAGAGGAGCTGGAACAAAAACAGACTCGGCAAGAAACAAAGTTTAAATAAACATAATAAAGGCACAAGGAAGGGAAGGGGGGGGGTATTAAAAATTTACAATAAATGAACACAATATGGTCTAGGGTATATTTTTTTTTTAACATACATAATATATAAAAAAATAAAACAAAAGAAGGGGAACATTCCCTAATGTTCACCAAGATGGGAGAGTCCAGTTGACCCGGGTGGGGTTGAAGGGTCACTGGGTAGAGCAAAAGAGAAAAGAAAAAGAAAGAAATTACTGAAAATACTGTTTCAACTGCGAAACATGGGCCTTTTTAATAATGGAAGGATCATTTGCATCCTGTAATAAAACAGAAACCGGAGTAGAGAAGTGAATGATTGAAAAAGGGCCTGTCCAACGAGGGCAAAGTTTAGCAGATATGTGATCATTCGCGGAACTTTGAGGATGATTCTTTAACAGTACTTTATCTAAAAGTTTAAATTTTGATGGACGGTGCCCACGGTCGTGAACCCGTCGATGGACCTCCCGTGCCTGGTGCAATTTAGTTAAGGCCCTTTTCCACTCCGCTTGAGTGACTTGATTAGGGGGGCAAAGGAGCAAAGAAGGTAGATCCCATGTTAAATCCAAAGGAGTTTGCAAATCTCTACCCAAAAACAATTTCGCCGGGGAAAGAGAGGTGGAGTTATTGATGGCAGAATTAAGTGCTAGGGCAAAGGCAGGCAATTCAGAATCCCAATGGCGTTGGTCTTCGGAATGAAAAATGGACAATAGAACTTTCAAATTTCTATGATATCGTTCGACGAGATTGGCTTGAGGATGGTAGGGGGAGGTAAAGACCTTGTTAATACCATTCATAAAGCAAAAGTTATAAAAGGATTGTGAGGTAAAAATGGTAGCGTTATCCGAAACTAGGTATTTTGGTAGACCAATAATGGGGAAAATTTGGTCATTCAAAAGCCGAATAATAGTTTGAGAAGAAAGCGTACGCAACGGACGCAAAATCAAAAATTTAGAGAAACCATCAAGCAGAGTAAAAATATATGCATTGCCGTGGGAGGATTTAGTGATAGGTCCGACAACATCAATATAATACCTCTCAGCAGGATAAGTAGAAGGTGTGGCGGAATGAGCACCAAAGGACAATGCGTTCCGGGGTTTGTGTTTTTGGCATAAAGTACAAGATTTAACCCAAGTGATGACATCCTTACGCATATTGGGCCAAAAGAATTGAGATGCCAACCGAGAATAAGTTTTAGCGCGCCCAAAGTGTCCCCCTGTAGGAGATCCATGATAATACTGAAACAGCATCGAACGTAAAGGGGAAGGAATGACTACTCTAGGGATTGATTTAGGAGTTGGTTTAAAAACCAACAATTCATTATGGATCCGGAAAGGTCCGTCATAGTTAGTAGCAGAAAGAGAAATCTTAATATCTTTACAGTAAGAATCGGTAGATTGATGCTGATGACACGAGTCAAAAGATAATGGAAAATCAATAAGAGAAGAAATCGCATTGATTTCATAAGAAGGAAGTTGATCTAAAGTTGAAGAGGGAGATTGGTCAAAAAGGCGAGAAAGAGCATCAGCGACTGAATTTTGATAACCTGAAACGAATTTTACAGAAAACTTAAAACGAGAAAGGCGGAGCAGCCATCGACCGGTCCTGCCTATTTTAGGGGCATTGTTGAGTAGCCAGGATAAGGCCTGATTATCAGTTTGAACAAGAAATTGCCGATGGTCAAGGTATTCCGAAAAATGCTCAATAGTGAGGATTAACGCTAATGCTTCCCTTTCATAAACAGAATACTTACGTTCAGTAGGCGAGAGCAAGCGACTAAAATAAGCAATAGGAAGAAGTTTACCGTCTCGGTTTTGATGTAAGACTCCTCCAACAGCAACGTCAGAGGCGTCCGTAAAAACTTCAAAGGGTAAATCAAAGTCAGGCATTTGAAGAACAGGGGCTTTGGTTAAGGCAGATTTGAGAGAAATAAATGCAGTTTGTTGCTGTTCTCCCCAGTGAAATTTCATGCCTTTTCGTTTAAGTAAATTAAGTGGCTCAGATATGTGAGAATAGTGAGGGATAAATTTACTATAAAAACCAACCATACCTAAGAATGTTCGCAAGTGCTTCAAATTTTTCGGTGGAGGAATACGATCAACTGCAGAAACCCGATCTGGATCAACAGAAATGCCATTATTGGACAGAATATGGCCCAAAAATTTAATGGAAGTCTGTGCTAAAATAATTTTAGAAGGATTGACGGTAAGATTAACAGAACGTAATCTAGAGAGTACTTCACGAAGATGTTTGATATGAGTGTCAAAATCAGGACTATAAATCAAAAGATCATCCACATATGGAAATAGATACTGATATTTTATATCAGAAAAAAGATTGTCAACAAATCTTTGCATGATTTGTGAGCCAAGGTTTAATCCAAAAGGTACTTTCGTGAATTGATACAGCCCAGTAGGAGTAATAAAGGCAGTATACTTAGAGCTACTATCATCTAAGGGTATCTGATTATAGGCTGAATTGAAATCTAAAAGGGAAAAATACTGTGCATTGGAAAAATGTTGAAACGCAGTTTGAACTTTAGGCATGGGGTAAGCATCGTAGAGGATCTTAGAATTAATTTTACGATAATCAACTACAAAACGAAAGGACCCATCAGGTTTATCAACAACGAACGCGGGAGAGGCGTAGTCCGAAGTGGAAGGTACGATGGTATTATCAATCAGCATTTTCTCTACAAGTTGATTAAGAATTTTCATTCTGGGCGGACTCAAATGATACGGGGGAGATCGAACAGGTGTGGTATCAGTGAGATCAATATGAGCTTGAAAATTGGAAACTGTTCCAAGTTTAGAGGTCACAACATCAGAAAATTCAACTAACAAATTATCAAGTTGGGCAGATTGAGAACGATTACAATACACATAATCCTTACGAACCGAAGGAAGATGTGAAAGAGGGAAATCAGAACAATTCACTAATGGAATCCTAATATCCGAAAAGGTGAAATGAATAGAGGAAGAAAATGAATCAAGTACCAAACCAGTATGACGAAAAAAATCATATCCTAGAATTAATGGATATGATAAATTTTCTACAACATTAAAAGAATAGGTCGACGAAAAATGTTGAATTTTTAAGTTGAGCTTGGCTTGACCAAGGGTCTGAAGTAGATTATTTGATGCAGAAGTACAACGAAGGGAAGACTGAGAAAGTTGAAGACGAGAAAAAATAGTCTGAAGAGATTGGAAAAGTTCTAAACTAATTAACGAAGTCGTTGAACCAGAATCTAAAAGTGCAATAGTAGGAATATTGTGGAGCAAGACTACAATCTGTGAAGTTTTGGGTAATGAGCAAAAAATGCGAGAATCATATTTGACGCTCGGTTTAGTGTAAGAAGATCGAAAAGGTTGCCGAGTGGTAAAGGTGTGATGAAAAGCAGGTATTTGATCAGGCAGATTTGCCCCGTGAACGCGTCCACTGCCTACGGACGAGGGTTGGGGGCGTTTCCCGAGATGGGGGAGGCACAAAATTTAGCTATATGTCCTGTACCTCTACAGCGGTAACAGATAATAGGTTTACTGACTGTAACAGAACGAGATGTTGGTAATGATAATGACACCGGGGGAGAGGTAGTAGCAGAAGGTAAGACTGGTGGTGGTGGTGGGACACGATCATAGTAGGAAATATCTGCATACGAGTAAGTCGTATGAGCTTGTGCTGCGGTATACAATTGTAACAAAGAGGTAGGGGGGGAATGTATCTGAAGAAGTTGTCGGAAAGAAGGTACAGCATAAAATGTAACAATTGAAATTAATTCCGATGGATTATTAGCGATATTAAGAACATCACTAAAAGTAAGAAGTGAGTCTAAATAATCGTGTACAGGTTCGTCAGAACGTTGATGACGGCGGACAAATTCGAAACTCAATGTATGACGTACCTCATAAGGTAGAAAGTAATTATGGAGACATGTGCGAAATTGAGCCCAATCCTGAAAATGTGCCATATTTTCAAGCCAAAAATTAGTTAAATGTCCAGTAGTTTTAGACGTTAATAAACTAATGAGTTGGGAAAATGGGGCAAGGTTAATTTTAAGAAATTTACGGACAAAAAATAGCCATATAGTTAAATTTCGAGGATTTGTATCAGTTAAATGAGGCACTTGTGTTAATGACTGTTTAATAATCTCTAAATTCAATGTAGAAATGAGTGGATTTGGGGAAATAGGCGATGAGGTGAGTGGCCTAGAAGATTCAGGATGTAAATGATAAGTGTTACTTGGAAGTTTTGGTTTTAGGTCTTGATCAGATAATTCTGAAGTGTCAGAATGCGAAGACGAACAAATGGTGGATGAAGGTTCTGAGGACGAAGTGTCATCAAAAGTAATTAAATCCGTATATCGGGGGTAAATATAAAGAATTATCAGAAGAGTTTAATGGAAAATTATCGGAAAAAGTTGCCATGTTGAAAAAGAGAGCACAGTAACAAAGAGTAAAAAAAGAGAAAAATTGAAAAAAAAAGACAACAGTAAATAAATCGGGTGGGTTACTCTGCTACCATTTTGTGACGTTTTATTGCAACAACGTATAGGTTGATTAAGATTCTTTGACAAGACGTTCAAGGAGAAAAGAGCTGGGACCAATTGGAGGTTAGTGGATGCAATAAGAAGAAGAAAAAAAAAAGTTAATCAAAACAGTATATTGTTTCTACAAAGGAAATCAATTTTAAATTTTACAACTCAAACTTTTGTAACCGGACACACACAAAAGAAAACACTCATCGTGAATGACGTACATAGGATAGAATCCCTAGACCATTTACAAGTTATAATATTTGACTAATCAAATGAACGTGGTAACCTATAAGCCTCGGAGAATATGGACACAAATTTCCAAAAGGGTAAACAAAGAGAGAAGAAAGGCACGGGAAGGACCAAGGACGGGGATCACAATAATGGGAGTCGCCTGAGTATAAACATTGCCAAATGCAGGAACAGTTTTATGTGATAAGTTGTACCGTCCAGGCCACAAGTTCAATCACTCACCAACTCTTGAAATTGGATATTACTCAATGTTCATTTGTTAAGAAAAAAGTGTCACTCATATTAGACTTAAAAGAAAACCGGCCACAGCAATGAAGATAACTCCAAAATCCATAGGAGGAGAATAATAGTGGTAATTATAAAGTAAATACTCTGTTGCTCACCCAATGCAGCAAATAAAAGAAGTGGAGCTTCCCAGCAAATACTGGGAAGTCCTCAGACGACCCTCCAACCACACTCGGAATCAGTGCTGGACTGAAGACCGAGTATGTGGGGGAAGCCTTTATACCGCTGCAGAAAGTTCCGGAAAAAAGTACACAAAACGTCGAGAAATATCGGACACTGACGTAGCAGATGACGTAACGCAGAGGAGACTCAGTGTGTAGTCAGCAGTTCACCAGGACGGATGCACGGCGCGTCAGCAGAGAAGGTCCAAGGCCGGTTAGATGGATGAAGTATCGGCGAGTATATGAACATAGATGAAGTTGCAGATGACGGTAGCCGAAAATAGGTGAGTGATCATTACATCTTTAAATGCCCTTATATTACACTTATTTGAACACATAGTGTTATTAATCATTTTTGAATGACAGGAAAAATATTTGCCATGATATGATAGATCTTAGACACAACACTCATTAACTCTGTAGCTCACACCCACACTTGTCACAGAAATTACTAGGTTTTTCAACTTCCATTATGAAAACATTGAAAGAAACATCCCTATGATTTCCACTGTTTAAAAATACATCTTTGAATCAGATATCAAGGCCTGAATTAACATGTAGCCCTCCATAATAAATCATTTATTGCTCATTAGGTAAACTGTTGTCTCTAAAATGTCATTATTTTATGCTTGTTTGTGCACACAGTATTGTTAGTTATTTTTGAGTAATTGTTACTAAAAATGTTTCCTAAAATGTGGCAGATTTTGGACACAATACTAATGAACACTATACTGCACACACACACACTTAGATCACAGATTTTACCACTTTCTTCAACTTTCATTTTCAAAAGGTTTGTATAAACTTCCCTGTGACTTCCAGTGTAAAAAAAGGAATCTTCAAAATCAGATATCAAGGTAAGAAATAAAGTGTAGCCCTCCACAGCAATTTGAAAAACAAAATCTCTAGGCTGTTACAACCCCCCCCCCCCCCCCCTCTGCACAGCTTTAGCAAGTATGAATTTGTTTCATCATTCAGTCCTACTGTTGACAATTCTTTGTCCAAAGTAATAAGTGTTTTACAATCAGCACATCCTTTCACATTTCTTAATAAACAGTGTGAAATGTACCCTGCTATGTAAAACAATACTGATGCAGTATTGAAATCAGTTTCTAAGTCCCTTGATTTAGTGATAGCCAAATGCAATTCATTAACTCATTAATACAGTCATCTTCAGTCAAGCACATATTTTTTAACTTGTTAACTGTAACCCCTGATGTAGATGAGTTACTAAAAGCTTTCAAATGACTCGGTAAACACTCAAGTGCTGAACATGTGGTACACAGCAGACTATCTCCTAAAATCCAGCTATATTTTTAGAAGGTATCTTGCAATCATTTAAGCAAACTTGCACATTGAAAATTGTAACAGATATCTCGACAGTCAGAATGTCTCCAGTTTGAAGCTTGTAAAACAAAACTTTATCAACATCAATTTTGATAGAACTCAAGTACATTTAGTGTTGTTAACTTACCCAACAAGTCCTCATAATTTGATATCTTGTCTCCTTCACACCATGTCTTGAAGTTCAGTTCCTCTCTCCTTTCTTCTGGCGATTTTCGTTTGGCAGGTATTGGTTGAGACATATATGACGGCTGCCCATAAAACATAGTTGGCACAACATCGTCAGTTAATTTTGGCATTACCCTAGGTACACTTAAAACGGAACCATCTGGTCGTTTTGCAGTATCAACTCAAATCATGTGATTTTCGGAAAAATGTTTAATACAGATACAGGCATATTTACTGGGTTCAAAATTAACTCGGTGTATAGCATGAATCCATTTAGCTCGCTTTTCCTTATCGCTAGAAAACAAATTTTGAGATAGCCACCTCCTTATTTGAACGGTAATTGGATGTACATCCAGGCACACTACACTCGCACATTATTATAATGATCATGATAAACTTTAGAGTACCTACTTCAGACAATTCATAGTAGCTCAGTGGGTTCACCTAACCTATCACATAACCTAGCAATACTTCCTAACATCAGGCTGCTCAAATTAGAATGCTATAGTATTTAACATATACTATTGCTGAAAATACATCCTTTACTGATACGTTTTCATACAGTTATCACTTTTAAACACAACAAACACCCCTAATAACGTTGAAATAACAACAACGTGCTACGAAACCACCATATAAACAAGACTCATGCCTCCGTACCACTGCAGTAAAAGACTGACGTCATCACTATGGAACTGTCGTGTAGCAGGCCGGAGCTTCGAGTTGGCCGTGGCTCAGCACCTCCAGTCCATTAAGGAGATAGTTGATTCGTTGGACTCAAATGATACAGAGTCCATTGATACTGCTGATATGCACCGTCAGGCCATCAGTTACTATTAATAATCTTGGCCATAATGGCCAGTATTGGGTTCGTGTTGACTTAATCACATAGTATTGACTAGGCGGATTGTCCATCTCTCTATTTACCGAATCCATGAGTTGGAAGGAAATTTTGATTTTATATTAGTGCATATTACCAGCTTATCAGAAATGATCACGTCGCTGGAAAATGCCACCTCTTCTGTGAATAAGTCACTAAAAGTTTTTGATGAAACAAAATGTAATCTGCTTTCCGTTCCTGACAATGTAGGACAAAATATAAAGGAAAATGTAGCTAATATAATTTCAGGAATCCTCTGTACCAAAAGCTGTGCAATATTAGAGACATTTACAAAATAAAATATTAATTAAGGTCAGTGAAATCAATACTTGTATTACTCATGATGAGTTACAATTGGTCAGTACATGTTTTGACTTGTTTCAAGTTATCATCAGCTGATAGACAATAGTAAAGAATAAGCATTCTCTTATAAACTCAAAGACATACATAAAATATACATTAAAAACATACGAACCTTCATGAGGATGACTTAAAATTAGTGTCCCTTGAAAACAGTGGAATGTCATGTTAAATTCAATGTACATACCGGTACATAAATTAGTTGACCCTTCTGAGCAATTCTTAAAATTAACGTTTCTTAAAAAAAGTCATGTTAAAACACTGTACATCAATTTGGTGATGAATGTGTGAATCCTTTCATGTAGTTTGAAGTTAAACAATGTGTGTTGTTCATGGAATGGGGTTATAAAATATGTTAAAACACTGCACATCTCAGGAAATTCTTAAAAATTCATGGTTCTTCATGAAGAGAACATCCTGTTTGAAACACTGTGTTTTGTTGGATGTGAAAAGCATATTCATTTATTTATTTTTTGAAACAGAACATAGATCTTAGTTTGATTGATTCCTTCCAAATAGAAGTGAAAATTTCTAAATTGCAATGTTGAGAAATGTAGATATTAACTATGATGTGGTCAACATGTTGTTGACTTGACATAATAAGATTCTTGATTTTTATTATATATGTCCTTGGAACAAACTAGATACTCTCTTATCCTCTGATGTTCTGTCAATACGGCCCAAAATTTTTAAACGAATGAGCTTGGAAAGCAGAAAAATGTCTGTCTGTTTGTTCCAAAAATATTAGGAAATCTGAAGGATGGGCTTCAGATGTCTTGCTTTTAGGTTTTCTAGTATTCTTAGGTTAGATACAGTAAGTCTCTGCCTGATTTGTTGTTGCCATTCTTCACAATTGAAGATACTTTGAGTGTGAAGAGAGCTGCCATCACTGTTTCTACTGAAAGATTTTGTGGTTTCGAAATGCTGTCTTGTTACTGCAGTTGTCCTTTATCTTTTTTTATTTTTACTTTTTTTATGTGCAGAGTGGATGTTGAGCTACAGTAGTGGTTTGGATCATTATTCCCTGATATTCTCACTTGTAAACATATCTCCCGTTTTGGGAGATTTTCCTCCTCTTCTTAACTTCATAACCTCAGTTATTGAGTGATCTTCAGGGAATTCTTGTGTGCCCGTTTTGTGAGGCTGTTAAATGTTGTTTGTAAATCATTGTCTGTCTATTAAACAGATTTACAAGAGCAGTGGAAGGAATGGTATCCCACAAAAGCTTACAAGCTCAACATGAGGAGCAAGCCCTCAGGTTCTGTGTTCATGAGCCTTGGACTCATCTTCATGGCAGGAGGGTATAGGCACCATTTCGGGAAGCATCTGCTCATGCCAAGCCATGAGCAAGTCCATCTGCATAGTGACTGGCTGCCTGAGATGGACTCCAGTGCACCCCCTCACTGTTATCGTTCCTCCAACTATGCATTGTGTTGTGACAGGCGGTAGAGAGGCAAAAACTTGAGAAGGACCCCAGGCACACCTGATATTCAACCATATGGTGAAACCCTGTCTGAGATCCATAAGGAGCTTTATACTAAATATCAGGTGCGTGTCACTCTGGAAGAAGACAGCACTGATTCAGGAAGGCTTTCTTTGTAAAGAAAAACTGAGCAGTGAGCATCACTTACCACATGCTACTTGGTGGACCTTAAACCAGTTGAGGACGGGAATGTCAAAAGTGCAGAGGCAATTTTGTGAAGTGGAACTATGCTGCAGATGCAAGAATCTATTGGAGAGAGATCCAGTCACCTGCTTGCTTGCTTGCTTGCCAAAAGATGGACTTCTCCACTCAGAAAGATCTCATGCTTACCACGGACAGAAGGATAAGAGCTGTGGAGTTCCAGAAAGAATTTAATGTCTCTCCCAGACATGGGAATGTGAACTAAATAAGCTTTAGCTTCATGTCACCACAAAGACACGCACACACAAAATGCTGTCAGTTGTGTACACTATTTTATTTACAAATTATATATACATATTCTACACATGCGCTAATAAATCGTCATCTTGACAAACATTTGACTGCTACAGTAGCATGTAAACAGAATCACAACACGAGTTCGACTTCCACACAAGTCTCTTTAAAACAACTCCACTCTACTCCCAAGACTGTCTCTTTATATACGTTGCCTGGCCAGGCTTCTAGGAGAATATGACTCAACTTGTTTTCTCGTAATTTTGAGAGTCTCCAATAACCTATTTACAATGAAAAGAATTTTCTATACAATTCTAGTGACAAGATGTGTTGTTTCTGGACTGTTACCATGTGTTGCACAACATTGCAGAGGATTTATATCATAATATATACAGGTAATAATAAATTATTAATTATGTGTTCTTACATAAAATAAACTCATATTAATATACATAGAGCAGATATTTCATGACATAACCTCACAAATAATACGATCGCCCGTACAGAACTACGTAAATAATAAACAAATAGATATAAACAACTTCATAGCCACACCTCACAAGTCATAATAATAATAATAATAATAATAATTTTTAAAAAATTACCATCGAGCTTGATATTTCCATTATTTACTCATGGGTTAGAGAATTGTTTCCAAGTTATACTAGTCCATTACACTTGCATCAAGCTGTAAGTCATTGCAACTTGAAGGAAACAGAACGTTTTAACTGATGATGTTTTTGACTTTGGTGCAAACTTCAAGAATGGAGGCTCTACCTGGCACCAGCAAAACTGAAGTTTCCTGCCTCTATATAATTAACAAGATGGCAAACTGTACACTCCAGCTATCTTTCACCGGTAAAGTTCTTGGGTACGATAATCACCCTAAATATACACTGAATGGCCAAAAGTCATGGGAAGACACTGAATGTGATGTTAATAATTATTTGCTCCTCCGCGATCCCTAAAAATGGCAGCAGTGCGGTGAGGCATGGACTCCCTACAATGTGTTGGCAGGAGGGATCTGGACCCACGCATCTTGCACTGATACCCGTACAGTAAAACCTTGTTAATTCAAAGTCGTTGGGACTCAAAAATCGGACTTCGAATTACGTGATTTCGAATTAACCGCCAATCCGCAATCCAGAAGTACCAACCCTTGCTGCATTACAAAATATTCTAAGGCCCATTACTGCATGCAGTTAACCTTGATTCACAGTTTATACCTTTCAAATGCCATGAAAAAAGAACATAACCTCATGCAACGAAAGAAAGAAAGAAAAAAAAAAAAAGCACAAAATCTATGCTGGCTCCCATGTGCAAGTACTTTATTCATTGGATTACTATAATGTATGCATTTTAGATGCCTTGTATTTACACAGAAAGTACCCGATGCCCTTAAAATCAAACTTTTCTATGACTATCCTTGTACGATTTCCCGCCATGGTACTTCTCTCGTACTTCAGAAATGTAAACACTTGCCGTGTCCAAAGTATTCTAAGACTCATTAATATATGCAATCACCTCGATTCACGTTTTAAACCTTTCAAATGCCATGGGAAAAAAGCTATTTCCGACATGTATCCAACAAGGTGCATTTACAATGTTTAAATAATGCACTTGGATAAATCACTGACAAACATAACCTCACGCAACGAAAGAAGAAATCACACAATTCAAAGACGAGGATAAATTATGCTGGTTCCCCTGAGCAAATGCAATTATTTTTTGGATTTCTCTACTGTTTGCATTTTTAGAAGCTTCGTACTGGCATGGAAAGTGCCCGACGCCCTTAAAACATTGTGGCTTATCGAACTTTCCTATGGCGAGGGGTTAAAGTTTCTGGCTTCCATGTGCATTGCAACGCACTACAATGACCCCCATCCCCCACTCTTGTACGATTCCCTGGCTGGCACTTTCTCCTTTAAAACCATAAGACCGTTCAGGCTCGCATTAAAATAAAGCAATGCAGTTTCATCAGCAATGACAATATTGGTCGGTGCCTACGAATTTATTATATGAGCCAGTTTTTCTTTAACTGTTGGCACCGCCAGTGTTTGCGGATTCTGTTTTTCCGCACACTGCCTGTTGCGTGATATTATAGCGTTCCTTAAAAGTTTGAATACAAAAGAATTCAGATTTCATTCAACTTAGTAATCATGAAGCGCACTGTAGACCCACCGAAGTGAGTGTAAATACGGAAAGCTACGGTACCCCTCCACGTTCCGGAACATGCGTTCTATTATGACGCGGATAAATTTCAAGTTTAAATTACTCTGTAACATACTATTGTTTTAAAATGTAAAGGCAGTTTCTAATTAAAAGTCTGAATTTCGGTAATGGGGCCAACATTGTACGTCGAATTACGAATTATCCGTATTTCGAATTAACAATTTAAATAACATGCAAAACTGTATCTCGCGTTTCCGGGAACTAGACCTCCTTCACAGGATTTTGAATTAACCTATTTCGAATTATCGAGGTTCTACTGTAATTGGTCATGTGTAGTTGGTTATAAGCTATAAATTTCATTTTTGTTCCATACTGAAGTGCAGTTATAAGAAATAAATTGACAAATAAATTGTACCTTTTCAGTACAATGAATGAAAACCTACAACCTGATTTCCAGTCTTTGACCGGGTCAGGGATGTAATGAATGAAACATATATATATATATAGGCTGTTGTTACAATGGGGTCGCCACTCCCATGGTAATTTATTAATGACTGATAAATGCTATGAAATGATTATGGAGCGTGTTGCTGGAATGAAAGATGACAGGGAAAACCCGAGTACCCGGAGAAAAACCTGTCCTGCCTCTGCTTTGTCCAGCACAAATCTCACATGGAGTGACCGGGATTTGAACCACGGTATCCAGCGGTGAGAGGCCGACGCGCTGCCGTCTGAGCCACGGAGGCTCTTTCAGTACAATATATCAAGTAAATAATATTACATCAGTCTTGGGACTAGTTTCAGCCACTTAGTGACCATCTTCAGCCCAATAAAAATTAAACAGATTATGTGATAACTAAAACATATGTATATACCAGACAAACACAATGTTGCAGGAATAATTACAGTTGAACCTGCTTTATACCTACAGTAACTCTGTTCTGCGTAATTCGTATTTGTACGTAATTTCCTTTAGGTCCCGGCAAAATGTAATTTAAACGCGTGTTAATTAAACCTTATTTATACGTAATCCATTTATACGTAATTCACTGTTATATGTATTAAGTGTCAGTGAAATATAACTAAGTTTTGCGTAATTGTAATGAGCACATGCTTTTTAAAAAGAACTTACTGTATTTACGAAGTTTCCTCTATGTCGGCGTAGGCGGAAGCAGAGCGGTCAGGTTTCGGTGTTGAAACAAAACATTGTTTCGCCGAGTGACATTGTTGACCCTTACTTACGGGCGGCTTAACAAAGGCCAACCGAGCAAGACCTCCTTCGCTCTCTATCTCGCTCCTCCTCTACCTTCGTCATTTTTGACATTCACAATGCCACTAAAGATTAAGATGCATTACAAGCAAAGTGGGCGTTTTCGGTGCGCAGAACAAAAGAAAATACAGTAAATTTGTTTGAATATGAGAATTTCTTTAATGGGAACAACGGAGAAGTAAAATGTCCACGGTGCCGGTATCTGGTGTTTACTGTTGAACAGTAGTTTTGTCATTCATTTGCTTTTCATTAGTCATGGAGAACAGAAAAAAGGAAAAGTTATACCCTAGATGAAAAAGTAAAAACTTATAGAAGAAATGGACGCTAATCCACACAAAACAGGAAATTAAATTGCTTCAGACTTAGGTATTGCTTATACCACGCTGTGTAGTCATCAGTATGGATGAATTTTTAAAACTGAGTTCAAAATCAGCAAAGCACAGCCGTCAGCAAAAAGGAAGGTACATCGATTTGGAGAAAGCACTTTTCATATGGTTCCATCAAAAGCGGGCTGCAACTCTACTAATTAGTGGCAATATACTGAAGGCAAAGGCAATAGATTTAGCTAAAATAATGAGTATCACTGCTGATTTCAAGGCTTCATCAGGATGGTTGCAAGGATTTAAAGATCGTCATGGAATCACAGGGAGAACAATTTGCGGTGACTCAAAAGCTGTGGAAGACGTCACGGTGCAACACCGGAAAGAAGAGGTTCTTCCGGGTATCGTAAGCGATTATCAGCCTCCAAAAATCTACAATCTCCTTCCTAATAAAACATTAGCTGAAAAAGGTGACTTCATGCCATGGAAGGGAAGAAAAGTAAACTTTGTGTAACAGTACTTCTCGCCACCAATGCAGATGGGTCTGACAAACGTTCTCCACTTGTGATAGGAAAATCGAAGAATCCGAGATGTTTTATGGGTGCGAAAACAAAACCTACGGAATATGAATCCAATAGAAATTATTGGATGACTATGCTTCTAATGGAACAGTGGTTGAAAAAACTGGACATTTAAATGGAAAAGAAACTGAAGAAGATGCTTCTTCTTATGGATCGATGTGCAGCACATCCACCTCAAATCGTTCTGGAGAATGTCTGAGTGTGTTTTTTCCCTCCTAACAGTACCAGTGTTCTACAACCGCTTGATTTGGGCATCATTGCAAATTATAGAAAAATGCCGGTTCAGCATTTAATAACACTGAGTGATGCAGGAAACAAACCTCTCCATTAATTCGCTACAAGCCGTGGACTTTATTTCGGCTGCCTGGAAGCAGGTGTCATCCTCCACAATCAGCAATTGTTTCCGCAAAGCTGGTGTCTTACTAGAAGAAGCTGCCTCTAATGATGGTATGGAGACGAAGTTTTGTCTGGCAATGAGCTAACGCTACCAGAGGGTGTAGAATTCAATACTTTTGTGCATTTCGATGATAATCTGGCTTTATGTGGAGAACTACCGGATGAAGAGATTATTGCTGATGTATGCCAACAACACGGTGGTGATGGACCAGCTACAGGCGATAGTGACATTGATGGAGATGTGTGTAGGCGGTACATCAGTGTGAAAAGTTGTAGTGAAAATGCTTTGAATTCATTACTAAGTTTGCAAAAGGAGGTTTATACTCTTAATGCAAGAAAAGTGAAACAGGCCAAACTATCTGATTTGATTAAGGCTGGACCAAGTTCTAAATAATATTTTCTGTCCTAATGTATTTATTATTTGCAAGTATTTACACATGTAGGTCTATTCCATTGGTTTTTCAGTAAATATGTGATGTATTGTGTAAGTCTGATTTCTAAGTAATTCTGAGTTACAAGTAGCTTTTTCTCTTCCCCTTGATATATGCATAAGTCAGATTTAACTGTATAACATCAAAATACATATAACAGAAATTATGGTTATGATCTTCTTGCCATAATATGATGTCTTTAAGTTGACTTATGACCTCAGGCAAAGAAGTGAAGCCAGAATTAGGAATGAATAAACATACAGAAAAGAAATTTAAAAGGAGAAAAATTATTTATGAGACTCGCCTCTAATGTCTGATGTAGAATAAGCACTGACTTGCTGGAGGAAGCAGGCAATGTAAACAAAGGAGTAGATGGGGAGGAGAAGAAGAGAAAGGGGTGTCTAAGGTGGGGCTGAAGGATGTGAAAAGAAAGACTGCTGCTGAAAGGGGAAATTAAAAAGTTTATAAAAGAAAGAATTCTTTTTATCTGAGACATGATCACTAAAGATAGAAATTAAAAGGTCAAATAAAATGTTTGATTTCTCTGAAATTTCATTTGGATTTAAGTTAGGATTGAAAAACTGTTCCAGATGGATAAAACAATTTTCCATAATATTGAACAGGGGGCCATGGGACAGCACATGGTTGATACTAACCATAGTTCATTAATATCAACCAAGACATGAAAATTCTTAAAGTTATACAAAAAAGGTCCCCTGCTCAATATTATGGAAAATTGTTTTATCCATCTGGAACTGTTTTTCAATCCTAACTTCAATCTAAATGAAATATCAGAGAAAGCAAACATTTTATTTGACATTTTAATTCCTATCTTTAATCATGTCTCAGTAAAAAGAATTCTTTCTTTTATAATCTCTTTAAATTCCCCTTTCGGCAGCAGTCTTTCTTTCCGCATCCTTCAGCCCCACCTTAGACACCCCTTCTCTCCTTATCTATGCCTTTGTTTACATTGCCTGCTTCCTACAACATGTCAGTGCTTGTTCCCTATCCACTCCTTTGTTTTCATGGCCTGCCTGCTTCCTCCAGCAAGTCAGTACTTGTTCCACATCAAACATTAGAAGTGAGTCTCATAAATAATTTATTTTCTGAATGTTTATTCATTCCTAATTCTGGCTTTCATTTCCAGATTTACTTCTTTGCCTAAGTCAACGTAAAGACATCATATTATGACAAGAAGATCATAACCATAATTTTTGTTATATGTATTTTAATGTTATAATTATTCCTGCAATATTGTCTTTGTCTGGTATACATATATTTTAGTTATCACACAATTTGTTTAACTTTTGTTTGGCTGAAGATGGCCACTAAGTGGCTAAAACTAGTCCCAAGACTGATGTAATATTATTTACTTGATATGTTGTATTGAAATGGTCAATTGTCAATTTATTTTTTGTGTGGTTGGTGCGGGGTTCATGGAGCATACACCAGCATCGACAGCATCCCATAAATGCTCGATTGGATTAAGATCAGGGGATCTGGAGGGCCAATCCATGGTCGTAACTTCACTGGAGTGCTCGTCCAACCACATGTGTGTCACCACAGAGCAGTCACATGGCGCATTGTCCTGTTGAGACATAGCATCTCCATCAGGGTACTCTAGGGCCAGAAAGGGTTGCAGATGGTCGAAAAGAATGTCCACATAACGTGCACCTGTTGGCACTCCCTGCAGCCAGACAGTGGGGCCTAATTGCAACCATGAGAATGCCGCCCTGACCAGAACTGAGCCACCTCCTGCCTGGACACAACCTTGTTGACACGCAGGATCCATAGTTTCATGGGGCATATGCCACACTCGCATGCGCCCATCAGTTCAATACAACTTGAACCAGGATTCATTGGACCATACCACACGCCACCATTGTCCCATGGTCCATTGCCGATGTCCACGGGCCCATGCACGTCGTTGAGCTCTGTGTCAAGGTGTCAGCAAAGGGACATGAGTTGGTCGTCGGCTGGTGAAACCTATGGGGTGCAGTTGCCTCCTTACATTCCTAGTAGGAATGGGTTCCTCACTCCCAACATTCAACTGGCAGTGATCTGACTCACAGTAGCCCGTGGAGCGCCCAGTATGATTCTGCGGAGGCAACGTGATGTCCTGCTTTTATATAGTTACCAAGATGGCAAACAGTACACTCCAGATATCTTTCACCAGTAAAGTTCTTGGGTAC
The DNA here is from genome assembly GCF_040414725.1 of Anabrus simplex. Lineage (NCBI taxonomy): Eukaryota > Metazoa > Arthropoda > Insecta > Orthoptera > Tettigoniidae > Anabrus > Anabrus simplex. The sequence continues at coordinate 174,850,927 of NC_090266.1, read as the reverse complement.
AATAACTACCCTAAGTATACACTAAGTGGCCAAACGTCATGTGAAGACAATGTGTTGTAATCGTTCTGGAGAGATCTGGACCCACGCATCTTGCACTGCTGCCCATAATTGGTCTGTGTAGTTAGTATGGGGTTCATGGAACGTACAGCAGCATTGACAGCATCCCATAAATGCTCGATTGGAACTTCACCAGCCGATGACCAACTCGTGTCCCTTTGCCGATACCTTGACACAAACAACGACTAAATTCTGACACCCGTGTGGTGGCTTATGCGGGTGGTAACATTCTCTGTGCGGTATTGAAAATCCACCCTCGACACTGTTGACCTCGGAAACCCTAATTCGCATATAATCTCTGCATTGCTATGACCCATGCGCCGATGATCATCCCATCTTCAAAGTCAGTTAGTCAGTTAACTCGCGAGTGTTGCCATCTTCACGACACTGGAGTCTGTGACAGACTGCTCAGCCATGTGGCAGCTAGCCGCAATGCTCAGGAGTCATACATGGCACATTTTCTAATGGGACACCCCTACCCATGACTTTTTGTATTAGAGTAACATTAGATCAGACACTTTCCTTCTGGCAGCGCTTAGCTAAACACTACTGCTAAGATCAGAAGTCGATATCGAGGTGGTAAGTAAGTAAGTAAGTAAGTAAGTAAGTAATTCGTCTTTATTCGTGGCGAAGTTAGGGCTCAAGGCCCTCTCTTACACTTAACCACAATATTTAAAATGATTAACGTACATATAATATTTAAATGCAACAGATCTTTTAAAATAATATGGTACTAATAGAAAATTTGGAGATTGTAATAAAAAACTATTATAGAATGTACAACACTACAATCTAAGTGTACATGATAATAAATATAAAACTAACACTAGTGATAATAAGAGACGGAAACACAGAAAAAAAACCTATAACTGGCAAATATATTTCTAATTATTATGAATATATGCTCATTCACGCACTCATTCACACTACACACATCGAAAAGTCAGCTAGAGGTATTCAGAAAGTGATTTCGGCAATCCATCTTAAATCTCCTACGAGAACGCAAATCCCTAATGGTAGCAGGTAGGGTATTCCACAGCCTCGCGGCAGTGACTACAAAGGAGCGGTTGTAGGTCCTGGAGTGACTGAGAGATATTGTTAAACAGGAGCCAGATCGTGTATCGTGGTTATGATAGGAGGAGAGGTAATTAAATTTTGAAGAGAGATAATTCGGTACACCTGTGATTAGAACTCCATGCAGAAGAGACAACATGTGGAGACTGCGACGCTCATGAACACGAAGCCATGACAACTCCCTGTAATAAGGTGAAATGTGAGAACCATATCGCAGCTTAAATATGAATCGAATACAGGTGTTCAAATTCCGTTCAAGCATCTTGTTACTGTCTTGAGATATGTCCGTAAGTACAGTGTAGCAGTAGTCTAGAATTGGTAAGATTAGGGATTTTACCAGTTGTATTTTAAGATTTTTTGGAAATATAGTAGAGTAGCGTTTGAGAGGAAAAAGGGATTTCTGCACTTTACGGCATGTATTTGTCACTTGTTCAGTCCAGTTGAGGGTCTCAGTCATTATAACGCCTAAGTTTCTTACTGACGTACAATAGGGCACGACAATGTTATTTAAAATAATTGGGGGTACATGTCTACTTTTCAACAAGTTGAGGTTTATTTTGGTACCAAATATAATAGCCTGAGTTTTGTTAGGATTTATTAACAAGCTATTATTTTTTGCATAGTCATTCAGTCGTCGTAAGTGTTTCTGCAGTCAAACTAAGATGTTCTACCTTTGGTTTGATTTTCCTTACAGCCGGGCTGAGTGGCTCAGACGGTTGAGGCGCTGGCCTTCTGACCCCAACTTGGCAGGTTCAATCCTGGCTCAGTCCGGTGTTATTTGAAGGTGTTCGAATACGTCAGCCATGTATCTGTGGATTTACTGTCATGGGGACTAAATTCTGGTACCTCAGCGCCTCCGAAAACTGTAAAAGTGGTTAGTGGGATGTAAAGCCAACAACATTATTATTATTATTATTATTATTATTATTATTATTATTATTATTATTATTATTATTATTATTATTATTATTATTATTTTCTCTACAGCTGAATATTATGCTTCACTTTGGGTCAGCAGCTGCCACATGGAATTTGTGGGCACGCAGTTCAACAACATGATGGGGATCATTTCAGGTGTAGTGAGATAGCTCTTACCCACTGACTTTCTGTCTTAAACAATGTCATCTCACCCGCCCCACTTTGTAGATCACAAGTACTGTTGAGAGAATACTCAAAGTAAAACAAGAAGCCTGACTTGCCCATTCATTTGAGTATTTCTGATCTCCAGAGAAACCACCTGAAATCTTTTCACTCATCAATCACCCATGCACAGTAGTGTAATTTCAACCCCATTGCCCAATGGAAGGAGGAGTAGACTTCAAGAACAAATTTATATCTTTAGCCTCTCCTACATTCAAATTCGAAGTTTGACCTGACAAGGAGAACTTGGTCCATTCTTACTTGGATCCATTGTGGCCATGGTGCCTGCCCTGCAGCTTTTTTAAGTGTGGTAAAATCCAGTCCCCCAAGTGTGACCGTGGTGCCTCTCAAACTATCAAACACATTGTAGGAGAGTGTGATAGAAGAGCCTATTTTGGTGACTAGTCTGACTTTCTTGGAGGGAAATACAGGGGCACTGGACTGGATACAGGCCTTGGACATTAAAATATAACTCTGCAAAATGTTTTTTAGTCTTAGCTTTTGTATATAGCTGCCTGGTTTGAAAATGGGAAACCACAAAAAACCATCTTCAGGGCTACCAAAAGTGGGGTTCAAAACCACTATCTCCCGAATGCAGGCTGATAGCTGCGTGATCCGAACCGCGCAACCACTTGCCTGGTGTGGTGATCTCTGTTAGCCTTTAATAATACTTTAATTAAGGCCACAGTCGCTGCTTCCCCTCCTCCTCCTCCTCCTCCTCCTCCTACGATTACTTGGGGTTAACACTGCATGAGGATTGCACCCATATCTACGGTCAGATGCCTGTCCTGACACCAAACCTATGTGGAGGAATGGTCCATGTTTCTGTGGTGGTTTGTAGCGTGATATACTGAATATATGTGGGGATGTGCGTTAAGACAGAACACAAACGCCTAGCCCTCAAGCCAAATGAATTAACCACACATGGCTAAAATCTCCAGCCTGGCGTGGAAACAAACCCAGAGCCCTCAGAACCAAAACCACTACACTGGCCATTCAGCCAAGGAGGCAGACAATCTATAATCCTGCTCATTTGCTATGTTATCTTTGTGTATGTGAATTTAACAATCTTAGTTAAGATGGCCATTAAAAAGGAAACATGGTACCTACTGCCAGTTTTCATGTCTTGACTTACTAAGACTGCTGTTGCCCAGCCAGATGGCATGTAAATTTTGAGAGTGCCACATGGTCAGGGACAACATTCCCAGCCATATTGCTTGGTTTTCGTGACCTGGTCTACTGCCTGATAATAATCAGATAACATTTTTGCTGGTCTCACGAAGACAGGTGGACCCCATTCTAGCCGTCAGTGTAGAAGTTTAATAGACTGATGGGAAATTGAATCCGGGGTCTCCGAGTAAGAAGCAGGCATGTTACTCATGCACCACACGGCTGGCAGTTGCCATCTATCTACAGAGAGTTAAATTAGCATTAAATTGGGGACATTAGCCTATGAGTAACTAAGATGAGATGGTCTATTCCTTTCTCCTTCATTTGCACTTTACAGAGAAAAGTGTAATGCTTTTAACTACTGTGTAATATGTCAGTAAGTGCCAGGTTTATAAACGAGATGTAAACAGGGAATTACTTCCTTCTTCCCTATTTCACTTTTGAACATGGGTGCAGAATTTGAAATCTGCTGTTTATAATATTTCCTGTTTGTTCTGCCTTTCAACTTCCCATGCCCGACTGGTGTTTTAGAATATTTTTCACTAAATTTGGTGTTGTGCTTGTGAGAAATTATGTTTTATTGATCTTATTTTACTGCAAAATGGTGTTTTATAATGTCATGTTGATATTGAATTTTGTGTCAGTAATTCAGATTTGGAATATTTTCTCTTTCTAGATGTTGAGTTGGGTTTCTCTTCCCTTCCATTACCTTCTTGACAAACTAGAAGCAATTTTGCCTTCCAATCTCCTTCAACAGCTCTCGAGGATATGAACTGATGTGATGAAGGAACTGAATTGCATCGTGATGTGACACGAGTGATGTACAACCTATGCACAACAACATAAATCGCATATTGTGATAAGTGATATAAGCAATTATAGCCTATGCACAGCCATGAAATGGCACCTGAAGTAATAAGTCTTATGCAAATTCCTTTTTTAAATCTTGGTACTATCTCAGTTAAAAATTTGGGTATTGTAGTACACCTTTCTTAAGAAGACTGAGTAGCAGTTAAAAATTTGCTGTTACTTTACGCAATTGTTAGTGCAAATAAAAAAGTACAAGTACCTCTTTGTGTGTGTTTGACATGTACTTATGTTTCTGCTCTCTTCCAAGCACAGTAACAAATTTTGACTGTATATATGTGGAGAGTGTTGTCAAATTTTAAATGCCGATAAAAATCTTGATGATCTTCTGGATGACATCAATTACTGTTAATACTTTTGTTTTGCCAGTGTTAAATATTTTATTTATGTATAATTTTATACAAGTTATTTACAAGATAAAATGATTGCTTGTGAACTTTTTTTCCTTTGAAGTTTGACCTTTACAAATCCCTTTTTATCCTGAAAAGATAAAAATATACTCATTTGAAGAAAACAAAAACTGATAAAATGATTAGGATTTTGATTTCACCTTTTGTATATCTGTAGGAAAGGCATGGCGAAACAGCGATCCTTTAGCGCGAGTGCTACAGGTGTGTTCCTGCCTGCCACACCGGGCGTGGTGGTGTGGCAGCTCCTCTTTCCACCTGTATTTAGCAAATGATCCTTTTTCTTTTAAACTCCTCATGTGACTCAATAATGCACTACTCTCTCTATATTCTATTCTGGTAATAATTGGTAAATGGTGTGGCACTCTCTAGTCTTCGACCTTCATAATCTCAGGCAACGCATTCCTTGAACATAGCACCATATCAGTCGCACTACCCCGTCTGCCAACATGTCAAAGGAGCACATTTTTCAAATTTCTCATTCTTCAAATGAAGTTATATACTTTAAATTAACACACAATGAGACTATTATCTCAAGTTCATTATCTCAAGATTTATGTCACATGTTCAGTAATTTTACATATCAGAAAACAATGCTTTATTAAACACATAGTTTATAACCCTGTATCGTTTGTATTACATTATATACTGTACTGTTTTACTTCTCTCAAACACCCCTAGATTGCAGTAGTCACTAACAAGTGGTTCAGTGGACAGTCAGCGTTGTGAATTTTTCCCACGACGACGACCAGCAGCTCCTTGTGCAATCCTAAACGTACATATTTACGATATCCCCCCCTCTCCTCCCCCGCCCACAAGTTGTTACTACTGGTTGTGTGCAGCACAGACATGCACTAGGCAGCACATGTTCAAGTATTTGAAATATACTAATAACACCAGAAGGAACGTAATTTGAGAATTTAAGTGTAGGCCCAGCTTTAGAGCCTTTCCCCTGGACAAGAGTGTATGAAGAAATTGTGTCCCAACTTCTACATAACTAATCTATAATCTTATGTTCATATGCAATAATCATAGAGGAAATGATTGCCAGAATAATTCATTCAGTACTGTACATCTGTACATATGGGACAATTCTACAAACAGCAGAACTACACATACACAGTTTGATGCACCGACATGTTACAAGCGCTCACTTTAATACTTTAAAATGTGCGTGAATGGCATCTGGAACTGTGGGAATCAGTTCTTCTGATTCCAATCCTGCACAGAATGTTGCGTGTGAGTAATCGGTTTGGCAATGACATCACCAATGTGCAATGTAGCGAGTTTTTTTCATGTATAATATGAGAGTATTTTAAAATAAAAATTGGAATAACGTTTAATTCTTGAAACAGAGGCATCCAGGTATAAGGAGGGGTGTATATATCAGGGACCAATACATACATACATACATACATACATACATACATACATACATACATACACGTCGCCACAATCCTCGATTTGCAACTAGTGTTGTGGCCTCATTTAGTTCTATACCTCTTATCTCTAAATCGTTAGAAACAGAGTCTAACCATCGTTGTCTTGATCTCCCTCTACTTCTCTTACCCTCCATAGCAGAGTCCATTATTCTCCTAGGTAACCTTTCTTCCTCCATTCGCCTCACATGACCCCACCACCGAAGCCGGTTTATGCGTACAGCTTCATCCATCGCGTTCATTCCTAACTTGGACTTTATCTCCTCATTCCGAGCACCCTCCTGCCATTGTTCCCACCTGTTTGTACCAGCAATCATTCCTGCTACTTTCATGCCTGTTATTTCTAACTTATGAATAAGATATCCTGAGTCCACCCAGCTTTCGCTCCCGTAAAGCAAAGTTGGTCAGAAAACAGACCGATGTAAAGATAGTTTCGTCTGGGAGCTGACTTCCTTCTTACAGAATACTGCTGATCGCAACTGCGAGCTCACTGCATTAGCTTTACTACACCTTGATTCAATCTCACTATATTACCATCCTGGGAGAACACACAACCTAAATACTTGAAATTATCGACCTGTTCTAGCTTTGTATCACCAATCTGACATTCAATTCTGTTGAATTTCTTACCTCCTGACATCGATTTAGTCTTCGAGAGGCTAATTTTCATACCATACTCATTGCACCTATTTTCAAGTTCCAAGATATTAGACTGCAGGCTTTCGGCACAGTCTACCATTAAGACCAAGTCGTCAGCATAGGGCAGACTGCTTACTACATTTGCACCTAACTGAATCCCTCCCTGCCATTTTATACCTTTCAGCAGATGATCCATGTAAACTACGAACAGCAAAGGTGAAAGATTACAGCCTCGTCTAACTCCTGTAAGTACCCTGAACCAAGAACTCATTCTACCATCAATTCTCACTGAAGCCCAATTGTCAACATAAATGCCTTTGATTGATTTTAATAATCTACCTTTAATTCCATAGTCCCCCAGTATAGTGAACATCTTTTCCCTCGGTACCCTGTCATATGCTTTCTCTAGATCTACGAACCATAAACACAACTGCCTATTCCTCTCGTAGCATTTTTCAATTACCTGGCGCATACTGAAAATCTGATCCCGACAGTCTCTCTGTGGTCTGAAACCACACTGGTTTTCATCCAACTTCCTCTCAACGACTGATCGCACCCTCCCTTCCAAGATGCCAGTGAATACTTTGCCTGGTATACTAATCAATGAGATACCTCGATAGTTGTTGCAAACCTTTTTGTTCCCTTGCTTATAGATAGGTGCAATTACTGCTTTTGTCCAATCTGAAGGTACCTTACCAACACTCCACACTAATTTTACTACTCTATGAAGCCATTTCATCCCTGCCTTCCTACTATACTTCACCATTTCAGGTCTAATTTCATCTATTCCTGCTGCCTTATGACAATGGAGTTTTTCTACCATCCTTTCCATTTCCTCAAGCATAATTTCACCATCATCATTTTCCCCCTCCCCACGAGCTTGGCTGTTTGCAACACCACCAGGATGATTTCCTTTTACATTGAGAAGATGTTCAAAATATTCCCTCCACCTCTCTAGTGATTCCCTGGAATCTATTATGAGTTCACCTGAATTACTCAAAACACTGTTCATTTCCTTTTTCCCTCCCTTCCTAAGATTCTTTATTACTGTCCAGAAAGGTTTCCCTGCTGCTTGACCTAGCCTTTCCAGGTTATTACCAAAATCTTCCCATGACTTCTTTTTGGATTCAACAAATATTTGTTTTGCTCTGTTTCTTTCATCTACGTACAAATCCCTGTCTGCCTCGGCCCTTGTTTGGAGCCATTTTTGATAAGCCTTCTTTTTACGTTTACAGGCTGCTCTCACTTCATCATTCCACCAAGATGTTCGCCTTTTCCCATCTTTACACACAGTTGTTCCTAGGCATTCCCGTGCTGTTTCTACTACAGCATCCCTGTATGACACCCATTCACTTTCTATATCCTCACTAATCATCTCGCCCTGGAGATTTTCTACCCTTATTCGTTTGCAAACAGATTTCACTTTCTCTACCCTAGGCCTAGAGATACTTAGTTCACTACAGATCAGATAGTGGTCTGTGTCATCGAAAAATCCGCGAAAAACTCGTACATTCCTAACAGATTTCCTGAATTTAAAGTCTGTTAAGATATAGTCTATTGTGGATCTGGTACCCCTAGCCTCCCATGTGTAGCGGTGAATAGCCTTATGCTTGAAGAATGTATTCGTAACAGCTAAACCCATACTAGCACAGAAGTCCAGCAAACGCTTCCCATTAACCCATTTTAATGAAATGTCTTACTGGTTGTTCCGAGAAGAAGTTAGTGGGACGTAAAACAAATAACATTATTATCGGTTGTTGCGAGTAGTAAAGCAAGGGGGCTTCAAAAGTAATGGGAGCTAAATCAGCATTATTCCCAAGGGTATCAGGTTACATCCAGGTCAATGTCGTTTGGCATAGTCTGGCTCCATGGCTAAATGGTTAGCGTGCTGGCCTTTGTTCACAGAGATCCCAGGTTCGATTCCTGCCAGGGTTGGGAATTTTAACCATAATTGGTTAATTCCCCTGGCATGGGGACTGGGTGTATGTATATAAATTAGTTTGCTGCATGATTTCATTTTTACAATTGGCTTTACGTTGCACTGGCACAGATAGATCTTACAGTGATGATGGGATAGGAAAGGGCTAGAAGTGGGAAGGAAGCGGCCGTGGCCTTGATTAAGGTACAACCCAAGCATTTTTCTGGGGTGAAAATGGGAAAACAAGGAAACCATCTTCAGGACTGCCGACAATGGGGTTGGAACCCACTATCTCCCGAATGCAAGCTCACAGCTTTGTGCCCATAACCACACACCCAGCTCGCTCTATTATTGTCACAAAAGGTGGAATAACATTCAAATGGAGTGCAATTACTCATTGTAGCAGCGTATGCGTAACTTATACCACATGTACCCGTGAAAGAAAATTGTGCGTGACTACCGACTGGAATTTGTCAGATGGGAACAGTTTTACTTTCTGATAGATACACTATTCAGAACATTTGTTTCGCTAGATGTTGACAGTCTGTTCAAAACTTCATCTTGGAGACCAACAGAAATATCACTGGTTTGGGACAATACAGTTGCATAAAGTTAAGTTTCCTTGCTCCTCACTGCTACTGCTACTCACTGCTGATATTTTCTCAATATCCTCTGATGAAGATGATGGTAGGTAATGTGGATCTACATCAGAATCATTGCAGTAACTATTACTTGACTCCCGCTTCTGATCTGTAAACCGAGAAATGATATCAGCGGTACACACTAAAGTATATACTTCATAGATTCCGAGACAGTAAGTACAAGTTGAAGTATAAATACATGCCTCTCAGTAATCGCAATGCAAGTTCCACAAGGCTCCTCCTTCGTTTCATTATCCAACACTGTATAACACAACACTTCACAACATTATTAGGCGCACGCTAGTGTCTGCTTGTGCGACCGCCTTGACCCCAGCCGAACTGCTAGGCCACAGCGGACACCTGTGTCCGCCTTACTTTATTCTAGCTTTTTAACATTGATTTTTATTTTTGTGTTAAAAACCAAAGTAAAATTAAAGTTTCGGCCACAGAGCAAAACTTCATAATTTTTGCTTGGCGCTCAACATGTTATTCGCACGAGAAGGAATGGAAGAGTTTTAAAGCTTCACAATAATCCTTTCAACAGAAAAGTACTCACATTTTAATTAGTGATTCCTTGTTTATCATCTTCTGGTGAGTTGTAGATATAACTGAGAAACTGGAAAGTTGTAAAGATGCATAAAAAGTGTTAGTACATTCTCTCATCTCTAGAATAAATTTGTATAGTGCACTTATATGTAGGGTGCTACAGCGTGCTGAACTCCAGTATTACTCAGTTGCTGTGTGGCATCTCCTGGCCTTGTAAGATATAGTAAGCATTGGGCAGAAGCAACAGCTATACAATTTTCTCAAGGAATATTTAGAGTAAAAAACTCATTGTTAACAAGCTAAAAAATTACCCTCGCATGAATTTTCAGCATTCTCTAATAATGATAAAAGCATTGGTGACTGGTGATTATATTATTAGTAGTGCCACAAAATTCAACATTTGTAAACAAGTCTTTCAATGTTGCAAGTACAGACAGTGCATATTTACCTATGCTATAAGTTACATAACCGGTCTAGAAAACCAAGAATAATGGCCGAGAGGATTTGTCGTGCTGACCACATGACACCTCGTAATCTGCAGGCCTTCGGGCTGAGCAGCGGTCACTGGGTAGGGCAAGGCCCTTCAGGGATGTAGCGCCATGGGGTTTGGTTTTATAAGCTACATGAAATCACATTATTTAACTCTGCTATTGTACAAGATCATTCTTTTAATGAAGTATCAATTGAAACGAATTTATAAACTGAGAAAATAATATAAATATTTACTTTAATCAAAATGCATTTTTCTTGAAATTATTGAACAAATTAACAACTTCTCAGCAACAAAATAATTATGAAGAAAATGTATGTAGAGCCAAAAGTATTTGTTCCAAAACCTTGAACAACACCTTTAAATGAACTAATATGAATGGTACAGAAAGTAGCACATGCTTGCCTCACATAGGAATAAATAACCATTGCTATCACCAACGTACACACAAGCAGTTGGTCACAATTTGAGTTTCTGCAAAATGCCTTACCTTCATCTTCAAGGCCACTTTACACACATAGGAAGATGTATCAGCCACACCCTAAATTATTACACATAAAATAAAGTTAGCAATTTTGATAATCTGTGCTTGTGTTCTGGTAAGTAAAGGTAACTGTATCACCAACACACATTAATGAAGCAGAGCAAAATTCATAGCAAAAATCCTAGATTTGTACATTACAAATAGAGAAAGATCTATTTCTGTTGCTAATATGAGTTTTTAAAAAAGTCGCTCTATGTCTGTCTGAAGATGAGAACGAAGAATATCTTGTCATTAAAAGATATAAAAGTCGTCAGATACAGTGACAAAATCGCTATATTGGTAATACTAGATGTTGAAATATAAAGCAGTTTGACACGTACTGCAATCTAGGTGATGAAATTGAAGCGCTGCTCCACACAGCTGCTGGCACTCCCTCAAACCCTAACAACACATACAAAACCAAGCCACACAGTCATTTGTACAGTGTCTAATGTGTGGAAGCAGTGCCCATGAGATCTGGCTGACACATTCAGACAAGCAACACCAGAGCACATGTGGATTTGCATCATCATTCAAATGAAGGTAGAATAAGATTTGCATACATTTTCTTTAATTTTAGAACATGTGGTTAACACTAATTTTCAAAGATATTAAACAGGGAGGAAAAGGCATATTCTTTCTTTATTACTGTTACCGTGTTTTAGCGGTAGTTATGCGTAAAAGAAGGTGCGGGTGTGAATGGGTTTCAAGCTACGAAATTATAGTGCATGTAAAATTAATTTAAAATTTAACAAGGTTATATTTCCTTTTCAAAAACAAAGCAATAACAGACATGGCAGGTACAATGTAGCAAAACAAGGGGAGTTACAATATTTACAGGTTTTGGGCTTCACGCCCTGACTTCAGCGATCAGCTCAGTTTTACCACAAACACAAGTTTTAACAGAGGGGCAGAAAACCCCATTCATCCCTAGGAGCCCCTGGCTCCGAATTACACAGAAAAGCCTCCACGAGGCATATGACACTCCATTTCAAAAGAGCGACCCGCTCTCAAAATTTAAGCCTCTCAAAGGCCACACCAAACTCTACCTTCAAGCTGTCCTCTAAGGACGTATTCACAGGGGTAAAATACCCAACCTACTGAGGTCTATTGAATGAAAAAGAAAGTTGATTACATGACCTCTAAAATAACAATTTGAGAGGAGGCTAACCGCACTCCTGATACACTTTGTTTAAGATCTACTTGGCACTAGGCCGTTAATACAAGGGCTAATCCCATACTACGGAGGTGACTTCAGAAAATAACAATTTACATTACATCACGGAAGAATTGGTTTGAGAAAATAAGTCCACCTCAAAACAATATGAGTGGGAACTCGAGAGGGTTAGCACTCTCTATCCCAATATGTGGTTTAGAAGATAGGATAGGTACCAGTAGTCTTTACATTTTAAAGGAAGGTTACATGGTGGAAGGCCTAGAACCCGCCCCGAAGATTAAACTGCTGAGCAAGCAAAGAAAGAAGTTATTACTTGGCCATTACCTTGTTGTAGACGCCGCCGAAGAAAGAGGCGCTTCCCGCCTCCTGCTATGTACTTAATACACTGAAAGATGGAACAGAAGTGGCCTGGAGACCCTAAAATCAGCAGTTTATATCCTCTCGCGGAAGATTCTAGGCGTTAGGGGAAATAAAACACCCTCCCACAAAAATTTTATTGGCTAGGGAAAAGAAACCCCTACATAGAGGAAAAAGAAACACATTATTGGGGGAAAATTAATTAAAGAAATTCGGGATTGGCTAGATCCAAACTAAGGGGAAAAAGAGGGGTATACAGCCAACTTAAACCATAACAGAAAGAAATTTAGCAAGGAACAAACATTTGAAATAAAAATTTCTTCAACAAAATAGTTCTTTGATTTCGCACTAGGTTGCACTATTGTAATTCTTCAGTAGTGTCCTCTAGAAGAGAAAGTTCACACTTCTTACTTCAAGCGAGACAAAAACACATCAAAAGTGACACAGTTCAAAAACTCAAAATTTTCCACGTGGTGACATCTTCTGAGAAAGTAGAGAATTAATAGAATAGATAAAGTTCAACCTTCCTCCAGAAGAGGAGTTTCAACTGGCGCAACTTTTAAATAAACGGTGTAGAGGTGTACCGCCCGGTACAGACCTCCCCCCCCAAAAGTTCCTCCAGGGGTGACACATGAAATCAGTTTGAAACAAAGTCCAAGTAATGATGTTGATACGAAGATAGATAGCAGAAGCATTTACAAGATTTCTTAATTCAGTTTCAAAATATTGTTGTTGCAGGTGAATGAAAGTCTTTATGTTTGTAGAATTTGAATTTCTGAAGATAAACTTTTAATACTTGAAATTGATGAAAAATTTGGCAATGTCCACCAATTATTGTTGTTGAATTCCCAAGTGTAGTTATTGCTTATGGTGACTGTCCATGTAGTTGATGTAGATTGAGTCGGATGGCCAGACCGGCCGTTGCAGCTTGCGTCCAACGGAGGCCGCTCGGACCCCTCAAGTACCCTGAGATACCGCTCGCCCGCACTATGAGGGGAGCAGAGGAGTTGAAGTACGCCGCGCCCGCGGTGAACAGATACAGGCTGCGGGCATGTAGCAGGTCGTGCGCCGCACATCAGCCTTGGCCGGGAGGAGAGTTCCGGCTCGCCGTGCACATGTCGTCCTCGCTGGAGAGGAGGGGGCCCATCCCCCTCCCCAGTCGCCGCACGGCGCTGCGCGGCTGCGGGGGCGCTGAAACATTAAAGCTAGGCGGCAGAATTGTGTTGGACTATCATCTTCTTTGAGGGTACAGGCTTGTGGAGAGGTTGAGGGGCCAGCGGCGTGTAGATATCCATGGCATTTACTATTATGAAGCCACAGTGTAAGGTGGAGCAGGAGACGGGAGCGTGGTAATGGCCGTGGCAAGCACAGGATGGCAGTTTAACGGGTCGGGGCAGGTTTTACACAAGGCTTACATCTAAAACCAAAATATTACAGAAGGGGCAGAATGCCTTAAAAGTGAAACTCAAAAAAAATATAACCTTCATATCCTTTCAAAATAATATGAAGCAAGTTAACACAGAAATTACACCGGTTTCACCTGGGACAGGTGAACTCTAAATATCCTCTCGGTGGCTGGATTACTTAGCAATAAGGTAACCGGCGTAAGAAAATCGAGAATGATACAAGGCCCATGAAATCTGGGGGCAAGCTTGCCCGCGGGAACAAAATTTTTGACCATAACCTGGTCACCTACCTTCAAAGTGGTGGGTCTCCGTCCATGATCATACCTTTCCCTAACCTTTTCATGAGACACTTTAAGATTGGCTTTAGCCTTCTTCCAAAGATCTTTAATGTTGTCCGGATCTATTGTCTCGGGCAGAATGTCATTCAGAGACCAGAGGTTAGAGAGCGGCGTGTTGGGAACGAACTTAAACATCAAAGAAGCTGGAGTAAATTTGTGTGATTCATGAACCGCCGAATTCAAAGCAAAAGCTAACCAATGCAGGGACGTGTCCCACCTAGAATGATCTTCATGATGATAGGCAATAAGTGCGGACCTGAGATTACGGTTAACCCGTTCAGCCAGAGATGGTTGAGGGTAATAAGCGGAAGTAGTTACATGAGAGATGGACAAGTCAAAACAGAATTTACGAAATAAATTTGATGTGAACGCCTTAGCATTATCAGATACAATATATTGGCACGGACCAAAAGAAGCAAAAATAGAATTTAGGCAAGTAATGGTGGACTGAGCGGTAGCCAGCTTAGTCGGAAATAACCAAGAAAATCTAGTAAAGCCATCTACGCACACAAAGATGAACTTGTTAGCATTACCCTTTGACTGGGGGAAGGGTCCTACATAATCGATATACAGGCGTTCCATGGGGCGCGACGCTTGATGCGAAGACAAAAGGCCTACCTTGGTGGACATGGTGGGTTTACTAAGCAAACAAGATTTACAAGCTTTTACAAGTTCACGGATTTCACCGTCCATACCTTTCCAAATGAACATTTCACGAATTTTTTCACGGGTTTTAAAGATTCCAAGATGCCCTCCTAATGGGGTCTCATGATAATACTTGAAGATCATAGGCACAAGAACAGCTGGAACGACAACTTTCATCATCTTGTCATGCCTCGAAGGGCAACATAAAACACCATTCCTCAGAACATAAGGGACAACATGTTCCCCAGAAGAAAGGGTTTCCATTATCGGAGCCAGCGTCGGATCTTCACGTTGGTACTTCTCAATATCTCTAAAGAGCATGGGAGCATCTGTTAGGATGGCATTAACCTCAGATAGTATGGACTCGGAAGGTGATGAACTGTCGACAGGTTCATGGGTCTCGACGTCGTTAGAAAACATACGGCTGAGTCCATCAGCAACAAAATTTTCAGTACCTCTGATATGTCGTACATCGAATTGGAAGGCAGAAATACGGATGGCCCAACGGGCTATACGACCAGTACGACGCGGCCTACCTAAGACCCAGCTTAAGGCTTGATTATCTGTCTCCAAGTCGAATTTGACGTGTTCCAGATAGAGACGGAACTTTTCTAAGGCGAATAAGACTGCCAAACCTTCAAGCTCATATATGGAGTACTTGGCTTCTTGAGCTGACAATGTCCTAGACGCATAGGCGATGGGGCGCCTCCCTAGTTCAGTCTCTTGAAGGAGGACTGCAGCTACCGCCGACGACGACGCGTCGGTTTGGACGATGAATTTCTTCGAGAAATCCGGCATAGCAAGTACAGGGGCATTACAGAGAGCTAATTTAAGATCTTCGAAAGCGGCTTGTTGAGAAGGTCCCCACTCGAATTTGATGCCTTTCCTACGAAGAAGGTTTAAGGGCGCCGCTCTATTAGCGAAGTTAGGAATGAACTTCCTGAAGAAATTCACCATGCCAATGAACCTGGCGATACCTTTAATGTCCTTGGGAGGTTTAAAATCACGGATGGCCTGTGTTCTAGAATGATCGACTGCTACACCATCAGGTGACACAATATGCCCTAGGAATGACATAGAGGGCTTAGCAAAGGCAACCTTGGACAACTTAACAGTTAACCCAGCCTTACGAAGGCGATTGAGAACTTCTCGCAGATGATCTAGATGTTCTTCAAAGGTTTCGGAAAATACGACGACATCATCTAAGTAGTGATATAAGTACTCGATTTGATGTCGGAGAAGACCCTATCTAGCAGCCTAGTGAGTACAGCTGCTCCCGTAGGGAGCCCGAAAGGCACGCGGTTGTATTCATATAAATTCCAGTCCGTGGCAAACGCTGTAAGATGTTTAGACTCTTCGGCTAGGGGAATTTGATTATAGGCCTGATTTAAGTCCAAGATGGTGAAGAACTTGGCCTTACGAAACCATGAAAAACAAGAATGAAGGTCGGGAAGGGGCACAGATTGCAACACCACCTTCCGATTGAGAGCCCTGTAATCAATGACAGGCCTGAAGCCTCCTTGGGGTTTCGGGACTAGAAAAATAGGCGAAGAATACGCTGACTTAGAGGGCCTAATAATACCATCCTTCAACATCTGATCGATGATTTCTTTCAGAGCCTTCATTTTAGGTGGAGATAGCCTATACGGTGGAAAACGGACAGGAATCGAATCCGTGACCTCAATTTTGTATTCAATAAGGTCAGTAACACCAAGAGTATCAGAGAACACCTCGGGAAACGACTGACACAGTTTCCGAATACTATCAGCCTGCTCCTCAGGTAGATGTCTAAGGTCTAACAACATCTCATCCTGGGTAGGCGAAATAGATGAACATGATACAGAATTACACTTTAACAAGGGAATTCTACAATTGGACGCAAATTTGAATGTGCACGACCTACTCTGGAGATCGAGCACAAGACCAGTGTGAGAAATGAAGTCCGCTCCCAATATGATGGGGCAAGACAAGTGCTTAGCCACAAACATTTTGATTTTCCATGTAAATTTAAAAATACGAATTTTGACCAGTACGGAACCTAGAATTTCTAATGGCGATGAATTAGCCGAAACATATTGAATAAGAGCTGAGACATGGTCAGGTAGTTTACAAACAGATTTCAATTTAGAATACCATTCAGCCGAAATAATCGAACAAACACTGCCTGAATCTAAGAGAGCTGTTATAGGCTCGTTATTTAACTCAATCTTAAGAAAAGGAACAGGTGCGGGGGTATCCGCCGCAATCCTAAGACATTCTTTAGGGCATTCAAAAGATGAATTTGAAGGCTGATTGTTCTCTGCATTTACAACCTGTTTACTAGGGGCTGAGTCTCGGGAAGATGGATTAGTCGACTCAGCCGATGCCACTAGTCACTTTTTATTATTGGCATAGGTGGAATTTGCACCAGAAGTTGAGCAGGAGGGGGTGCTATTTGAGTTTG
Source organism: Anabrus simplex (assembly GCF_040414725.1). Lineage (NCBI taxonomy): Eukaryota > Metazoa > Arthropoda > Insecta > Orthoptera > Tettigoniidae > Anabrus > Anabrus simplex. Next base: position 174,833,650 of record NC_090266.1, on the reverse strand, counting down.
GGCAATTTTTGGCGATATGTGAGAAGGCCCCACACTTAAAACAGCCTTGTGATGAACCAGCTCCATTATTTGCCCTACTAGACTTGATCAGAGGACACTTATTGCGAAGATGGTCAGGCGACCCGCAAGCATAACATTTACGGGGCGTGACTGGTCGGCGAGGTGGAGGCCGAGTATTACTAAAAGAAGGCGGGGGTTCTTTTGCCACACGCAAGGAATCGGCATACCTAACTCCTTCCGCAGAGACGGCTAATGCTTCCAGTTCAGAAAAGGTTTGCGGGCACGCCGCAAAACACAAGTATGATCTATAAGATGGTGAAATGCCTTCCACAATAGCTTGTACAATTTGATCCTCAGGGAAGTGAAGAGCAAACACCCTAGTATAAAACTTAATATCTTGGATGAAGTCAGCCAAGTTTTCGTCCAACCTCTGTACTCGATAATAGTATTTCTGAATAAGAGATGACCTCGCGCGGGCAGGAATAAAATTTGCAAGCAGATGTGCATGGAAATCTTCGATAGATGACTGTTCAGCTATGGCTCTTACTATTTTATCTGAGAGAACCCCAATAGCATAAGGATAGATAATTTGCAAAATTTGACATGGGGAAAGAGAAAACACAAGGGCATGATCCTGAAATTCCACTAGAAATCTTAAAAATGAAATTACGTCACTGGTGGTATTAACGGAAAACTTGGATATACCTCTGAGCAACATTGCCAATGGATGAGGCAAGCTGCTAAACCCGGGCGACATAGTAGGTAAAGGTTTCAATGGCAAGGAAGTTAATTCAGCACGTACATTGTTCAACGATGTGCGGCGTTCAGACTCGTTGTCCAATGGGGCAGAGATAGTTTGAGCAGCAACGGTTATCCTATTGCCTTCTCCCTTAGCAGGTTCTTCCTCACTACTTACATTCACAACGGTGGGCTGATCAGATTTGGGAGGAACTTCCCCAGTTAACAATTGAGTGACTTTACTAGACAATTCAGAGATAGTTTCAAGGAGCGTATTAGCTTGCTTCCTCTGAACGTCATTCACCTTCAGAGACAACAGATCATTAACTCTATTTGAAAAGTGATATAGCCTGCCTTGCACACGCTTAATTTGATTAGGAGACGGATCGTTTTCATCAAAAAAGCTGACTACAGATGCTAGCCCAGTAATATTCTCGACGATCGTGGAAAGAGAGTCATCAATTTCTTTCTCTCCCAAATTGGGGATGGAAATGGGCGAATCAAGGGACTCTCTAAGCTTGTTGGTGTCGATTGCAACCGTGCCTCCAGATTGCACATTTCTGATAGTTAACTCGTATATCAACTCCTCTTTGCGCAAGTAGTTAAGGAGGAGAACATCGCGAGGGCCGGGCATGATGACAGAACAATTTTGAAAAACTCAAAAAATTCCAGCAACTGAGAAAATTGTTAGAGTTCGAATCAAAGCAATGTTTAGCCGTCAAAAGGGGCTAAATTGAGACCCATTCAACCACGCTCTGCTACCACTTGTTACCGTGTTTTAGCGGTAGTTATGCGTAAAAGAAGGTGCGGGTGTGAATGGGTTTCAAGCTACGAAATTATAGTGCATGTAAAATTAATTTAAAATTTAACAAGGTTATATTTCCTTTTCAAAAACAAAGCAATAACAGACATGGCAGGTACAATGTAGCAAAACAAGGGGAGTTACAATATTTACAGGTTTTGGGCTTCACGCCCTGACTTCAGCGATCAGCTCAGTTTTACCACAAACACAAGTTTTAACAGAGGGGCAGAAAACCCCATTCATCCCTAGGAGCCCCTGGCTCCGAATTACACAGAAAAGCCTCCACGAGGCATATGACACTCCATTTCAAAAGAGCGACCCGCTCTCAAAATTTAAGCCTCTCAAAGGCCACACCAAACTCTACCTTCAAGCTGTCCTCTAAGGACGTATTCACAGGGGTAAAATACCCAACCTACTGAGGTCTATTGAATGAAAAAGAAAGTTGATTACATGACCTCTAAAATAACAATTTGAGAGGAGGCTAACCGCACTCCTGATACACTTTGTTTAAGACCTACTTGGCACTAGGCCGTTAATACAAGGGCTAATCCCATACTACGGAGGTGACTTCAGAAAATAACAATTTACATTACATCACGGAAGAATTGGTTTGAGAAAATAAGTCCACCTCAAAACAATATGAGTGGGAACTCGAGAGGGTTAGCACTCTCTATCCCAATATGTGGTTTAGAAGATAGGATAGGTACCAGTAGTCTTTACATTTTAAAGGAAGGTTACATGGTGGAAGGCCTAGAACCCGCCCCGAAGATTAAACTGCTGAGCAAGCAAAGAAAGAAGTTATTACTTGGCCATTACCTTGTTGTAGACGCCGCCGAAGAAAGAGGCGCTTCCCGCCTCCTGCTATGTACTTAATACACTGAAAGATGGAACAGAAGTGGCCTGGAGACCCTAAAATCAGCAGTTTATATCCTCTCGCGGAAGATTCTAGGCGTTAGGGGAAATAAAACACCCTCCCACAAAAATTTTATTGGCTAGGGAAAAGAAACCCCTACATAGAGGAAAAAGAAACACATTATTGGGGGAAAATTAATTAAAGAAATTCGGGATTGGCTAGATCCAAACTAAGGGGAAAAAGAGGGGTATACAGCCAACTTAAACCATAACAGAAAGAAATTTAGCAAGGAACAAACATTTGAAATAAAAATTTCTTCAACAAAATAGTTCTTTGATTTCGCACTAGGTTGCACTATTGTAATTCTTCAGTAGTGTCCTCTAGAAGAGAAAGTTCACACTTCTTACTTCAAGCGAGACAAAAACACATCAAAAGTGACACAGTTCAAAAACTCAAAATTTTCCACGTGGTGACATCTTCTGAGAAAGTAGAGAATTAATAGAATAGATAAAGTTCAACCTTCCTCCAGAAGAGGAGTTTCAACTGGCGCAACTTTTAAATAAACGGTGTAGAGGTGTACCGCCCGGTACAATTACATTGGTGGTGCCATGGCACACCGACACTACCTCACGAGCCACCACTGGATAAAAGTAAGTGCACACGTAACCCTGTTGTAGATTTTAAAACAAAACAACGAAAGGATAGACTTAAGTCCTTTTTTGCGTGTTACTAGCCATAAAATTCACTAGTGCAGAATTTTTTGTATTACTGCAACCATACTTTTGCACAGTTTTAATCCGGAAACCTTACTTTGAACAAATTACCTGCATGTTCAGACACAGCAATTGGAACATAATGTTCTACAAAGACCGATGTAAAGAGCAACTCTACATTCGTAACACTCTTTTCCCCACTATTGCCAGAGAAATTTGTTATTGGCCCCAGGTGATCTGTGTTTCACAGATTCAAAATGCCTTCTACAATCATCTCTACCACTATGGACCACAGGAAAATCACAACACAATCTACAGAACATGTGGTTAACACTAATTTTCAAAGATATTAAACATGGCTATCCTTTTGTATATTTATCATGATACTTTTGAAGCACAGTATTTTTATTTGCTGCCCTGTTTTTGGAAGCATGGAGGAAGCATAGGCATGCTTCATTTCTGCAGCAAAAAACCACTTTTTTGTAACCACAAAATAATCAGAATAAGAAAGTCGGGACAAGAACCATGCACGATTACTAACAGAACGGATACAGTGCCACACTGCGAAGCTCTGAAAGGCAAGAACAAATACCAATCAGATTGGTAGGGCAACATGATGTGTATGCTCTTTGTGCATTGTGATGTCATCACAATCTCACCTGGAGCAACATTTAAGATAAAACATTTTGTAGTTTTTCATCTGGAAAGTTAAAAAAAAGCCCCTGATTTTCTGAAACAAATTTGCCCTCAAGTATAATATTAGCATAAAATCCGAAAAATCTGTAATTGTTGGCAGATCTACACGTTTATTGGAGAAACAAGGCAGATCTCTGAGTCACTAAAAAATGACACATGTAAAAACTTACACTATTTCTTCAAAATAACATAATTTTCGTGCTCTGTGATATTAAAGCCTTTGGCCTGAGCAGTGGTCACTTGGTAGGCCATGGCCCTTTGGGGCTGTTGCGCCATGGGTTAGTTTTTTTTATGATATTAAAAGAAATTGTGACCAAATATCTAAAATATCTTCTATGTTGTCATATAGAAGTGTTATGTTACCAAAAATATGTGCAGTTAACTTACTTGGTGCCGGCCCCGTGGTGTAGGGGTAGCGTGCCTGCCTCTTACCCAGAGGCCCCGGGTTTGATTCCCGGCCAGGTCAGGGATTTTTACCTGGACCTGAGGGCTGGTTCGAGGTCCTCAGCCTGCGTGATTAGAATTGAGGAGCTATCTGATGGTGAGATAGCGACTGAGTGAATTCGTCGTGCTGACCACGCGACACCTCATAATCTGCTGGCCTTCGGGCTGAGCAGCGGTTGCTTGGTAGGCCAAGGCCTTTCAACGGCTGTAGTGCCATGGGGTTTTAACTTGCTTAGAACATGCGTTTCAGTGCCCTGAAGATCACGACGAGGTATCCGCAAATTCTTTCCCTCAAAGTTACGCATTTAATTACCACTGTATTAAACAGATTCATTTTTATTTCCATATTGTTCTAAGACAATAGCATTATAGGTTTTCTGTCAAGAATAAAAATATTAGATTGTTAAATACTTTCTTGAGTTCAATGCCACGCGAGGATATCATCGTAGCCTATCACCCCAATACCTTCCTCCCTCTCCCACCAACTGTACGCTCGACGTCAAGGACACACCTAAAATAGTTTCTCAGGAATGTCCAGCATTTTCCGCTAGCAACTGTTGTGCATGGCCCCCCATATACTGTATATTTGTTTGACTGTACGTAACCGATCATTATGCAAGGCACTTGTAAAATAGTATGATTTCATCCCTTTAATAGCTGCCTCTGTGGATCAGTGGTAGAGTGTCGGCCTCCAGACCCCAAGATAGCGGGTTCAAACCCGGCAGAGGTAGTCGGATTTTTGAAGGGCGGAAAAAAGTCCATTCGACACTCCATGTCGTACGATGTCGGCATGTAAAAGATCTCTGGTGACACATTTGGTGTTTACCCGACAAAATTCATTAAATCTCAGCCATAGACGCCCAAGAGAGTTTCGGTTTACTCGGTCTGCCATCTAGTGGGCCTAGAGTAAAACGGAACGTCGAAATTGACGAGCAGACAGCCAGATGGCGTCAAATTGAAATGTCTGCACACGGTAGCTGAGGCCATACGATTATTATTATTATTATCCCTTTAATAAAGTGTCAAAAACCCATTAATTTGGTTAGAAAATCTTTGTTCTTTATGGTAATAATTTGTTACATTCATGCACATGAACACATCTGCATACACATAGTGGAAATGCATTAGTGAACACCCAGTATACATCATCTAGTGTGTGTGTGTGTGTGTGTGTGTGTGTGTGTGTGTGTGGGGGGGGGGGTTGGTGGGGGGTTGAGAGGTGGGAGACATACTGGTCATAGCTTAAATGCCAAAGCAAATCAGGAATGGGGGGGCAGGACAGTCAAGTGACTTTGTTGCTGGCTGCTCTCATCTACGTGGCCGTGATTCGAATACTGACCATTCATGTGGGATTTTTGAAATGTCATGTCCCTGTGGTTAAGAGATTCCACATCAGAATGAAGGTTCTGTGTCTATAATCACAATATCAACAATTTCTATAAAATAATAATGGAAAGGAACAAACTAGTACAAATCAGATCATATTTGATTTTTCCTACCTTTCTATACATGATTGCATTTTCACTTTATTTGTTCCTTTCCATTGCTTAGGTTACCAGTTAGGTTCCTTTTGTATTTGTTCTGTGTTCCTAGTTTTACCACCTGTATTCATCTTGATCTTTTAGTCTCTTCGCTTTTCCTGTGCTTATTCGGCTTTCTTCTTACCATACACTTCCCACGTCAAAACTGCAGATCCGTCAAGATGGCCCCTTGATGAGAGTTGAAGCCTGATGAAACTCGGAAGCAGGAAAGAGCTCACTGGAGGCTGAGCAGAAGACAACTGCTTATTACTGAGAACATTTCCAGTGGTGTCGGGAGAGAATGCATTGGAGAGGCGAATGGAGAGCGATGATGACAGTCATTTCTTCTGGACGAAGTGACTGCCAATGGTTTTCCGTGGTTTCCCATTTTCACACCAGGCAAATGCTGGGGCTGTACCTTAATTAAGGCCACGGCCTCTTCCTTCCAACTCCTAGGCCTTCCCTATCCCATCGTCGCCATAAGACCTATCTGTGTCGGTGCGACGTAAAGCCCCTAGCAAAAAAAGAAGTGACTGCCACGTTCATTCCCATAGATGTGTGGGTCAGCAGCAAAATCCACAGTGCTTTTTGTATCCACATTTCAGTACCCATATCGGGATTTGTAGTGGCAATGAGCTACACGAAGACCCTAAAGTCCTTTCCTTGGAGATTTTTGTGAAGATGGTGAAAAACTAGATGAAAAATTCTGCCTTCCAAGAAAAAAATATTCTTTGTATGAAGCACAAAATAGTCCAACTCACTGGCTGAAAAGTCAGAATTTGAGGCCTTTGGTTCAGGGGGTCTCGGGTTTGATTCCTGGCTGGGTCTGTGATAAATGCGTCTGATTAATTCTTCTGGCTCGGGGACTGGGTGTTTGTGTTTATCCCAACACTCTCCTCTTCATGTTCAGACAACACACCCCACTACCAACCACCAAAGGAACACACAATAGTGATTAAATCCCTCCACATATGGTTGGCATCAGGAAGGGCATCCGGCCATAGAACAGGACCAAACCCACTTGTGTGACACAATTCACACCTGCGACCCTGCAGGTGTAAGAGAAGCGGTAGAAGAAGAAAGAAGTACAAACTAATCTTGAAGTCATGCTAGATCTACATTTGAAGGCAAAGTTTGACATGGATGCAACAGAAATACATCAACAAAGACTAATATATTTAGATTGATGCTTTCATGGCCCGTAATTGTAGACATGATAACAAGCTTTTAGGCTTTTGCCGTCTCAGGAAACAAGGTGAAATTCTTTACATTTCCCAGAGAAATTTGCTCCACGTCTTCAGAAAAAATCTCATCTGTTCACGAGCAAGACTTCTCTAATAACCTCCCCTAGTGTGTGCGGCGCAATGGCACGCCCACTGGTCTGCTACGATCACAGCATGTACGATGCAATGATGTGCCATGACATTTGAAATGCCCGCTATGTGTATTTCGTAATAGTTATTTGCTTTATCCTAAGATGGCAGGAAGGGACAACTTACGGCTAAACTTCGAGCTGTCTATTATTGCCAAGAGATGTCGCATATATTCTCAGTCATTTATTTTTAAAAACTCTGCACACATTTCAAGTTTGTTTGTAAACATTGCACGTCCTGGTGGAGTTGTTGGTGATGCAGAAATACCTAATTTACTCATTATTAATGGTGGGGAAAGTAATTCCGAGTATGAGAGTAATACAGAGGATGAGTTCGCAATAAATCCAGTGAAGATAGTGATACCGATAACGCAATTCATGAAAGTACGCCAAGAAATTTGAACCCATAGGGTGACTAACAGTGGCGTATACTGCTCTGAAGATCTGGGCTTCCACTCAGCCTAGTAATACAGAAAACCTTAAATTACATTTTTTAAAATTTTATCTATTTGTATGTAAAGTTGAGACATCTGGTTTGGGATGAAAATTCTTTGATGATGTCAATGAAGTTGTAGCCAGGCCACTTGCATAGTTTCTCAAGAAAGGACTTCTCAACTGACATCAATGCCAAACCACATAAACGTTCTTGTGTTTGCATTGAACAGCAATATGACTTTATCCTCTTTTTACAGATACTGATGTTGCTGGTATTGTCATAATTAATGTTGCAAATTTTAGTACTTCAGGAATCACTTGCTTTAGTCTGTTTTCATACACGGAAGAAAGAATTTCATGAACTGTTTCTTCGAGAAATCAAATACGTAGTCAAATTTCACAATTTACTTTTTACAAGAATATTACGTTGGTCAGTGTGGAGAGCATGTTGTTTATCTAGCTGTGAATCTATGCTTGCATTACCAAAATTCGCAAAGTTCATGCTACTGCAAATGTGAGCCTTCAATTTATCATATTTTTGAACTACCATGCAAAAAGAGTTCAAATTTGAAAACCCCTCCTTTGATCATACATTAGCTTCATGACTAAATAGCATGGCCAGCAATATAGTTTAGACAGCTTAGAACTACCAGACAACCAATTCCATCTAGCATATGTACTGTAGATGATATGGTATGATATGACATGTATATGCATGCTGTTTTACCTTCACATTGGCACGCAATTGCAGTTCAGGTAGGCCTTGTCGTATTCATAATATGAGCTTTGTCAGTGTATGGACGAAGACGGCTGAAAGGAACTTTTAACAGACTCCCTATTATACAGTCATCGGCATTTAAAGACTCCACAGGTGTTTGTTCCATCATCTTCTCACAAAACCAAAGCTGTCACAGTTAAAATTATAACAATAAGAAAAATTATAACAGCATACAGACACTTAAACAAATCACAAATCGAAAATATTACAACTTCTAAAACATTTTTCACATCTATGCGTCCAATTTATTTATTGTAGGCTATTTGTTGCTTTAAACGCTTTTAAATCAGTAAGAAACCGCTAGCTGTAATGGCAACTAGCTAACTTTCAGTGCTGGGCCTACACTAAACAAATGTGGGTGCGGGGAGATGCGGAGAGAGGCGTAAGGCTGCCTGTCTCCGTTTCTATATGTTGCCGCGTTCACTGCCCATCAACCATCATTTCTTTCGATAAAGAAGAATGCGCATGAATGTCATGATTGTTTGACTGCTCTGTTGAAACTGTAATAAAGGGTTATTTATTTATAACGTAATTTTCTTGGGCTACAGCCAGTAGCCTGTAGAATATGCCCCTGGTGACTAATACATAACGTCACAGTACTGACATGCAACTGTCCAGGGATAATCAGGTTAGCATACGTTTGTAATTTATGTTGTATATACAGTAAAACCTCGTTAAGACGTTTCTGCAGGGGACAACAAAAATGAATGTGTTAAGTGAGAAAATTTACTACTGAATATACAAATAAAAGCTATCCAACAGGGATATGGAAACACTAGATACGATTTTTCCGACATTAAGGCATTTTGCGTTGTGTATCCACGGGTACAGTGAAAACTATATCTACCATTTCTCAAGATGAGGGGAAAGTATTAAAAGGTGTGAAAAATATGAGAGAAAAAATATAAAAACTTTTTTTTAATGGGGCTTATAAAATAACAAGTACACTAAACATGTGAAAAACACCAAACAAAAAATATGAAAACATATGCACGGGGGCCAATAAAAATATCCAAGTATTATTGCAGATCACACTCTTTCTAAAACAGATGTTAGTGGAAACCTTTTATTTTGGAGCAGTGGGTTATAAAATATTACTTTCTGGTCACACTCTTAGATAATGAATTGGAGGTTATATTCGGCCATGTGCGACTGCGACAGAACAAAATGACTCTGGCCACCGTTTTGAAAAACTTTGACCAAGTCGAATCGATCGAGTCGAAACTCGAAGGTGTGAGTTCAACATTAGCGACCTCTGCGGATACCAGTCCACTTTCCGAAAGGTTTTAATGTTGTCTTCATTAGAAAGGAATTTCACTTCTTCTGTATCCATACCTAGGCTATCACAAGACAGATATGCACCACGCTAGTCAATTTTACACGATTATGTTCCTAAGCCAGATATAGGCTACAGTTTCATGCAAAAATCTGCACTGTACTTCACTCCCACAAAATAAATTTCCCTATTAACACAACTGTGGTGACGGCTCTTACTCGAGTTGTAAATCATGTTTCTTTCACAAGGGATGACAAATAACATTTTCAGGGCTAGGAAAAATGTGATCGTACTCGTAGTAAGCGGTAATAGCAAAAATTTGTGATGCGATATGTATGTATGTATGTATGTATGTATGTATGTATGTTCCTAATCCTGATATAGGCTCACGCGGCAAACATTCGGCACACTTCACTGTACCACTCAACACAAAGTACATTTCTAACATGAATGGAATGTGAAATACAAGCACAAATAGATTCACTGTGTTATTCAGCAATCTTGCTGCTAACCGGCAAGCAAAATTGAACATTCCTGGGGCAGCTTGCTCCCCAAACGTGCAGCTTTTTATCCTGCAAAGTTCAGGAATTTAAGGACTTTTCCGTAACCACACAACTGTCGACAGATCTTACCCGAGTTGGAAATCACGTTTGTTTCACAAGGGATGACAAAATTTTTATTATGAGAATCGGGACTTCGAATTTATGACATCCGATGCGGGAAAACGTGTTAATGAGGAGTGCATTAACGAGGTTTCACTGTAGTTGTTTTTTGTGCGGTTTTTTTTACATTTTTTGCCTGCCCATTTTTTTTGAAATTATAAGGAAATTCATAAGATACCACACTCAGCATTTTGAGTAGGCTAGAAATCTCTGAGTGCAGCTTGGAGTTAAACAATATCACGCTTGAGGGGTTAATGAAGGTTTCAATTTAAGAATGCATTGCCATTGGTTTATAGTAAGCGGTACTCTTGCTCGTCACTAGATGGCTCACTGGGCTCAGGGTGAACCATCTAGTGATGAGGGTACAAATTTGGAAAACGCCGAAATGAAATAACATTAGTGAAAAGACAGGGAGGAGAGCTACCTACATAAATTCTTAATGGCTGGCAATCATATATTACTTAATTGACAGCCAGTGTCCCTGTTGAAATTGTTAAGATTTCTACGTATTTCCAAAGCTTCTCGTATAATCCTACACCGGTAGTGTTTAGTTTGGGTAAGAGCTCAAACATCTTGGAACTTGACATCACGACCTGTTTGATAGGGCGTGCTCAGCTATTGCTGACTTGTCTCTATGTACAGATTCTATGATGTACACATTCATAAAGCCCTGCGTCCCAGAGGGACAACTAAGTAAAACTCACAGAATGAAGAAGCGATGGGAACTGCCTACCTCCCTTTCATCCAGAATAGCACAGATCGAAATGCCAAGGACCTCCGCAAGCACAATATAAAAACCGCGTTTGGCACCGTCACAAAAAATGCTCAAAGGACAAACTGCCCCCACTATTACACCCTAGGGTGTACAAAATTTCCTGTACTTTCAGCAAGGTATACATTGGTCAAACATGCCAGTCCATTGGTACTCGTATCAGGGAACCTATGGAAATATGTGAAAATCCTAACAGTTTCAACTGAGACATCAGGTATCAATTAAGTAATACGTGGCTGCCAGCCATTAAGAATTTACATAGGTAGTTATACTCCCTGTCCTTTCACTATTGTTATTTCGTTTTGGTGTTTTCCAAATTCATACCCTCCTCATCACGAGGTGGACCCCTCTGCACCCAGTAAGCCATCTAGTGACGAGCAAGAGCACCACTTACTACAAACCAACAGTAACGCGTTGTTAAATTCAAACCTTCATTATTAGAAAAGTCTTGCTCATGGACAGATGGGATATTCTTCTGAAGACACGGAGCAAAGTTCTCTGCGAAATGTAAAGAACCTTGTTTTCTAACACAGCAAAAGCCCAAAAGCTTATTATCATGTCTACAAAAGACTATGATATTTAACTACATCAAACAGTTAACAACCAACAGGATGAATGTGGGATGTGATGACTATGGTAACGTGATGGGTGGGTGTGTATGTATGTGTACAATAAAGGGCAAGTGAAACTATAGGAAGACAATATAATGAGAATGCTGTTAAACAATAAATTAGTTTGGTTTTTTTTTGAGACTAAGAAAGATGACAATTGAAACTATTATTTCAGAAACCAGTCAAGCGCCAAGTCTGTCATTTTTGGGAAAATGATAAAAACTGTCTAGCATCAGACAACATGTTATGGTAGGTGTTTTAATATTTTAACTTAAAATTATATCATCTTTTAATACTTTCTATTGAAGGAAAATATTTTGTGGTTATTAACTTTGCTGTAAAAAAAAATCTGAAAAATTTTCCACATAATTGGTTTCTGAAATAAACGAGTGTTGCAAACATATTTTTATGGGATAATTCTTGAATTTTGAAAGGATTTAGTCATAAAACCCATATTTGTGAAAATAAATATTTTAATAGGTTTAGACTACATTGCTGATACAAATATAATTATTAAAAGGATGAAATGTGACTTTGTTTGTCTACCACTCCTCATTTCCTTTCAGATACAGGTTCCTCTCCTCAACTTTCAGACATATCACTATGATTATAAAACACTGCACTAAACAAAAGATTTTTTCAATAAGTTATTCACAAAACTACAAAAATGCGATTCCAGAAACACAACAATGACAATAAAAACAGCTGAACAGTTGGCTATTCTGGATTCAGAGCAGCAGCGCTAACTGGCAAGGTGCGGTACATCACAAAATGTACCAGAAGTTTACTACAGAAACCAACGAAGAGGTGTCACTTAACTGGTTTCTGAACTAAACACGAAATTCAACGTAATGCCTGACCATTATAGGAGGACGTTTCTTGACTGGTTTCAGCCTCAAAATGTGCAAATACCTTCTTAATAACATATTCTGCATTTAACTCATTTTTTCATTTTTTGGCACTTGAATGCTTTCTGAAATAATTGATTCAATTGATCTTCATTGAATAATAAATAAAACTGTACAAAACAGAAAATAAATTTTTGAACTTTTCATTTCTGGGGTATAGTGCGCATTGGTATCACCCAAATATCACTATAAAATTTGTCACAAATGGAACATAATAATTGCTTTTACACATATCAAGTGAAAAATCTGCAGCAAATTTAGAAATATTTGATTTTTGGAGAATATTATGTATACGTACTTTACCACTTGGTGTTGTGCTCGCAGTGACACACGTATGTCTTTTGTCTTACACTTTCAACAATTTCGTGTGTGATATCTGTGTTCACTGAAGTTCTTTGCTTTCGTTTCATTGCTTCACTTGTCAACGACATCATTTCATGAATTGTATCGCGATATGCAATATTTAATAGGCGACAAAATGGTATGGCCAATGTACATAAGAAAAATTCAGTGGACTAGTGATTTATTGGTCCAGGGATCGAGCTACTTTCGTTCGAACAGAAATAAAAATATTTATTGGTCCAGGGATCATGCTATTTTTCTGTTCACCCCCATTTTGCTGTTTGAAGTGGCCGCTCTAGTCATATGGACAAAGATAATGAGAATCTACAGACATAGCACTCCCATTCCACGGTGCTAGCCCTGGACCTGAAGAAAGTAACAAAAGACGGCACCAGCAGCGAATGGACAAAGATAATGAGAATTCACAGACATAGCCCTCCCATTCCACGGTGCTAGCCCTGGACCTGAAGAAAGTAACAAAAGACGGCACCAGCAGTGGAGTACAACATAAACCAGTCCTGTCTACAAGCCTTAAGTATGTTTTCATATTTCTCAAATAACGACGGTATTTCTTAATTTGCCGCAGATTTTTCACTTGATATGTGTAAAAGAATTATTATGTTCCATTTGGATACCAATGCGCATCGTACCCCATTTCTGCCCTGAATAGGTTTCATTGTAATACGAAAGTTTTAAAAATGACTAAAAATCAAGAGTGCAAATTTTAGTAAAGGCATTATATTCACTTAAGCTTGTATGATATAAAACACAGAAATGACTCAATTATTCATTGGTTTTAACTTACGGAGTTCTCAGTTCCTCTGTTTATCTTATCTTGGGAACAAAACAAATAAATGAAGAGAGTAACAAGAGATTGTAGTTTTATTTAAAACTTTATTACAAGAATTTTTAACATGGAATGAAAAAAACATATGATAAGTCTTTACACCAATACTTATGTCAGAACAACATTCTCGGTACGTAGTCATGAACAACACTCGTACTCCTGCTGCTACAGATAATGCTGCTTCTTCAAGGCTGGCGACTGAAGATGTTGAAAACCTAAAATAATTTCAAAAAATAAGAGAGAAAAGGAAAAACACTCAGAAATCATCCAGGAACTTTCCAATCACAAGATCCAACAGAAATGAAATATGGAATTCATAGCATTATCTGGCTCAAAAGGATTGATCAGGCAGGTATTTTTACAGGTGACACAACATAGAAATGGATTTAACACTGAGTAACAGATTTTACACTACTGCTTAACACAGAGAAACATCAACTGAAGCATCTGCACAGTCAACCTGAAAACTGAACAGGAAAGGACAATTTGGTCATTAAAATGAATATAATCTTTTAGTCAGCTGAAGTCTGCAGAACACTATAACATACATGTAAAAATACATTAATAACAGTACGACATGTTCTGTTCTTAAAAAAATCCTCAGATTGTACCAAATAACTTTTAAACACGTGTATATAGCCTTATTTACAATATTGTTTATATTAAGTTAACTTATCAATGATTGTAAATGGGTGATATGAACAAGTGTGACAAATTATATGAACGTTGAAGTCCGTTACTGACAGTTTAATAGATCTGGAAAAAGCTTTCTGTACAGCTCATGTTCTGCAGGACTGTTACCTTCAGTGTCCATTGCCTGGACTGACATCGGGTTGTTGGCCTCATTCATAGCTTGCTAAAACAAACCCCTCCATATGGGAGCTAGGGGGAAGGTGGAGAGGGAGACTATTTAGTGGAGAGAGTAGGAGGGGGGGTAGTTTGTGGTGGTGGTGGTGGTATGTGGTTATAACCTTAATTTTTCTTTACATGCAGTACACAATGAATGTATGAGGGTGATTTTTTATTTGTGGATGAACTCGATGTACAGCAATGAATTAACACGCAAGTGAACATGCCCACCATTACATTCTATGCGCTTCTTTTGTTTTAAAAACGTCCAAGCATGTAGTTTCTACGGGCTCAAGAATAACATTAATTTAAAATCCCCCACCTGCAATTTTGATCGGCTTGGTTATAGCTGGATGTTCATGGGAGTATGCAGTAACAAGTTCTATCACTAGATGGCATTTAATTGTGGTTTTCAATGTACATTTCATGAATCAAGAATGTAATGCAGAATGTAATACTCTGATAGCGAAACAGATGAATTGGGAGGGTACTGCTAGTGTATTTAAGGTTATATAGTGTAAATAATTTTGGGCAGAACAAAATCATAGCATTCTGAATACAACTTTTCAAAGATTAGGCCTAGGGTTTGTAATGAAAATGTCGACAAGGGATACAACTGACCACATTGAGAAACAATATGAAAGTTTGTAAATTAGTTATGTAACATATTACATGAATGGCAATCTAGGTATATGTGTGTATATGTAACTTTTTTTTTGGCTATTTGTTTTACGTCGCATTGACACAGATAAGTCTTATGGCGACGAAGTATATATAACTAATGTATAACTTTATAGTAGTGTATTATGTAAGAAAATATCAAGGCAATTATGTTACTGATGTTCGATGATGATGCTTGTTGTTTAAAGGGGCCTAACATCGAAGGTCATCGGCCCAATAATGTTATGATGTCATAATTTCTGGCACTGTAATGTATTTCTGTGTTATAATAATTAAGTAATGTATTCCGTGTATTTATATTTTAAAACTATGTAGGCCTATACAAGTTGCAAGAATCTGTCAGCCATTTTCTGGGACATTTCAACTCCGATTACTTGTGTACGAAGAGTAAAACCATGGCCAAGAATATCCGGGTAAATACATTCAAGTGCATGTGTACTGAGATGATGAGTAGCTAAACTCTTTCTCACTAGACAACGAAGCAAGCGTAAACAAAATCATGTGATCGACTGCTTCACACTTCTTTCCTTCTTTGTCCGCCCAGTAAATAGTCCATTTCTAAATTTTAAAATACAAGTTGTTTCTGGAAGTTTGAAGTTTAAAGTATTGAATGGGAAAGTGTTTTATAGAGTGAAAATTGAGGAGCTTATTTCCAAAAGATACCAAATCCCAAAAGGAAAATTTTACAGGAAATGCAAAAAACTTCTGGTACTCACAGCTGTTCGAATACGTGCCTGTAACTTTTCAGATATGTTGACAGGTATCATATTACACTGCTTGTCAATTATTTCTGTTGGGTTTTATAATACAAATAAAAATGGATATGGTACTTTTTGGCATAAAAATTTTGAATACTAGTAGTTAATGCAATAAAAAATATTCTGGATGGCTCAGAAATGTAGTTTATTGAAGATACCTAGTAAACACAAAATTTAGCAAAAATGGGTACATTAACATATCTAGGAAAATACCTGAAAACAGCAATTAGGTTTATATTAATGTAAAAAAGATTCCCATTGATAACATACAGTAGATATACTGGTACAGATTTTTGCCTTATTCTCATAATGTGTGTAATAGAAAAAAATCAATGCAACACCTGTGTGTCTGACTTATACATCATCGTGATCTACATCGGTATCACTTATATCACCTTCTCCTACAGCAGCATTAAGTATATTCAGTACAGATCTGTAGAATGGCAGGTCATCCAGTCTGTGCCCAGAGCTGAAAGTAGTTAGATGACACTGTGTCTTCACCGAGCTCGATAGCTGCAGTCGCTTAAGTGCGGCCAGTATCCAGTATTCGGGAGATAGTAGGTTCGAACCCCACTGTCGGCAGCTCTGAAGATGGTTTTCCATGGTTTCCCATTTTCACGCCAGGCAAATGTTGGGGCTGTACCTTAATTAAGGCCACGGCCGCTTCCTTCCCACTCCTAGCCCCTTCCTGTCCCATCGTCACCATAAGACCTATCTGTGTCGGTGCGACGTAAAGCAACTAGCAAAAAAAATTAAGGTACAGCCCCAGCATTTACCTGGTATGAAAATGGGAAACCACGGAAAACCTTTTCAGGGCTGCCAACAATGGGGCTCGAACCCACTATCTCCTGGATGCAAGCTCACAGCTGTGAGCCTCTAACTGCACGGCCAACTCGCCCGGTCATCGTGTCTTTTAGCATCCAGTATATGACAATGGCAAGGACCTAGGATGGTTGGTTCAAAACTGACTCATATTTCACCCCTTTCTTGAGTAACCACATAAGGGTTCAAAAGCATAGAAAGAGTGAATTCCAACTAGACCTGTGTTAGGCTGTACTGTTAATCTCTTAGTTTCACTGAGTTTTAATTTCTTGATTGATGAAACTGATATTTTGGACATGTCTTGCCAATTAACCCAATGGAAATCTTTATTCAATACATGAAGTACACCAACTTTCTGGAATTCACAATCATATCCCTGTGGAAGCAGCACAGTAGCATTCTTTCTTAGTCTTTTCTCTACTAACCCAAAAGACCCACCAGGTGGCACGTAAGAATGACTGGGAAAAAAAATAACATTCTATCTTTAATCCATATTTATGAGCAATAGCAGAAAACATTAAAAGAAGGCAATAGTTCTTATTTTGTGATGCACAACTGTCACTAAAGACATGAACGTTTTCGATGTTATTTTCTGCACAAAGGGGTTTCAGAATTTTTATGAAGAAGTCCCACAAGCAAGAACTAATTTCATTGGCCCCCCACCACCATCACAGGGAGACAAATGATGTAAAAGTTGCCATGTTGTTTATGTTGTCATGTGACATAAAACAGCGGCTCTGATTGGATATCTGGATTCGGTACGTCTTGGCATCAAAAGCATGGGCGATTAGGTATCTTTTACTATAAAACGGAACATTTATTCACTGTTTAACATGGGAGGTGGAATCCTTGGGCACATTTGTCACGCCACATGTAGAACTAGGTTCAAGGAAGTGCTAACACATGCTATCTCAATTTTGAATTATTTGGATTTGTTACCTTTTGGAAATAAGGTTCACAATTATATTATTGTTCTAAGCTCCTGGTCAATAACTTAAATATTCAACATCTGCAATTGGAAATCCCTATTTATCTGGTATCAGTAGCTGTCAGCCGCGAGGAAAGTCCTGCACGGTTGCACGACCTTGAGTCAGTTTGCTTTAATGACTGGTGTTGTAAAGCATAAGCAAAGGAAACATCTCAAAAGTGGAGAGAAGAATATTATCTTAAATATACTTCATAAGTTTATGGAAACATATCTCGACAGTTCAATTATAAGACTGTTTAAATATGGCATATTTAACTAACAGAATATTTAATCCCAATTACTGAAGAGCATGTATTCTTGCAATGGAAATTAAAACAAGACTTACTCGTCTGTGCAGGTGACACTGCAGGTGCCGAGCGAGGAAATGATTTACGAAGATGGAGAGCTTCTAGTGTGCGCATAACGGATGTACTTTGTTCACCTAAAACATAAAAGAACATGAACAAAACTTAACCATATATTAATATCCTAAAACTGAAACATTGTACATCAGGATTTCTGGATTCCTACGTAAATAACCAACATTTTCCTGACTTATAGAAAAATAAAAAATATAATTCTAATATAAATGTCTTTTGGGGGATACTTCTTAATAGCTGAAGTGGGATAGATCCAGAGGAGAACTATTCCACAAAACGTTTTAGTATATCTTCACACAGAGTCCCAAACTCAGTTGACAAAGCACACAATATACCCAGGGGAAGTCAAAACATTATATAAGAAACACAGTGAGAACTGTTTATAGCCATTATGGATAGAAACAGACTATGTAATTAAAATGGCCACTGCATTTGTCTAGATATGTAAAGGATTCAAGTTACGAGTCAGAAAAGTGTCCTAACATTTTAGCTAATTTCTATTTAGAACAGATAAAGTTCTTCCATAGAACTTTGAAATAATTACTTATTAGAAAAAAAGGCATTTAGAGTGATGATGATGTTTTAAGTGGCCTAAAATCTAGGTAATAAGCTCCTAGATTTTTTAATTTTTTTTTTTTTAACAATTTGCTTACACTGCACCAGATAGGTCTTATGGCAACGATGGGATAGGAAAGAGCTAGGAGTGGGAAGGAAGTGGCCATGGCCTTAAATAAGGTACAACTACAGCATTTGCCTGGTGTCAAAATGGGAAACCACGGAAAAGCATCTTCAGGGCAGCCAACAGTGGGGTTCAAACCCACTATTTCCCGAGTGCAAGCTCACAGCTGCACGCCCCTAACTGCACAGCCAACTCGCTCAGTCTAGAATAAATAGCACTTATTATAAATCCTACATAAAAGTATGTATATTTACCAATTAGTTCCGTTTCCTTATGCCAACCTCAGTTGAGAAGTTAATGAAGATGAAATGAATGAGGATGAATGAAATGGGGAAAGTTTGGCCATGGCCTATGAATAGGAACTGTCTCGGCACTTGCCTGAAAGTGAAAATGGGAAACCACAGAAAGCCATTCTCTGGACAGCAGACGGTGGGGTTGAACCTACATCAGGAAAATTAGGAGCCTTAAAAGGAAAGTAAGGAGAGCGTACAACGAAAGGCTATTTAGTTCAGAGCATATGAATAGGTTTCATAAACTGTCCAAAGAAATTGCTTCTGACAAGAAAGCTGCTCGTGACAAATATATGAAAGGTATACACTCTTCCAGAGAAAATGGGTGGAAAAATTCTCTGCAAGTTAGTTAGGAAAAGGAAAGGAGCCAGCTATGGTGTGTCAATTATAATGTCCAGGGGGCAACAGACTGCTAACCGACTACTATAGACCCGTTAACCTTGCGTCCATTGTATGCAAACAAATGGAACACCTCATTTCAGAATATCTAAGGGAGCAATGGGAAAAAATTTAGTGGATTAGTGGCTGGCAACATGGTTTAAGAAAAGGTTTCTCCTGTGAGAGCCAGATGTTGTCACTCTTTGAAGATATTAGCAAGTCATTAGACAAAGGTGCGCAAGTTGATGCTATTGTAAATTGATTTTGCTTAAAGCATTTGATGTAGTACCACATTACAGTCTGATCCAAAAATTAGCAGGAACAAATATTGATAAAAGGGTGGTTCTGTGGATCCAACCAATAATACCAATACAACCAATAAACCCATAGCTACACCCACCGTAACATCGCTCCCTCCAATGGCCTTACACCGATACAACACGCGCAGTAATACTCTCTCTTCCTTCCCTCCCACCAATAGCAGCCCCCCTCCAATAGTTACGTCAAAGCAAACAGATCCCCCTCCAACACAAACCTTCAGCTATAACACACGTAGCAAGAAGTCTACTGTTGCAAATACTTCTAACTCATAACGTTACAAACTATCTTTGTCACCATCAAATGGTAAGTGCACACGATTCTACCTCAATATTTTCAAATATCTTTTCACACAATTAACTCTACGTTTCTTGCTTCCTTTTACAGATTCCACTATTATATGCCTTTTCAACTAGAATATCTACAAACTCATACTTTGCAACATTTGAGCATTACTTCAAATTTTGAGATGGTCCATAGAGATCCTATTTGAAACTGTTCAACTTCTATTCTACAACTTCATATCCTCAACGTGTTCTACAACTTCACCATATGCCTCTGACTTTCGTCTTTTATCTTCAAGATCGTGATTAACTTCGGATCTCTCGACTAACCTTTGACTTTTATTCTCTCTTCTTCACTTTGATTATATACGATTTTTCGCCATCATCTAATTATAACCGCCAGACTATCAACTTTATTTTTATGCAATCTTACTACTTGTTGTATAACAATCTGTTGTTTTATCCATTGCACTTATTTTAGCAGCCTTCTAATGTTAATTTTGTTAATACTTCCACTATTATATCACATCACATTGTATTTTTTAAACCATCATTGTTATTTTTAATGTTATTTTACTTCAAATCTCTTCAAGATTTTAAAATTAATTTCATTATTACCTGTTATTTAGACGCTTATTTTTAATTTAAGGTTAAGACTTTGGCTGATGATGCCTTCAGGGAAGGTGAAACATGTACCACTATTAGTTAACAAATTTATGTAAATCATCCAAGACTAGATTTTGTATTGATTAGGTGGTCTAATAAATAACTTACTGTTATTATTTCAATGTCAATTAATTACTGGTCACGTAGGAAAGCAAGCCCAGAAGTCACGGATTGCAAGCTCCATTTACGAAACTCGGATGTGTGTATTGACAAGAAGTTTCAACGTGGAGGGAATAAAGGTTAACCGCAACAAATAGAAGAGACCAACAGATTTTCTTCCAAACGTGTTAATGGAGCTATGTTTCTTATTTCACTACTCTATGTACTGTGTCCTGTCTTCTAAGGAGTTATTATAATAAGTGTTATAATTAAAGTGATGCCGTAAAATGAGTTTCTTTGCATATTTTTAAGTACTGTTAAACATAATGCATTCAGTAAAAGCCCGTAAATACATATGATTCAATTATGTGCTATCTATGTTATAAAACAGTATTCTCTATATCTCAAAATTTCGATAACTTGAAATAAAATGTATCTCCCGAGGTGATTCGCATAATAATTTCCTTTATTAGACTGGAAAATGAACGGAAATTTAATTTTATAGGTATCTCTGAACACTTGGAGATAACGTTTGTTATGTTTTTTGGCCATATCGTGAAGAGAAAATACTAGAAACTGTCACCGACACTACTCCCTGAAATACATTCACCTCATTAAAATTATGAAGTAAGAATAAACATAACTGCACTGAAATATGCGAAACTACCACATACAAAACAGATCGGTATGTCTCGTACATTATTAAGATATGACTTTGACACGGGGAAAAGCACCGAATCGCTAGAAAAAACACGTGGCATACAATTCCAGCAAAATTACGCAGAGAAACGATGTTAATAGTGCGCGAACCACACAATATGAAACTCATTCTTTCGTCCTGATTAACTGAGTCGCTAGCGCTCGCTAACCTCTCTTGCTTGTAGGACGATTGCTGAGCCTCTCAGACCGACAGTCTGTTTATTTTCGGTTCGGTTCTTTCTGTCTGTGTCGAATCTGTCCGTTCAGGTAATTCGTTTATTTGTCGTAGAATCTTGCCACCACCACCACAGATAATGACAATAACAACATCAACAACTTAGTCATATGGCCCGCTGTTTTTCTGCTTTAATTGTCATTATGAGCGGGAAAATAGTTCAGTTTCAGTTATTATACACTAGTCATTTTTTTAACAGACTGAGAATACAAGAGGGCTGGGTGTATGTGTTTTTCTTAATACCCATCTTCATTGACACACAACATGTCACATTACATACCACCAGAGAAACATGCAGCAGTGAATACATCCCTCCTTATGAGATTGTCGTCATAAAAAGCCGTAAAACAGGGCTTAATCCATCTTAGATCCGACACCACATAATTGAGGAAGGCCAAGAAGAAGAAGAAGAAGAAGAAGGTATAACAGCACAGTATATTGTTGCTTGAATTATTGTTTCCCTACATTCCGCCACTAACGTTAGCTACACTTGTTTGCTGCACTTAGCCCACGAGACTTATTGGGTAGGCAACGTGCAAGACAGTTGTGCCTAACGGGAGTGGCCGTATTATTATACGAGGCGCTGCCATGCACAGGCCAATGCACAAACTTATTCAGGCACTACAGAGCCATATAGACCGTACTGTTTATTTAGTTAGGACTGTTGGAAATTCGGTTATCATACCTCCGCACTATATCATTGTATTAATCCTACACAATACAACGTGGTACTGTGCTGTGTCTACCGGTCTTGAATACCAAATTTTCTGTGTACTCGTGTATTTCTGTGAGACGATGAGCAGAAACACGAAGAATGTATAATCACATTTAGTGCGTTCCAGGACTGATTCTCTCAACTTAAAATTTGTACTACTCCCAAAGTCAGAATATTCATGAGCATGGACATGGAGGTAGCCGTTTGGTTTAATGCGCTATTAAAGCAACGAAGTAAATGGTGAATTTTCCATTTTCTATTCATTAGAGGCCTTCGAGGAAGCGCCGCACATTTCATACCTACTGATTAGAGATATTTCCGTTGCATTTCACCCCAATTTGACAACCTCATTAACGTAAAAGTGTTCTCTAACTTCCTCCTATTAACGGTGAAATCTTCTGCAATTCGTTAAGCGTTGCGAAACAACCGAGCGAGTTGGCCGTTGACCAGAGTGCAGACTCCCACTGCTCAATTTGGAGCAATAGCGCTGTCTCTCTCTTTCCCCACACCTGTCTCGCTCGCTCCCCCTGTCTCCCTCTTCCTCACTTGCTCCGTAGCGCTCCAAATCCAAGCTGAGCTTAGCCGAGTAGCCCAGAGACGAAACGTTGCTCCGAGCCGAGCTGAACGGGACTGATGCACTGTGCACAGGAACTCTGCGCCGCTGTCTGCACGTGTGAGATTTTGGGTGTTTGAGAGGCCCTACCCTAGAATTTTAAGATGTGAGAGTGTGTCACAATACTTCCCTGGAAAAGGATTATCTAATGTGTCAGTAAATCTAATGTTACGAGTCTGTCTCAGTTAAGCACTCTTAACCCTATGGCTTTCCTAGTGCTTCAGAGCGCTTGAGTCCTATGATTTGCCTGCTCTGCTGAGTGCCCCAAAACGCTCGTCATACATGCGGTCATTGAAAGGATGTTGACGGGAATACTGAAGGATCTCGTGAAAACACAGCACATTCCCATGACTCAGCAAGCTCACAACATCTTGTTGACATACACTGATTAGCCAGAACATTATGACCACCTACCTACTATCGATATAAACCCATCCAGGCAATAATAGCGTCACCTGAGATGGAGTGACTGGTAAGTCAGACACACACGTTGCATGTAGTATCTGTGAGCGTGCTGTCCATGTGTAGAATGGGGGAGGCGTGCGATCCATCCAAGTTTGACCGAGGGCAAATTGCGATGGCCTGGAGGTTCGGCACAAGCATTTAGGAAACTGCACAACTTGTCAGGTGTTCGAGAAGTGCTGTGGTGAGTGTCTTCAACAAGTGGCGAAACCAAGGTGAAAACACGTCCAAACGCCGAGGGTTTGGGTGGCCACCCGTCATTACAGATGTCGGACGTCGTAGGCAGACTGGTAAAAAAGGACAGGAGGTGAACTGTGGTGAAACTAACACCAGACTTAAATGCTGGGCAGAGTATCTGAACACACGGTGCACCAAAAACTCTTAAGGATGAACCTCCGCAGCCGACGACCCATGCATGTGCCAATGTCAACACCATGACATTGGCAACTACGACTGAAATGGGCACGTGACCATCGTCACTGGACGTTGGCGCAGTGGCAGAGTTTTGCATGGTCTGATGAAACCTGATACCTTATTCATCATGCCGATGGGGGATGTGAATCCGTCGTCTTCCAGGGAAACAGCTCCTTGACACCTGTACTGCAGGAAGAGACAAGCTGGCGGTGGCTCAATTATGCTCTGAGGAACATTCACATGGGCATCCATGGGTCCAGTGGAGTTCGTGCATCGTACGCTGGTTACAGACCATGTACACCCCTTCATGACGATCATATTTCTCAATGGCAGTGGCATTTTTCAACAACATAATGCACCATGTCACAAGGCCAGGAGTGTGACGGAGTGATTCGAGGAACACAGAGGAGAGTTGCAATTGATGTGCTGGCCCCCAACTCGCCAGATCTTAATCTGATTGCATCTGGGATGTGATTGAACGTGGTGTCAGAGCTCATCACCCCCCACCCCGGAATTTACAGGAATTAGGTGACTTGTGTGTGCAGATGTGGTGCCAACTCCCTCCAGCGACCTACCTAAGCCTTATTGCTTCCATGCAAAGACGAGTCGCCGCTGTTATCCATGCCAAAGGTGGACACACCGGCTATTAGGTAGCTGGTCATAATGTTCTGGCTGATCACTGTACTTTCCTATGTGTCTTTTACAAGCAAACCTAGTTGATAAATATTGTGTTCCAGTTAAAATTTATATAAGAGATCTCATCATGTCGTCTACTAATCATGGATAAGGTTTGAAAGAAAGCTAAATTGGAGTACATTAGAAATTAGTAGAGATAGCGAACATTCGTTCTAATGAACTGGAAATATGGGTAAGCAATGCTGGTTCAAAACATCATTTACCTTCCAGGAGTTTTCTGTGGTTGCCTATTATCACACCAAGCAAATGCTGGGGTTGTACCTTAATTAGGTCATAGCTGCTTCCTTCCCACTCCTATCCCATTGTTGCCATAAGAGCTATCTGTGTCAGTGTGACATAAAGCAAATAGTATTTTTTTAAATATATTCCGCGAGTTCAGAAAAAATATTTTTATCAATTATTTGTGGGATGGGAATTTTGTGAGCTTGTAGTATAGCAGACGAATAATCATGCCAAATATTTTCAAAGAAACACTGGTACTGTTGGTACTACCTTATAAAACATTGCGCTGATGATATAAGGGTGTAATGTGGTCTTCTAATTTATACAGGTTTGGTTGTTTTATCTGAAACTGACAATTACTTCCCAAGAGACTTTTGCGTGTGACCATTAGTAAGGCAGGCAATAACACTGAAATGGTTTAGGAAACTTGGACAATATTTAGATTCAAAATTAGGGTGAGTACAAATATAATATCAAGATGGCGGCGAGTGAGAGTAACTGTGTGTTTTTCCTCTGTGTTCTTTTAGGAGTTTTAGTGTCAAAACAAGTAGTGTGCGCAAAAGAATATAGTGATGTTCATCTAGATGATCCAGCCAGTGATTCCATGTGTTGTGAAATGCTCGGAAGTAAGTCTGTTCAATATAAACGGCTTTGTTTTTATTCCACGTGCTACGGCGGCTGCTGGCGTACCCAAGCCTCCCTTGCCGGAAGTATACGACTCGCCATCTCAAGATTGAATATACCTCAGGTTGGAAACTGGTTGACTGCCGTTCGTCAGTTTCATTTTCCTTCACTGCCGACTGCAAACCTCCCATGCATTCTTGTAGCGCCAGCTTCGGTTCCAGCCTCCAGTAAATTATCTCGGTTTTCTTCTCGGTCTACTTTAAGTTTGTTGTTGACATTCCTACTGTTAGCTGGTGATGTGGAGATAAACCCGGGACCCGCGGCGGATAGTGCGATCTCAGTTTACCATCAGAATATCTGCTCTCTTAAAAACAAAATTACTGACTGTGAGCTCTACCTACAAGAACTATCTTCTTTCGATATTGTCGCCTTCTCTGAAAGTTGGTTAACTGACTTTGTTTCAGACACGGAAATCCCTCTTTCCAAAGAGTTTTCCATTTTCAGAACGGACCGTGGACGGGGCGGGGGAGTTCTCCTGGCCGTTAAATCCAAATGGCATGCTAACCAACGTACTGATTTAAGTAGTGACTGCGAAGCCATTTGGGTAGAAGTGAAATTTCAGCATTTCAAATATCTATTTGCTTGTTTTTACAGGCCACCTCGATCAACCCTCAATTATTCTGAAAATTTTCTCTCTTCTGTAATGAAAGCCATTAATCTGAATCCTAATGTAATTATATTAGGCGACTTTAACCTCTCTATTTCTTGGAATTCCCCTGCTCATGGTGTCCCTTCTAATAGCCTTGACAAGTGGTATCTCGACCATTATATTACGGGCCTAGGCCTCCAACAGTACGTCCTTGAGAACACCTGCGGGGATAGTCTTCTTGACTACCTGCTCTGCTCCGTTGAGCCTTCCGTTATTTCTGTGGGACGAAATATTTTTAAATCGAACCACAAGTCTGTAGAGGCAACATTCTCTGTTGCCCCTCCCCGCCCCCCGAAATGTCATCGACCCTTTACCAGGAACTGTGTACCCTTGTGGCGAAAGGTTGATTGGCAGGCTGTCAATCACACCCTCTCTCTTCTACCCTGGCACTTGCTGCAAGTGGGTGAAGTGCAAGAAGCAGTAGACCTGTTCTATGACTGGACTCGTGCTGTGATCCGTGACCTTGTTCCCACTCGTAAAACATCCGCCAGATGCCCACCTTGGAAGAAAAGTGACGCCAAAATTGCAGAAATTAATAAAACGAAAGCCTGGAAAGACTGGAAAAGGTCACCTTCTGAAGCCAGCTATAAAACTTTTTCTGACCTTCGCAAACAACATAAACAGCTTCTAAAACGGGATTATCAGGACTACATAAACTCTGCCTGCCTAGAAGTGAGAAGTAATAGTAAAAGATTCTGGTCTCTGATAAACAGCAGGAAAAATACAAAGCGTGTGCCAGACACAGTGACTTGGGGTGATAATTTAGCCAGTGGTAGTAATAGACCGGAAATTTTCAACGATTACTTTGCGTCTAATTTTGTTGCACCTGTTCAGTTCCCAGATTTTCCGTCTATTGATTCTGTTCCTTCTCATAGTCTCAGTAATCTTTCCACCTCTGAGTCAGAAGTCTATTCGTTACTTTCCTCCCTCCCAGAAAATAAACCTACTGGTCCGGATGGTCTCAGTCCTGTCTTCCTTAAGAATACCGCTACGACTCTTGCCCATCCTATTGCTGTTATATTTAACCGTTGCTTCTTAGCCGGCTACTTTCCTGACGACTGGAAAATCGCTAACATCACTCCGGTTTTTAAAAGTGGAAAGAGATCTGATGTCAGAAACTATCGTCCGATTTCTATATTACCCACTCTGTCGCTCATCTGTGAAATGATTATCCACCAGCGCCTTCTTTCTTTCACACTTCCTTATATATCGTCCCAGCAGCATGGTTTTCTTCCTGGTAGCTCCTGCCTAACTAATCTGGCTGTTCTTCTCCATCGTGCAACGTCTGCTCTTAACGCCGGTTCTCAACTGGACGTGTGCTACATTGATATTGCTAAGGCTTTTGATACCGTAGACCACGCACTTCTTTCCTATAAACTCTCAGAACGTTTTAATATCCATGGTCGCTTGCTAACTCTCCTGCAGAGCTTCCTCAATACCAGAACTCAGCGTGTGGTTCTTGATGGGTTCAGTTCGACTCTTGTTATGGTACATTCTGGCGTCCCACAGGGCAGTGTCCTAGGTCCGCTTCTTTTTGTCTTATTATTGACGATCTCATTAATTCTATATCCTCCGTTTCTTGTGAAATTCTACTATTTGCAGATGACTGTAAAATATTCAAACAAATCGATTCTTTATCTGACGTAAACTCCTTACAGAGTGGGCTTAATTCACTCTCCGAATGGTGCTCCACATGGCGTCTTAAGCCTAATCCTGCCAAGTGTTCCTCTATTTCGATCACGCTTCGTAAATCCCCTATTCTCAGTAAATACTCCCTCCTCGGTAACCCGTTCCCAACTCTAGCAGAACAAAATGACTTAGGAGTGATGTTTGACAGTAAATTGTTATTTGTCCCCCATATACAAAAGATAACCGCGCGAGCAATGTCACTTCTCGGTTTGTTGTATAGATTTTCTGACATCACCGATATCCACGCCCTTCGAGCCTACTATGTATCTTGCATCCTACTGATTATTGAATTCGCGGCTCCCATTTGGTCTACCTCTTCACCCACTAATCTGAATCATATTGACCGCGTGCAGTCATTCTTCTGTGCCATTGTTAGAGCCAGAGTATCTGATTGTCGAAACTTGAGCAGTAATCAGATACTAGACAAGTTAAACCTTCACCCGTTATCTAGTTGCAGGAAAGTAGCCGACCTTAGATTCCTATATAACGCTGTTAACGGTTTATTTCGTTCTCCTGAACCTGCATCCTTCTTTTCCATACATGTTCCAACTCGCAAAACCAGGATTAATACGCCCCTTCATATTCCGTATTCCCGCCTCTCTCTCGTTCAAAGAAGTTTATTTATCCGCATACCAACCCTCCTTAACTCTTTATCTTCAGACAGGAACTTGGACGTTTTTTCTTCGCATGCCTCCTTTAATCGATTCTTCCTTACCTTAACCTAGTTCATTTTCTTCATATTCCTTTTTTCTCTTCTCATTGATGTCCTCTCTTTTGTACATAATATAATATTTATTTTTTACTGTGCTATACCATTACTTAAGTGTTATGTCTGTATTTATCTTACTGTGCCTAGCTATAAGTTCTTCTCTTCGTTTTACGTTCAACAATTTTTCTCGTTTCTTTAGCCTTTATTTTTTGGTTTTGTTATGTTGTGTCTCTAATTATGTTAGTTTTTAATTTTTTCCTCTATATTTATCGTTAGATGTTTTTCGTCATTATTCTTCCACTTTTCTTTATGCTTGCCTTGTGCTACTCTATTGTAAATATGTATTTCATTGCGGAACTCTGTAATTCGGCTTCTCGCTGTTTTGGTTTCCCAAATAAATAAACAAATAAATAAATAAACAAATAAATAAATAATATATGCACAGATCATTCAAAAAGGAAGTGCAAAATAAATTTACATTCATATCTTTATTCGTTTGACTTCTATGTTGTTTCCTTTAAAGGATGACACTTATACTCTTGTCTCTATTGGAATTTAAATGTCCCTGTCAGAGAACAGGGTAATTCCGGCTGGGCATCCACCTGTAAATGGGGAACGCAAAGGGTTAAATGTCAACAGACTGCAAAACAGGGCCTAAGCCATATGCGTGATATAGTTTTCACTTGTCACCCGACTAGGGTGCGGGAAAAGTGAGGGAAGTAGTCTGAAACTGAAGCTAGAGAAATAACACGAAATTATTTCTTTTCTATTAAACCGTAAAATGGTACGGTCATGGATTTAATTTTAGTGAAATACTTTTAAAGTAATCTTTTTGAATGTTGTGTAAATTTAATCTCGTCAAGTTCTATTGTAATCGACTGACTATTGATTGTGTAATGTGGCAGGAACTGAACTTTGTTTTAGCCATTGTTATTTCTTTATATCCCAAAGTTTAGATAATTTTTATTGTGGAAATTTGGTTTACGGGTTATGTGGCAACAACACTGCAACACTGCTCCACTGCGGTGCTGTCGTCATGAATCAATAACGAGTCACTAATTAGAACCTACTTTATATATTTTCTTTTTTACTATTTCTTTCATGCCACACCGACACAGACGGGTCTTATGGCAATGGTGGGATAGGACTTAAGAAGCGACTGACTGCAGCCTTAATTAATGTACAGCTCCAGCATTTGCTTGGAGTGAAAATGGGAAACCTTGGAAAACCATCTTCAGGGCTGCTGACAGTGGGGTTCAAACCCACTAAAACCAAAATGCATGTAGACAGCTATGTGACCCAAACTGCATAGCCACTTGCTCAGTCAAATTGAATCTAACACTCAAAGACCAATTGTGATAAAATAATGCACGCACCTAAACAATGCCCAACCCCTCATACCTACCTCACTTTGCTGGGCATTAACACTCTAAGCAGACTAAGTTGTCACCACCCCAAACTTAATCATCTCCTTCCAATCAGAATAATTTACAAAAAATTGAGCAATATCTCACTTCATATCATCACAAATTCATTGTCATGACGTTACTGATATGTCTAATTTATAATATATATTGTACCAGGAACGCTGGTCCAAGTCGGAGTCCCCACCAATTGAACTCTAACTACGCACCATGCGCCTGTCACAGCTGGCTGCAGCAGCAGGCAGAGTGCGACGTGGAACGTGTGATGTCACATCCCACCTTATCTTGTCACAGCTGGATTACGTCAGCCGGTAGAACATTCGAAACGTTCTATTGCTAATAACTTTTTTTTTTGGGTTAAGATAAAATTAAGAGCATAACATCATCATATTAATCAATTTTATGTCCCCATTTTCACCAAGTTTGAAGATAATCCAACCAGAATTGAAGGAGATATTCAACAGAATACAATAACTTAAATTCCCACAATTCTTGTATAAAAGGAGGGCCAGTTAGCAGGTCATGGTCAGTCAAGTACCACAGCCGAGACCGGACGGTCGGCTGGTGGCATTATTCGTCGCAAAACTACGGTTTCGCTGAGTGTCAAGTGTTTGATGAAGTTCTTCGTACTTAGAAAACTTTAACTCCACGGTAACATAAACCGGACTTATAAATTTTCAGTGTGTCTATTCACGAGTGATAAAACTTCTCAATGTGAACTAGAAGAGTGTAATTTAACTTGGGTTCATTTCCAAGTGAATAATCATTTCTTTAATTCAAGTTGTGTGTTTCTGGGACTTGTATAATTTTCTACCCAATGCTTACGTTTCAAAGTGATTGAAATATTTCGTTAAATAACAGAAGGCTTACATTTCAAAATGATCATAATATTTCTTCGAGTGATAGAAATATTTTGACAAAGTATGACATTATAGTTGAACTTAGAATTACTCGAGTGATAGACGATTCAGATAGTACTTTGAATGCTTGAACTTGTATTTTCGCAATGTGGTGATTACTTCTCACATACTTTCTAAACATTCCGTAGGTTCTTGACTAAGAACAGTATATTTGAAATTGTGCTTCTGTAAATAGTATTCAATTTTCATGCAGTCGAACCAAGGACAGCCTGCAGACAGACTCAACTCCATTTGTGTTACGTTATTATTTGTGATCAACTAAAGTGAATGAGACTAATTTCACAGGATGAATATTTTTGTTGCTAATTAATTGAAGTGATTATCTTCAAGATATTGTGTAAACTTATGAACAATCACCGTGTGATAAAACTTTATTTTACCAAGTATCGCGTTATTTGTATTACTTCCTAAGTCAATTCCAATTACATTTGACAGTGCAAAGTTATACAATTATACGATTTTCTGAGTGGCTATTCTGTGTTAGGAGTTAAACTCTATTTGACATTCGACTCAGTCTACTAACATTTCCAGAAGCAATGGCGAGCTGCGTGTTCAATTTGAGGGACATTCTACCGCATTCAATCTTTCAAGTGGTTAATCTCAGAACACAGGTCAGATTTTATTAACATTCTGTCAAGTGGAATCTATTAATTAATTAATTCTTTGAATACACGATCTATAAGTGTTGCAAATCATTCCGAGGCCATTTCTGTAATAATTTTCATCTGTGCAGAAGCTGTTTGTATAACTCAAACACGTCCAGGGCGTGAGTCCAGAGTATATAAGCTCGACCAATGCTCATATCACGTGAACTTCTAGACCATCCAGAACGTCTAGACCACCCAGAATTTCTAGAACTTCCAGATCATCCAGACCATCTAGACCTGCATCGGAAGGCGTCCCAGGGTCGAATGAAAACAGCAGCCTGGCCACAACGAACTTTGCTAGCCCAGGGCGAAGAGAAGGCTTTTTTCCTTGCTAGCTGCTTTACGCCGCACCAACACAGACAGGTCTTATGGCGACAATGGGATAGCAAAGGACTGGGAGTTGCAAGGAAGTGGCCATGGCCTTAATTAAGGTACAGCCCCAGCATTTACCTGGTGTCAAAATGGGAAACCACAGAAAACTATCTTCAGGGCTGCCGACAGTGGGATTCGAACCCACTATCTCCTGGATACAAGTTCACAGCCGCACGCCCCTAACCGCATGGCCAACTGGCCCGGTACAGAAGGCATATCCAGTATCTCTTCTGTACAGAGGTGATATGAAATTTGGACTTTTTTTTGTTGTGGTGATTACTTCTCACATACTTTCTAAACATTCCGTAGGTTCTTGACTAAGAACAGTATATTTGAAATTGCACTTCTGTAAATAGTATTCAATTTTCATGCAGTCGAACCAAGCACAGCCTGCAGACAGACTCAACTCCATATGACCAATTGGTGGCATTGTTTGATAAAGTAAACTTTCAGGACAAAAATTTCTTCAATATTTTCAATACAGTTTCAATAAACACTCCTTCCACGTCAACAAACACATCACACCACCCTTCCCCTCCCAATTTACATAACTCACCTCCACGGGCCAATCTTAAGCCTAAAAATGCTTCACACTCCTCCGCTTCCCCCACCATACACAACTCCCTTCTGTGCGCCAATCACAAACCTACAGCCCCGCCCCCTCCAAACCATTCCCCTCCGCACAGACGACATGCGTACAACACAAGGAGTAAAAACGTTAGCGACCACTAGTATCCTGAAAATGATTCTCACAACAAGTCAAACAGGCCAACAATGCCATAGGTAAGCACCAACATCCTCTCTTCATCAACACTTTTACAAAACCTTTCCCAAGTTTTTTCTTCCTTTCTCATCAAAATTAATACAGTTTATTCTTCATTTCAGAACCACCAGTCTACAACATTATTTCAACAGCCCCATCAAACTTCCACAACATTCGTCAATAAGATAAAATTTCCAATATCAACACTGAAAATAATTGTCAATCAGTTATGAAAACAACAGCCATTCAACCTCATGTCAACTCTTACCAACGTAGAGAATAACTGCTTATCATCATCTCCACAAACTTACTCCGATGATTCATAATAAATTTAAGCCAACTTTAAACTTCGTGTAAACACAATTTCGCTGAACCATTTTATAAACAATCTACGAACTATTTGACCATCAAATATTAGGGCAAATATACGCTGGCGTAAACAACAATTGCCCAGCATTTTGGAATGTTTTTTCTTTATCTTTTATTTCATTAATGTAATCTTTTTCATATTCTTGTACCTCACATTAACGTGTTATTCTACTTATGCTTCAAACTCTGACTACGGCTTTAAGCCATCAACTGTCACTCATAATTATAAGATACCTCCATTTTTAAGTGTACCACCTAAGAACCTACTTTAATATCATTTAAATGTATTGTATATTTTTAATGAAATGATTTTATACGCTTTTCACTATGTATTTAAAATTTAATATTGACTAAGGCTTCAAGCCATCTTCTGTAATACTGTACCATCCTATGACGTCCTTTTCATCAAGTGAACAACACATGTTTTCATCACTACAATAGAGTTTTAGTTATTTCATGAACATTCGTATAATAGCTGTAGAATATTTGGAAACGTTGTCTGACAGAAATAATGTTTTGATTAGTGACTGAAGATGCCTCAAAATATGAGGCGAAATGTCTCGCTTTTGAAAAATGTTTTAAGTTAAATGTCAATATCTTATATTGTATTGAAAAGGTGGAAATAAATTTTTTAAAAATATTTTTCTATATACTTAACGAAATTTTTAATACGGATAAAAATGATTTTCATCACTTGTAATACAATACATATACCAAGTGGTACAGCTGCCCCTATTCACTCAGTTTTATGCAACCTGCAAATTATAGCCTAACCTAAAAACATTGACCTTGGCTACTCGCAGTGATGTCTGGTCTTCCTATGCTTTCTATAATTCATGTATTTGTGTCAACAAAATCAGCATTAACGATAAAATACCAAATGACTGTAAAGAATCGTGCAAGTTCTGTATCACAGAAACTTCATGTACAGAGAATATGATGGCTGAATGACTAGAAGTAGTGTTGATATAACGCTGGCAAATGACACCTCGTTTTAGCTAGCATGCTTGAAGTTAGATGAGGAAAGCGGTGCCCGTTAGTCAGAGGTTCGAGTCCTATATAGTGCGCCCAGGTGGGGGTGTGATAGGTGTCATTCAATTGAAATTAATTATTGAGGAATATATATTTCATTTTCAGAAGCCAGAATATCTTACTTTATATATTGTAAGTACAGGCCAGGCCAAGATAGTATTGTGAAACCTGCCACAGACTGCTGTCACCTCTAAGATTAAGAAATACAATGGCCAGAATTAGAATTCTCAGAAATTGTGACGAGGGGGAAGAGACAGGCAAGAGTTATTTCCAAGTCAGTGGAAAGGTTTCACAGCCGCGGGCAAAATTTTAGTGCGACACACTGGATGGGGCCGTGTGCAGAATTCCTAGAAATAACGTCAGGGGATCTCCAATGTACTAGCGAGGGCTGAACGCAAAGTTGGTACTTAAAGAAAAAAAAATATGTAACTTCTCAGTCCCGCGTAAGCTTGGACCAATCGTAAAATCCGCAGGACAGAAGCAGGTACGACAACTTCGTATTGTAAGAAGCACTATCAATGTTAACTCCACAGTGATTTATAAATTCGAGATAAGGTGAAATTTAGAAGCCTCACCAAATAATAAAAGTTATTAAAAGTTATAAATTGAGGGAGATTGACTGGCGAAATTCTGAGAATTCATGGACGCTCTCCGTTGATTGGCTGCAGGCAAGAGACGCTACAAAACAGCGTGAAATCCCAACCTGGGATACAGGAGCTAAATTCACGATTATATCAATTACCAGCAAACGATATTATTTGAGAATTGGCAGAGGGGCTAAAATAACAATTACATCAATGGATCCCAAGTTTAAGCCACTGGCAAGGCCGCAAATAGTGGTATGAGGATATTGGAACTGCGTGCCCTAAGATGATCTCTCGTGAACTCGGAGGAGAGGGGAGTCGAATATAAATACATGGTCGTGGAGACGGAGGTATCTTATTTGTGATAAATTGTTCGTGCTGTTACTATGCCAGTACGTGTGTGTAGTCACTCGTGGAATATTGTTTGAAGTGTTATAATGTTACGTGGCACAGTGAACCATGACTTGAATTAGTCCATATTACAGTCTTGAGCAGTATACCAGCAGGAGTTCGAATATTTACAGAACTCATTAAATCAACACCTACAGATAGGAGTGTGAGGTGCTATATCAAGAATAGGAAGCACGTTACGTGAGAACGATCGTGGGTGTTCAACGGAATTTCACCAAGTAAACAGTCAATTAATAACTGATACCTGGTCAGCTACGCGAACGTGAGACGGGAAAAATTGAGTGCGCGCTTGGCCGCTGAAAGTAATACCGAGGTATTACATGTTCCTAGTGTCCGGGGAAGGAACGAATAATGTATATTTACATTAAGTGGGCTAGATAATAAGCCAAGAGTGTTAAATTTATATGTGAAAGTTAGAGTGCAAATTATTACAAGTGCAAAGGTTATTTGTTTTGTTTTATAAGATTTAAAATGTGTAAGAATAAAAAGTGTCAAGGATTACCTCTTCAAGTTGGCATGAATACTAGTAGGATGCAGTGCTAAAAACCGGATGGGGCTAGGCTCCTCATCCGGTTTAGCAAACTACAGGCCGAGATGAGTACCCCTTAATATATATTTGTAGATTGCTATCGTTAGCGGGAGGAAATCATATTCTTTCATTATGGTAACTTGATTGTGAAACGAACCGTTTCCGGCTCATATAATTTCAGAGATAGATAGACAAAGGGACAAATTAATATGTACATAATTAGATCAAGCACTCATCATAATTTTGATCATTTAATAGAGTAGAGTAGGGTTGATCTGTTTATTCAAGTGCTTGATTTGTTTGAAATTATATGGAGCACGTTTCACGTAAAGATAAGATAAATATTCAATTAAGAAGTGCTCAAATGTGGTTTACAGTTATTGGAAACTTTACAGAAATTAAGGCATGTTGTAAGATTATCCAGAGGTAGAGGGTTGCCAAGTGATTTTAATTGTTGTGGGACGGAATGAAGTCCATTGAATTGTCTGTAAATATCGATGATTATTTGTGCCGCGAAATTTCGCCAGTGGACAGAAATATAATAATCAGTAGCAGCATCGGAGTGATAAATGAACATGGGTATTGTGTAAATGCGTGTTTATAGTAATGCTTTGTGAATAATGGCACGGGCCTATACTCCGCACGGCTCTACTTCTAAATTGACGTTTTGGCAGATTTTGGCTCTGTCTGGTGGTTGTATGCAGAAGCATAGGCATCCAACCAATCCCAATCTGCCATTCATATCGATTTATATAGGCAGAGCACAATCTCGAATCCTAGTTGCCAACTCTAATATTTTATTCGCCACGTGGTTAACCAATCTCGCTCAGCATGTATGGTATTTGGTGCGCTTCCCGATCTTTCGCATTTTCCTTCAGTAATTAGTGTTTTTTTTTTTCATATTGTTGGAGGGTTCTAGGACTGAGATCAGTGGAGTGTTCCCTTTGTAGGCCATAACCTCTTTCCTGTGCCAGCCATTAATGGTGAGTGATATTTTATTTCCTCATTCTCGTTTATTCTTAATAATATATTCTCTTATTAGTGTCAGATGTTGTTAGTAAGTGTAGTTTGTGAATTTGTTTTCAATCCATATTCATTAGTTTTTCTGAGTACGGTATTACATTTTACAAGGGCTGTTTACCGCGGTCGTATTGCGTCAGTTGTTCTCGCGGGCTTAGCACGCTGGCAACAAAGGAAAGGCGATGCTCATTTGTTTTGCGAAACTTCAATTTAGAAGTAAGGCCGTGCGGAGTATAAGTTGATGGAATGATTGCAAGTTAAAGTAATTTCAAAGTCGAGATAACATATGGCGTGGAAGACTTTAATTCAGGCAGTAAATTTGATTTTTACCTTAATTGTTGATTTAACGTTTTTGGACTCCATTATAATCATAAATTTTTGTTTAAAAGCGAAAGAGGCACTTGTACATGATGGTCACGCTATGTTGAAAGCCCAGAGTGGTTTGAGCCAAATTTTGAGGTCGGAAGTCGTGTGGGACAAAAATCCAGCATGAGATGAAAATTAATCATACTGATGTTGATGATGAAATAGATGGATCTTGGGGCCTACATCGATATAATATGATTATTCCGGTGTCATGAGTGGCAGGAGTCCACGCACCAAAGATTAATGAATGAATTAAATGTTGAAGAGTTCCAGTGGAATAAAGGGACTTCAAAATGAAATGGAAGGAATAATTTAGCACTTGCAGAGATTGGATGTATTTGCCCAACTGCGAGGTGCCATGAGATTTGAGACTGGTCTTGGGAGGACATGGTGCTCCCATAAATTAACGACAGTACGAAAATAAGGTTGCGGGTTCGAATACCGTTATTATGTCTCGAGCGATATGAAATCGGATCTTGGTAGTTCATATTTGGGAGTTAACATATGTGACTAAGTTCTAAAGATGGAAATTAAAATATACATTTTCGAAATAATAATAATAATAATAATAATAATAATAATAATAATAATAATAATAATAATAATAATAATCCAGGTAAATCATGTTTTAATTGATTGATCAGTGCCAAACTAGATTGGAATTGTAAAAGGGGTTATGCGTTAAACATAATAATAGTTAACTGCCACGTAACACTTAAAATTAAAATATAAATTGTCGAAATGATAATGATAATAATAATAATAATCCAAGTAAATCATGTCTTAACTGATTAGGTGCCAAACTAGATCGGAATTGTAAAAGGGGGTATGCGTTAAACATAATAATAGTTAACTGCACGTAACGATTGAAATTAAAATACAAAATTTTGAAATAATAATAATAATAATAATAATAATTATTATTATTATTATTATTATTATTATAAGGAGAATAAGAAGAAGAATTTATTAAATTATTTTTATAGAATAATAATAATAATAATGGTGAAAAAATGAAATTAAAATATTAAATCAAAATTGATGACGTGTTACGATAATTATGATTTCCACTAATAATAATAATAATAACAACAACAAAAATTTAAAATATTTTTTTATTATTTCGATTGATGATGTTGAATGATACTAGGGAAGTCAGCCGGTGAAATAACATAATAATGTCAAGTTGTTGTAAATAATAAGTTAAGTTGATATTTGTAATGTGATGGCAAATCCCTACATCTGGACCGTTAGGTTAGAGTTGCTTTGTCATTTCCTTCAGTTAACGATTAGCATATCTTGGTTAGGAACCCGGGGAGAGTTTTGTAGTATCCCGGGTTGGTCTCATCTCAATAAAAGTGGAGGCGATGACATGATTCATGTGATCGTGCCCACTTGGCCAACAGGTAATTGGTCCATGACCATCAATGGTCATTGTGTTCACAAGAGTCGAACTGACACCTTCAGAAATCAACGGTTCCACCACCCAAATGGATGGGTGGTCAAAAGTGTAAAATATTATGTAAATTTTCAGGAATGATTTGCCAAATAACCAGCAAATTAAGGGTCAACGAATTTTGTTGTGTATAAAATTTTTCAACTTAAATAAAATGCTCCTTTAGCATTTGCAAGGAAACAATTCCAGGTTCTTGTTCTTGTAGCATAGTAAACCCTTGGTGACTGTTCCAATATTCGTCCCCATTCCTAGGACGGAGCCTTCATATGTTTCCCTTTGATCTGATCTAATATATTTTTGTGTGTTTTTATGATGAGCCTTAAAGTTAATGGTTAGAGTGTCCCTTTCAACCCTGTGGTACTAATTGGATGGTGCCCATACATGTATTTGGAGATCTTATATCTTCACAAATTTTTTTATTGTTTATTAGTTGTGATAGATTTGGACAGTAACACCCCCTGAGATAAATGCTGGTTGGGACTCAGGCTTTGAGCGGGTACAATAGGACGACTTTTTATTTCATTGTTAAATATTCATGTGAATTGCGTTGTTGAAGACAAATCTAAATCATCAGTTCTCATGTTGCAGGTACTCTGTTATGTTCATTTCTAAGTAGCTGTTAAAAGTGCTATTTGCAGTAAAATAAGCTATTACCGGCAGAGGTGCAATAGGCTTGTGCATGGCCATTCAATTAATGAAGGAAATGTTCAAAATGACCACCTCCTTCGTTAATGCATATCTGAGTACGGTAGAGGTGAGTAATTCTTGCTTGCTGCAGTGTATGTGGTGGAACCTGCCTGCACTCTGCTGTGCCCTAGGTATGAAGTCCAATCGTTCGAGTCGAACGTGCGCAGTTGTTTAGTTGAATGAGTGTGTCATAATGCTGACAATACATGCAGAGGGCTTCATTCGTTGTAGCCGTCTGCCATATAAAAGTGGCATGTTATTATTCCTTTCTGATGTATGCTTTCTTTCTAAAGGTGAAAAGTGACTTTTGAGATTTAAGGAAGTTTAAACCTTAACTACAAATGCCTTAAGAGTATAAAAATAAAAAGCTCATAGCTAGATTTGAACTCTGAATCCATCAGAAAAATCACATGCTGGCTGTGATTAGTACCATGTAGCCACTCCAGGCGACGAAGAATAGGTCTCGCATCTCTGTACTTATGGAATAATGTATGCTATTGCTTTGAAACTGATCTTGTATGTTACAAGTTCTGAACTTGAATGTGCAGATACATTTACCTTGCTGCAAACACCACAGCGTGCTACAGCGTACATCTAACATGCCTAATTCCGTGCAGCTACTTGCTGCTGGAACGTCTCGCTCTTACAACTCTATTCATGAGGAGAGTGAAAGTTCTCACTTCGCAAAGTAACTGATGTGTTACAGCCTTATGGTGTAAGCTATCACATCTGCTGCACAGCATTTGCATGCCATAGATTATAAAATACTGTGAAAAACGTGTTTCTATCAATTTCAATGTGATGAGACTATACAAAATGGCGATGAACTGACATGTCTGTAATTGGTTCTAACCTATCACGTTTTCTATGATACCATGACCACCCTTTTCTGTCAAAAGAAAATGGCCTCTTGAACCAATAAGGTGCGCAATTCTCTACCGAAAGCTAAACGAGTGGCTATGGTTTGTACAGTACAGTAACATTTAGTAAAAATGACTGGAGTATTGGACTCCGCTCTACATAAAATAGTACAGTGTTTTTGAGATGGGCCTCACTTACTGCCTCTTGTACCACTTTTGCATTGTGTGGGGAAGTCTATGAATATTTAATGAACGAATCAGACTAACTGCACATACAATTGCTGTAAGATGTTGCGCAACATAGGACTAAGAGACATTTAATTCCTAGCTGGTTGCATATGTTTGAAAAAAGAATAGGGGAAGCTGTACCACCCAGTATATTTTTACACTCTTCTCATAGAGGACTAGATTTCAAGCTGGTAGCTCTAGGATAGTATATTTATTACGTTGTTAAATACCATATCCCTAAAAAGGCCAAGATCTCATCAAGGTAGTTTGATGCAATCTTTGTCAAATAATTTTCCAGTAGAACAAACGATAACAGTTGCTAGATTTGTCGATATCAAGGTATTAAATATGGTGACTTCTTAGAGGTGAGCTCACACAGATCCAGTAGGAGAGAGAGAAAAAAATAATTTTGTTGGGGACCTGCGGTGTGCTGAACTCCTTGAGCTTAACGTGCATGTTGATAAGGTAAAAAAAACCTTTTTCTAAACATTTGAAAAGGAAAATACACATACATTCAGCACCTGCAGGTAAAGTATGATCACGGATCCAACTCTATGCTGGTGAAATTTGTGGTTCTATGCAGTTACCTACGTAAAAGAATATCTTGAGGACTTTATAGAATTGAGAGTAGTGAATGTAGTTCTGCGTACAGTACATAAAAGATACAACAGCAGAAACTTTTAAAGTAAACTTATGTCAGAAAACTTGGTCACTGAGTACTGCCTAGATGCCGCATTGCTGATTGAAATACTTCAGGAGTCAAAGTATTTCTTCATTTATTGGCATTACACCAAGTTGTAGGGCGTATAAAATGGCAACTCGGTAGTTGTAGAAAGTTGCTTTTGGGACTGAACAGAGTTCTCTTCACAGTTGATGTCCAAAAGACTATTCCTTCCAAACAGTTGTAAAATGTAAGGACAATATCTATCACTAGCTGAATGCATAGTTTTTAGTTCCAGTAGCCAAGAGTGTTCCTAGAACTATGCATTGAATATGTAATCCTTGGTGAGAATAGAGCAAAAATGGTAGAGATTCCTAGATATAAAGTTGGTAGAAATAATAATTCTGTGTGGCTATTGCTAGCCTAGTGCAGCCCTTGTAAGGCAGACTCTCCGATGAGGGTGAGCGGCATCTGTAGTGAATGGGAAACTATGTGTTAGTATGGTAGTGTATGAGTTGCAAGAAGGATGTATACAGCACACACTCCCACCTGCCGAGCCAAGGGAATTAACCATTTAAGATTAAAATCCTGATCCGGCACTGAATCGAGCCAGAGCCCCGTTGAACCCAGGCCTACTATACAGACCATTCAACCAAGGAGCAGGACAATAGTGGTAGTGAGAGGCATTTCCACCATGTGAAAATGTAGTACAAATTTAGGGATAATCATAACAAAAAGTATTACACTTGTAGTTACTTTGTAAATGAAATATTGTAACGTGTTGGTGGGGTAGATAAATGAATAAATGGGTACAGAACCTGGTAGCGACCTATTTCTAAGATTTATTAATTAAGCACTACAATTACAGATTTACACACACGATAGCCGAGCTTAGAACTTACACAAGTACACGGTTACACACTTACACGGTTCGCGCTCTCTCAGTTTCTCATGTTCTCATGCTACATAGTTCTACATTCACAAACAAGGTTCCACGTCGCACGGCTACACGTTCTCTCCTTCGCCGTCAGTCCGCACTGTAGCACACTAGTTCGATAATCACGGCAATTCACACAGGTCGGGATAGTATATGCCGCACTCAGTCCGTTGAACTCCGCAGTCTGCACACGTCGTCACCCAGTGCTCCCTTCGCGCTGCTCCAGAACACCCAAGGTTCTTCTCCAGCAGCCGACCCCAAGGGACTCACACACACGACGTCAGTGAAACAGGAACAAGTCCTCGGCTTCAACAGGCAGATACTCCATCAGGCTGCACTCTCGCACCAGCAAACTCAATATCACTCTCACTCACTCACTAATTAACTAACTCTCACTAACTGCAGGCAGGTCGTTCCTCTCTTATTTACCTGCACTGGCCCTTCTAGAATCGTCCGGATGCTTGATGGATCCAGG
The DNA here is from genome assembly GCF_040414725.1 of Anabrus simplex. Taxonomy (NCBI): domain Eukaryota; kingdom Metazoa; phylum Arthropoda; class Insecta; order Orthoptera; family Tettigoniidae; genus Anabrus; species Anabrus simplex. The sequence goes on along the minus strand of NC_090266.1, from coordinate 174,791,182 downwards.
AACATCGCGAGATGGAAGACTCCAGATTAATCTTCCAGTAATTTCCGTAGTCCTCTGCTGCGGGACCGCGGGCGGAGGCGAGAGAGGCTGGCCTAGCACTTAAGTGCTGCTCGTGATTGGCACGGCTGAAGTAAGGGGGTGGGCCAAGCCGGCCCAGTAGCAAGTTGGCATGGCGGACGCTATAACCATTACAATATAAAAACAATGGATATTTTAAGCTTGCACGAATTAAAACTTTGGTGGAAACATTGGAACATTCATCTTAACTACACATGAATCACAAATATCATTTGTACTTTCTTCGTAATGGTGAGCAAAAATGCTGATTTTGTTCAAACATATCAATTCAATAAACCTTATAATTTTTAAGGGAAATTAACACCTTAACTGAGTTTAACTTACCATCATAAATTCCGCACAGTCGGCTTTTTCCATCATTAATTGCAAATTTTATTTACCAAAGAAATAGGTCTCCCAGGCAAATTCTTACCGATAACAGACAGTTATAATCACATTAAGTACAATTTTAATTATTTATCGTGGACTAAGGGGATGTGCATAAGACCTATAAAATAAGTTGCTTTTTATGCTTAAATGGTTTTAAGCAGGTGATTTCACAGTGCTAGTAGTAAATAGGGATGGTAAAAATAGTTGGTTCATTCAGAGAGGCTTGTAGATTGAACAATGAAAGGAATAACACCAATAATGAATGACTGAATGAATGAATGAATGGAGTATATGTATGGATCACAAGAAAGTTTTTCTTACTCACCAGCCTGTGATTTAATGTTTGCAGCAATGGTGTCCAGATCAACACCGGAAGCTCCACTCCACACTGGAGGCTACAATTGACAGTCAAAATTAAATAGAATTCATGAATGAAAGGAATTAAGATATTAAACAAGAAATAAATTGTACAATACTGTAAATTAAATTTTTCTTTACTTATTTATTAAGTTCAGCCAAACTCTTACCGATACTCAACATTTATACAACACAATAACTCTGAAGCTTTCCTGTCAATTATTACTATAAAATTCCGAAAGATACTCCAGTATAAAATCTCCACGATGTGTGTTATAATGATAAGTTACAAGCACAAAACCAAAACACTAACCACTATTTTAAATGACCACCTTTAGAAAGCACACAATTTTTTTTAAGTTTCTGTGGCCACCCATGAATCATAATACACACAATATCTAAGGGAAATTCACTGTCACTTTCACGAGAAAGTGCCTCTGACTGATAACACTGGGGTGTGTCTTCTTTTTTAGATAAATGTTCTGAAGAAGAAACCAAAATGTGTATAGAGAGGGATGACACCAAAACAAGCAGATGGACAATGAGGACAAAAAAAATAAGTCTAGAACAATCATTCTGAACCACAGCTGGATTGTTTGAGCTTTGGGAGCAAGTGATGAATCCTGTTGAATCCTAGGCCATGAAGATGGGTATGTTCAGATCCTTGACCACCATCTTCAGTACAATCTGTCTAATGTTTCCACCAAACTTCATGTAAACGGAGCTCACAAGTGCTGGCATAGTTCACCACTTACCACAACAAGACTGAAGCAGTGATGGCCCCTTTGAACTTTTTGAACCTTAACACATGAGAAAATTACATTTAAAATTTTTTTTAATTAGCCATTAATGGGTTTCCGTTGACAATGCTGTGCAGACACTGCTTTCAAAGTCTGCAATGATCAGCTGGACTGAGTAATATTTTTACGTGCTCATGAGACGACTAGCCCTCTGTAGCCCCCCCCCCCTATGGTACTTCCTGGATGGTACAAGTCAGTCAGGCCGGGATGCTCCCACCCAGCCTGAGGACATGTGATGGCCTCTACTTGTATTGTGCTTTTATTCCAATGTCTCCATGGACTTTCTGGAAGGTGAAACAAGAATGTTCTAAACCTGGAAGCACCCCAAAGATACTAGAACTTCACCATCAGGTATATAAAAGCAGGCTTGCCTCAAACAGGAGTAGTGTTGACAGTTGCGCTGAGCAGTGTGTTGGAGTGTTGTGCATTAGTGGAGTTGGTGATGTGTTATTGTCTCGTTGAGTGATATTTATTGAGTAGTTCAGTGTGTAGGACAGTGATGTGAGTTGACTGTGCAAGTTTTTGGTCTTGTCTGGAGTCAAGCCAAGTGAACAGCAGTGGCGTGTTGTGATAGTCAACTGACCTGTGTTCGAACCTGTCTGCATGCTCCTGAGTGAAAGGACTAGTGCATGCAAAGCCAGGTGAAACGTGAGACTTGTCAATCAATGTTACAGAAAGATCACCCATTCCAAGTAAATACCAGCCAGCTGGAGACCCAATGTGAGGACAAGAGACTTTTGTAAACAGCCACTAATTATAGTGAAGTGTTGTCATTCATTGTCAAGTATAATAATGTGTGTGCATGTCATCCTAGATTAAATTAGTCCAATGAAACAGTCAATGATTTATTCTTAACATTATACAACCTCCTTATTCACCAACATCTCCACTTCAAGAAGTGCTAAACAGCCACATGATCTCCATTATTGCCCAGCTCAACAAGCAAGTTCTGTTACATGTTCATAATACAGCCACTAAATTTATGACATTTAGCTGCTATCACTTACGACTGACTTATGTATATCTTTTAAAGTGGCATATTGATTTTTGATTAAATACTGTACTGTATGTGTTAAGATGGGTTTAAATAATATAACTGACTGAGATCAGATGACATATTCATTTATTATATTTGACAGGTGATAGGAACTGTGCAACTCTATGTATTTAGGGATGAGTACTTGGGTTAATCTATGACTCGTAAAGAAAGTTTGTTTGCTGCAAGGGGGAGTTGCAATGATCCCTTGGGTTACACAAGCTAGCTCTGCAAACCTAGGGTGTGGCTGGGCTTACAAGTATAAGAGGAGGAAAATACAATCAGGAAGTGACTTCTTATAATGGACCAGCGAACAAGCGAGGTTGTGACGTTGCTCAAACAATATACTTTCTTTTCAAAACAGTGTAATTAATGTGAGAAAGTGAACATGTCTAAAACCTATTAACACATTGAAACAGACTCACCATATCGCCACCAAATACCATAAAATTCTTGGCTATCATGCAGATAATTGTTCTTGCATTGCCATCCAACCAAACTCTGGGCCCTACACCTCAAATGTAACCTGAACCTGTACGCCAACATTGGCTGACGTCATCGCCCACAAAACTCTGCACGTCTCCCTGCTTCTAGCATGTTCCTTCAACTGCTCGAAATTCGTGTCATACCTTTCCTCATGCCCCTTTTCTCTCCAACACACATATTGAACCCATTACCCTAAATGGTCAAAGACGTAGCATAAGGAGCCATGGTATTTGCATGCACAAGAGGTTTGAGACTCCATTTGTTATTTTAGAGCAAACTGGAATTGATATTTCAGATCCTCGCATGTTGATTTCTTGTGATCCAAATTGTCAGTCTCCGAGTTGAAAAGATTGGAGAGCATTCGGAACCCTTCGGGCATCAATAATATTTAATTCCTTGTAAATGAGAAAACCCAGATATTTTAGGCATGTGTTACAGACATAATTACCAGACAATTTCCGAGATTATAATGCAAATTTTCAGCCAAAAAAAGCCCAGAATGTCAGGAAAAAAACACCAGGTGTTCAAACACACATAACAATGCTGATGCAATCTTGGAGCTGCGGGAAAATTAGCACGTGACTTTTTGCTATTACATCTATTTGGTGCAAAGGGAAAATATGGGAATGTCAACTTTGAGATGGTCACATTTTTAGGAATACAAGGAGCTAAAAATCTATGTGAGAAAGCCAGTGGGATAGAAAAAGATGCTATGTGGTGCGATCTTACGACAATGGTGATAGCGTCACCTCCAAATTTATAAATACCCCTTTCCAACCTCAGCTACTCACTCATTCCTGGTTGGTCATCGAGGCTTGATCTGTGACTATAGCAAAGGTTTTGGTTCCACCTAATCAATACCAATTTACTTTACAAACTATTGTGTTATATACATATTTGTACAAATGGACTAGTTTCAACCCGACAGTTGGGTCATCATCAGCCATTTAACATAATCTTAAATGCAATCGGAAATACATGTAATATGATGTTATATACATTCTAAAACATTTCTGGTGGCCAACTGTAATCATGATAGCATATCCAAAACACATCTGAGAATCAAATTGGTAAAACACAAGCCATTAAACGTGACTTCAAACACTGAATTGGAAATACACGTTGCAATATGTATGTTCTAAAACACTTTCTAACAGCAAATGTTTTAAAGTTAGCACATTGTTTTATATGTCTTCCTAACATATCTGAGAATCAGATTGGTTACACAGTAGCATAAAATAAAATGAAGATGGTTTTCCATTGTTTCCCATTTTCACACCCAGCAAATGCTGGGGCTGTACCTGAAGACCATGGTCGCTTCCTTACCACTTCTAACAATTTCCTATCCCATCATCGCCGTAAGACCTACCTGTGTCGGTGCAACGTAAAGAAAATTGTAGGAAAAACAACAACTTTTAAGCACTTTATTGTAGTGAAGAGCGAGAGAAAGAGAAGGAAAATCAGCTCAACTGGACAACGCCACACTGACTACTTATGACCTTGAGACCTGCAATGTTGTGTCCCGTATCATAAGAGTTATTGTATAGTGAAATATATAGTGTAACAGCATTTAGTATATGCCAGTAATCTTCTAGACTCACTTTGGGACAACAGTCTGTATGTTGTTGAGTGAGCTCAAGTTGAGATTGTTAAATTCCAAAAGAAGAAGTCAGCTCTCGTATGTGTGCTAGCATACAGGAAAGAAGGAGGAAGGTGTTCAAGTCATAGAGGTGGAATGAGATGCCAAGCTAGAGAGCTGTACCCACATGATATAATACTACTAGACAAATCGAGTCTCACTTAGTAATGAGGAAAGTGGGCCTGTTAAAATGGTGAATTAAAAGATATCCGCCGGGTGAGTTGGCCATGCGGAGGGGCACGCAGCTGTGAACTTGCATCCGGGAGATTTAAAAAAAAAAAAAAAAAAAAAAAAAAAGAGAGAGAGAGACATCCAGGCGTTTAAAACCGAAGTATATGGGAGAAGTGTATACATTGTTAGGAAGGCTGTTCTGGTTGGATTTTGTTCATTGTTCAATTATGCATGAGCTCTGCTGTATCTTGATTCATTTTCACGTAGTATACTACCATCATGGGAGAATACATAAATACTTGTAATGATTCACCACTTCCAGTGTTGTATTCCTGACCTGACATTCAATCCTCTTAGGTTTCTTCCCTACTAACATTGCTTTAATCTTGGAAATGCTAATTTGTATATCATACTCACTGTACCTCTTTCCAAGCTCCAAGATATCTGACTGCAAACTTTCAGCAGTCTGCTATTAAGACCAAATCATTGGCATAAGTCAAACTCTTTAACACATTTCCAAACAAACTGAATTTCTCCCTATCATTTTACACCATTCAGTAAATAAGGTAAGGGTGTGTTCTGCCCGAAGCCAGGTCCGAACCTCCGCAGAGGTGTGCCTCAGCCGGAGTTTATGTGCGGTAGGGTGGCCAGTTCCTTTCTGCTCCTCCATTCCCTTACCCCCCCACCAACAGCGCGTGGCAACCCATCCACTTCTCGACCATGCCCAATGTTGCTTAACTTCAGAGATCTCATGGGACCCGGTGTTTCAACACGGCTACGGCTGTTGGCATTCAGTAAATGAGGCACTCAAATTCAAAACCTGGCATATCCACATTTTCTGAAAATGAGTTATACATATAAATGGAATCTCTGCATCTTTAGACATGTCAGTAAGCAGTAAACACCAACAATTCCTTAGGATTAGGGAGCATGGAAATCACACATAAAATTGAAACCATGACAATTCCTCATGGTGCTGAAATGCAAACAGCTTCATTTTCATCACCCAATTGTAGTCATGAAAAAAAATGTAGGGGTAAAAAAGTTTGAGTTTGAATCTGAACGCCTCCACTGATCTATGCATGCTATGAACATCGAAGGTGAAAGATTATAGCATTACCTAACCTCTGTAACTACTATAAATCAAGGAGTCATGCCACCATCAATACTCACTGTGGCACGACTATCAAAATAAATACACTTGATTGCCTCTAATAACCTATTCCTAATCCCTCAATTCCCTAGTACGGTTAACATGTTTTCCCTAGGTACTCTGTCATAAGCCTTTTCTAGATCTATAAAATATAACTATCAATTCTTCTTGCCACATTCATCAATTACCTTATGCATACTGAAAATCTGGTCCTGACAAGTCACTCTATGGCCTGAAACAACACTGGTTTCCATCTAACTTACTCTCCACCACTGATCACACTCTCCTTTCCAAAATGCCTGAGAACACCTTGCCTGGTATACTGATCATTGTAATACCTGGATAGTTATTGCAGTACTTTGTTTCCTTACGTATTAATAGGCGCAATTACAGTTTTTGTCCAATCAGAAAGAAACTTACATTCCATGCTAATCCTAATATTCTATGAAGTTATCATCTGTTCCTGTTGCTTTAAGAAAATGTAGTTTATTTACTATCCTTTCCCCTTCCTCATGTGTAATTTCACTGTAATCATTTTTCTCCTCTCCGTGAACTAAGTCATTCAGGATATCATCTTCAGAATATTCCTTTCATCTGTCCAGGGATTCCCTATACTCTTCGTTGTACAATTTAAATATCCCTAGTATTACTTAGGTCCTATCTTACTCTCATTTTCCAAATGTGTTCTATCTTGAGGTCAATGACACATTATACAACACTGTCATCAATAAAATAAATTACACATAATATCTTGAAAAACATGTCTAAACTGTTCAATCATTTATCCCTACTATGTCCTTTAGTAAAAACCTTGCAAAATTAAAATTCACAAGATAATGAATAAAATCCTATTAAATCAGTCACTATATGCCAAAATGATTGAAGGGCTGCTCTTTTCTTGAACAAACTTCTCCTTTCCTGAAATCCTGTTCCTTATTTTCCACTGCCAAGGTTGTAAGATCTTTCATATAAAATTGGAATTTCTCCTATTAATCACATGCGACCATGCGAGCCATAACCGTCAAGTTGTTCTCGCACCAGTTTCAGCTGGTATTCAAAATTTGTTAAATTAAAACAAAAATTTTGCTTGTCTAAACCAAAACAAACATGTCCTTGCTCCAGTACTTACTTCCATTGTTTCATGTTTGAGCCTTGAGGGTTAACATACAGCTGAAAGGGTTTGTAATGCTTCATTCTGATTCATTCACAAGGTATATTGGGATACGCTCAACATTTCATCACTAAAATCGCCAATATAATAAGAAGAGTCACACAAAAAATTATAGCGTTTTTCTCAGTAGTGCAGGTTATTAGTCATCGTGCTTCTATTTCCAAATTTACAGGCTCGATCCTGGTTGAGGTTGGTAGCATACGAAGGTGTTTAAATGTGATAACCAGAGACGGGAATTTGCCTATTTTACTCCTGTGTTCAGAAACATAGGCTTTTGAGATATAAATCCATTTTAGGGTGTTTTAAGCTATATTTCGTTGGTTTTACTGTGCCTATAAATGCCTATTTCAGGGGTTTGTGCCTATTTGGAGTATAATTGCCTATTTGATGCCTTTTGACTGAACTTTTAAAAAGCTAATCTGCTCGACAGAATTATCTTCTCTTTTCTCAATATCTGTTTACCCCATGAACAAAAATGGGAATTCTCAGAAGTCACCAGAAATAGGACTAGGGAAATTTCCATCAGGAGAAACAAGGAACAATTAGACCTCTGAGCCTTCAACCCCTCCAACCTCCTTAAGACATATGCAAGAACCAGTCAACGAACTATGTTGCACAACCCATGTGCCCTGTACCTGCCTTTTGATGCGAACTGTTGTACGCGTATGCTTTATGTTCAGAACGTGTTGTAATTTATTGTGAAGTGGAAGAAGAAGAAGAAGTGTGTATGCGGTAATGCCCAAAGAAATATTGTCGAAGTTCTACTGGCTGAAGCAGTGGATCACACGGGATCCCAATTTCACTACGGATGGAAGGGCAGTCTGTCAAGCTTGCTGTAAGGTGGCAAGTTCGTTTGTTCCTTTTATCTTTTTTGTGATTGAGAACTATTATCGCACTTCACTGTAGCATATATAGGCCTATTAATTTATGTATTGTGGCAAGTTGTTTTGTTGAAATGCTGTATTAGTCGTGAACTTTCAATAATTTATATTGCTAAAATGTAAATAATCATTAAATTACTGAACGAGGCGTTAGAACGCCAGTGGTCTTTTGTCACAAAATGGATGAAAATTAAATCTGTATTTTGAACTGTGATTCATTTCCTGTGAAAATAGAGATTTGCAACTGAAATGCAATTTTTAACACTCCGTTTAAAAAATCATGAATTCTATTACACTTCCGCTAAGCCTTTGCGAAACACAGGTTGCAGATCCAATGTAGCCTGGCTAGGACGATGCCATAGCGTGTTTTACACAGTCGCCAAGACTATTTTTACAAGACCAGGCCAGCGAAAAGACCATTGGCCTGGATTGGTGAGGTCCGGTTAGTAACCGCTGTGCTTGGGGGGGGGGGGAAGAGGGGAGCAAAGAGAGTCTGAGGGACGTAAGCTCCCAGGTTAACAAGCCTCTAGCATCCCCTCTAGAGTCTTGCTAAATTGTGACAAAAAATAAAGTTATGGGCGCATGTCACAACAATTTCAAATTACGCGGTTTTTAATTTTCAACACGGGTGGCGGCCTTGTGGGCACACACGATGCAGGATCTATTGCAGGCAACAGAAAATAGTCTTATGAGAGCTGACCCGGCTGACCAAAGCTGGCGAATAGAAACAAATAAAATGTTCACAAACCTGAGATTTATAGTGCCTCTATTTTCATTCTTCCATATAAGCAAAAATACTGCTAAGTGGGTCCTTGGCAAGCATAAAGAACGGAACTCTCCTCTACGCTACTCTGGTATTGTTTCAAGTCTTTTCATTATATTTTTCGCACAGTGAACTCGACATGATGCTACCAAATTATAACTGAAAATCCTTGAGGACATATTTCCATGTAAATTACTAATTCCCTTGTTCCTACTTTAAATTTTTGTACTCCTAGAAACATCATCTCTAACAGTCTTTATTTTATGAAACTAATGCATGATATATATTAAGTATTATTGCCAATTAGCCTAACTGTAAAAATTTAAGATATAGGGACAATGTAATTTATGTCAATTTTATTATATTTCGGATGAAATTTTATTATATTTCAGATGAAATGTGAGAAAAATACCAGAGAGGTGAACTTAGAAATACTGCGATACATTTGATACGAGTACAGAAATCTGTAACAAAGCAGCCTTTCTACCAATCCACTTTGGGCAGCGACCAACAACCATTTTCTTCAGACATTTGCACTGCAATGTTGGGAGATAATATGCTCCTGCATAAACTGGAGCATCTTCAAATTTCAACAAGCTGCCGGGAGCAATCACCAAGTTGGAGAAGAGTGGCATGCCCGTGATTGAGTCATTTAAGATTGTGGAAGAAGTCAGGGGAAGTTTTGATCAAACCTCTGGGAAGGCAGCCGTTGTCAGCGAAATAAAACCAGATGAAGTGACTTCATTGAAGTTTTGTCCAATCACTTCATGTGATATTGAGAGACCTTTCTCTCAGAACAAAAACATTATGCATGAGAGGAGAACAATATTATTACCGGAAAACATTGAAACATTGCTTGTAAATTCCTTTTATAGTAATTGAGTGTGTCATTAAATTATAAGTAATTTTTTCATGCCTATTTTGTTGCCTATTTTACAAGTTAGTGCCTATTTAAGATCCTACATGCCTGCCTATTTTAACTGTTTTTAGTGCCTGTAATTCTCGTCTCTAGTGATAACTCCACGTCATTGGCTTCTGGTATGTTACCTCAATGACATATATTCACAGCTCCCAACCATGTGATAGTGCGCAGGAAACAACGTAAAACACACAGCTGAGAGTCTTGTGAAGCTTGATTTGAGCACATATTTCAGGTGTGCTGCCAAGAGACATCATAACGTGTTACATACCATTCGGAAGAGGAAGAACTGCTCTTTCTTGCAAGTAAAACTGTGTTTAGTCACCCTTACTGATTCACATTCTATTCAACATTGAGTGTGGATCCCCGGTGCGCCTGTCTCTATCCATGCTGATATTAGTAATCATAGAAGGCAGGTGTTAGCAAACGGTGATATTTCTGAAATTCTGAATAGAAGTGAGAGTGAAAGCGGATGAGAAGGGACATTGTGAAAAATGTTTGGTGATAGTAGTAACAGTTGCAAATCCGAGAAAAGCGGCAGTGAATCAGAAAATTCTGAAAAGTGATGAATGCATGTAGGGCGGCTGGATTAGAGTAGAAAAACAAAAACGAACAGCAGAAATAAGGGGGTAGGGAGGGGGAAGTGGAGGAGGTGGCAACCTCAAATATTTTCATTTCCAGGGACTAGTTCCAATATTGCCTGAGCAATTCTGTGACCCATAAAAGTATTTTATTTTGCTGATATGAATACAATAAATGCTTTGTGGCTTTGCACATTCCAGACTACTTCAAAGTTTCCACACCATAAACTCTACCAAAATGCCAACAAGATAGGATTGATGTTTAAGTTCGTAAATATAAATAGTCCCCACAAGACCTACATGTCGGTGCGATGTAAAGCAAAATTGTAAACAAAAATTTAAAAAATAAATTTAAGTCCATGTGAGAACCTTCAAATAGCTGTACCTAATTAAGTTCGTATGGGAACCAACGAATAGCCATAACATGCGTAAATTAAATACTAATTCTGGACATAGGGCTATAAAGTTGGTATGCCAATGGGTTAAAGAAATTCTGTGGTACAAAATGTTAATACCCCAATGCCTCATTAAACAAATGACAGCTCACACACAAGCCTAATACTGAACAGAAGTAGCAATCCTGAAACATGAAACGATCTTCAAATTCCTAATGTATAAGAAAATAGAGAAAAGTATAAAAGTGAAATTAAAAATTGCTATCTAACATACTTTCACAACACAGATCAACTAATAAGAAGAACATGAACTCACCTGATGATTTGCAGGACTTTTTGTACTGCTTATTTCCCCTACAACACAAAAGGCATCATTAAAAACAACTTCATAGTATCTTAATGAACAGTAAAAGTTCTTTTTTTTCTTTCTTTTTTTTACCTTGTTGAGTTGAGTTCCAGACAGAAAGTGGAGCCACAGGAGTTCCATCACTGGTTTCAATTAAACTGTGACGAAGTAAAACAACACTGGCATGGCGTCGAACACGAGGTGGAACCGTTGGACCAGATCCACACAGAGCTAGGTCATCCCGAGACCCTTGACGCAACTGAACACCAGCAACCAATCCTGCCATCCATAACACCAAGTTCATAAAAATTACAACATAACTGAAATTGATTTAATTAAAGAAACCAGAAAATTCATCTAGTTACACTAAAATCCCACATTTATAGTCTGTGTCAAATGGGAAGCTGTTTCCATTGCAGTTGTTATTATGAAATAAAATATTTTGGCCTGGTGCAAGTGACATTTAATGCAGTGCAATTTTCTGCAGAACACATTGAGTGGGTGGAATGACACAACAACGTAACAGCTGCTTGGCTGGACAATTCTGAGTAGCCCACTAGATCAAAACACTGCCCATTTGAAAGAGACTATGCAGTAAGGGGGCTGTCATATTAGATTGAGCGAACGACTGCGATCAACCGACTGAAGAATTAAAACCTACAGAGGCAGTGATACCAGTCACACAGTATTGATAGCCAGCCGTCAACTATAACCGATGAAGATCGACTGGTTTGTGAAAACAAGCGTGTCCATTTTCAAGTGGCAGTCCATGGATAACGGCAGACGTAAGATTGTGGTCTGTTGAGGAAATAGACAAATTAACTTGTCTTGTGCACAGGAACAAAGTGCTATATAATCCCAGACTCCCTGGGTTTAGCAATAGGGAGACAGTGGATTTTGTATGGCATTCTATTGCCTTAAGAACTGAGATGAAAAATTTAATTACTATCTTTATTATGGTTATATTATGATTACTATTATCTCAGATTAAATACTGGTAATACAGGGACTTTCACTCAAAAGTGCAGAGAGTAGATGGGCGAGCTGGTGAGACGAGCACATGGCAACTCGCTGAGCTTGCGGCCGGGAGAGCGCATGTATGAATCGCATGTAAATAACAAGCATGTGTAATAACGCATAATCAAAGTAAAATAATTTCTCACCTTGTCACAGAATATGTTGAAAATTTCTTACACCTGCATCTACACATTTCTGGCTTCATCTAAGGAAACGTTCATTCATACGCATTAGTTCATCTACCGAGATAGCCTCAATTTCTCTCGTGATATTTTGTTTGAGTTCATCTACAGTGTGAAAATGGGAGTGTTGGCGGCAGTAACTGCAGACAGGATAATAGGGCCTATAGTTTTTGAAACCACAACCACTGGGCAGAGATATAGGAATGACATTCTCATACCATTTTTTAACATTTGACGGAAGTCTGGATATTTCCAGCAAGACCCGGCAACCACACATGTGGCTAACGAGTCATTAAATTTAATTGAGGAAATTTTTGACAATAGAGTAATTATCGTAATCTATAATCTTCATATCCGTATTGACGAACTACACAATCAGAAATAGGAAAAGACTTCCACATATCAATACTTATTTATTGCACTTATCATGCTACAGTACCGGTTTCGACCCCCTATGTAGGGTCATCTTCAGCTGAACAATACATTCACATATACCGTATATCATGAAGCTATGATTAAGATTACATTGTCTGGTGAATGCCATATGATAACAAGTATTCGCTCACGTCCAAATGGGGCATGTCAAAACAGGAATTGGCGTGTGTGTCACTATGTGTGACAATGCAATTGTATGTCTATAATGATATGCATTAGGTTTTAAAATTAGTTTGTAAAACACTATCTCCACTAAAAACTAACTTATAAGTATGTAAGATAAAAACAATATATGTAGGAACACTTCATGCACATGAACGTTCGTGTCTTGCGTGTTATTCAGTTCATCGGTTGACTTCTGTGTTCAAGTCTTATTTTCGTAGTTGTACACTTGGTTGATGTTTTTGGAGCTTGAATGATATGATTTGCTTGTAAAATTATCACAATATATGTACAAAAGATTTTGTCTTCAAGTATATACATAGAATAAAACAGTGTGCCAGGCGTATGGATACAATTAGGATAAAATATGTATATTCAGCTTTGCTGTGTTGAATCTTGTTGTTTTATGTTAAAATTGAATCATGTTGTCCTGTAACATCCGTAAAATTTGAGTGGCATTGGATTCAAAGTGGTGGGTCCTTTCCCATCTGTAGCTGTGCAGTGGAAGATAAGATTGAGCTGTGAGAGATATTTTATGTTGGAGGAATGTCTAAGGATTGTGTGTGCTAATTTGAATTTCTAATTGTGCAGTTTGTAAATACGGATATGAAGATCATAGATTACGATGCCGTAGCCAACAAGGTAAAACAGAACGCATTATAGAAACTTAAAGATCAAACTAATGAACGCGATTAAGAGCATTGCTTTTCTGAAGGAATGTCTAATAAATGACCCAACACCTAAATTTTTGAGAAAATATAATAATAAATGCAAACACACTATACAAACTCACAATATGCAAAAAAAAAAAAAAATCTGGCTGAAAGAAGAAATAAAATTCTTATACTGTAAAAAACAACATCTCAACAACGAACTGTACCAAATACATTTAAAAGCATCCAATGGGCTAGCACACAGCTAATGGGATGATTTTCAACAGATTACGACAGAAAAATAAAAAACTTAGCCACTAACAAACAGAACACACTAAATAAGAAATTAGAAGTGCTTAAACAACCATCCAAACCAAACCCACAAACCAAAATTCCAAACACGAACTCTCCAACCCTTCCCAACAAAATTACTGAACACACATTCCACCCACCCGTAAAAAATCTCACAAACATGACTTTTAACGAAATGGAAACTGTTATCTTGAGCAAGGGACCCAAGCACAATTGGGGCAACACATCAACCTTCCAGAACATCACAACCACCATCACCGAAATAGAAAACGCCATACAGAAAATCCCACACGAGCTATGAGATGAAGTCAGATACAATATTTTAAAAAAGCTCCCACAATATAGACAAAATTCACTGTAAATTCCAAAACAATAACTCTGCCAATAAAACACACATAAACAAACTCAAAGACAAAATAAAACAGAATAATCTACTCATAACCAAAGCCGACAAAGGCAACATTACTGTTATTATCGACAAAGACCAATACATATCGAAAACTAAAGAATTTTTTCAAGACAACACTTTCCTCATCAAACGTAAAGATCCAACTAATAACATACAAAGAAACTTTGCCTTATTAAAAAATACACACTTTCTTTTAAGTGAAGTAGAATCCTCAAAACTTATAGTAATGAATCCTCAAATACCAACTGCTAAAGCTTATCCCAAAATACATAAAGAACACATACCAATGAGACCTATTATCAACTACAGAGCAAGCCCAACCTATAAACTCTCGCAATTTATCCAAAAATTCCTTAAAAAGCACGACGTATTCTCAGCCAATAAAACAATATGGAATTCAATAGATTTTTGTAATAGAACGAAAGGATTAAAGATTAGACAACACCATACTCTCACATCATTCGACATAATAAACATGTACCCCAACATTCCCACAAAATGAACAATAGAAATCATTGATTCCAATCTAAAAAGTCACAGCACTCTAAGCAGGGCTGTCACATGGTATGTAGGCGCCCAAGGCAAGGCTCAAATCGGCGCCCCCACCCCCGGTAAAACTCGTAATTTTGTTCGTTCTAGTTTTGGTTCGGGGGGATGATACCCTAGCTCTTTAGAGCCACTCCAATATCCACCACCTATGGACCAGACGTGTTGCGGACTGGAAAAACAGGCGGCTATTATAAATAACATCATGGACCACCCACCCTCCACTACATATTTGATATACATATAATAAAATTTGATTTATTTATATACAAAACAGAGTCTTTGATTTTTCATTATTTGCTCTTGTATTCGGTGCTCTTTTTTGTCGTCTATATACAAACTTCAAACATTTAAAGGCATTCGCGTGGCTTTTGCATGAGCAAATGTCAGAAGTTCTCTTAAGTCTAAGTTTTTTTGCAATGACAATTTCTATTGCTAGAATGGCGAGAGAGTTCAGCTTTACCTGTGCCACTGTAGAGTGCAAATAAGTTTTTATAACCTTAAGCTTACTAAAGCTTCGTTCGGCACTAGCAAGTGACACGGGTATTGTTAGTAACACTCTTAATGCAACCCACAAGTTTGTTAACAAATCTTTACTGTTTGTGTTTTTGATCATACACAATACTCCTTTTGGTGTGACTGTGTTCTTTCCATGATCCAAAATCGAACTTACATATAAAAGTTCCAGATACAGTTCAATGCCGTTCATATCAGACACTTTGGTTGTTTTGTCAGTTGAATGTCTTTCAAGGTCCAAAAAATTTTGTTTTAGATCTTACTTTCCTGGAAGTTGAGCTACATTACCCAAAAATCCTCACACTCGTTGGTGTTCTTTCAAAGCAGTTGACCACCTCTTAAGTGAGTTCAAAATTTCATCCACTAATGGATAAGAAAATTCTCTCATGAAAGTTTCTTCAGGTGACGATTGCACTTCCTCAGAAGACTCATACAAAAAACAGGTTTGATACCAAATTCAGCAGCTATTCCTTTAGTGGAGATTACTGTGTCCACATAACCATTCTCTCTAAATCTATTTAAAAACTCCAAACACTTATTGAACTTCTCAGAACAGTCACTGATGTCTACCTCGTTCCCTTGAATGCTTTTACTGATCAAATTAACTTCAAAAAGAATGTCATTCAACAAGATCAAGGTTACGGTGAAGGAAAAGTCTTCCATATTATTAGTCAAAGATTGACCTTCAGAGGCTATTTGGGGGTTATCAATTTTGTCGCCTAACTCAACCAATGCATCCCTAACTTCCATGTATTGGTATCTAACAGCCCGAACAACACTTATGCGAGATTCCCAACGCGTTTCACACACTTGCTTTAAAGTAAGTGCTTTAGTATGGTCGCTTATTACACACCAGCGCTTCATTGAACTAGAGAAGATGGTAAAGAGTTGTTGTAAAATACCAAATAAAGATGTAGACTTAACTGATGATTTTGCTCTATCAGCAATTACTAGGTTTAGTCTATGGCACCCACAAGAAATGAACACGGTGAAAGGGAAGTTGGCCAGTACACAGGCTTGAACTCCTTTATGTACACCTGAGATGTTGGCATTGTTATTGTATCCTTCACCACGACAGTATGTCATGTTCAAACCACACTCTTCAATTTTTCTGAATACCAAGTCAGCAAGAGCTTCTCCAGTGGTTTCTCTGACAACTCAATAGGCTATAAAGCTTTCTCTACTTTGATCTTCCCATCATCACCTTCAGTGACGTAGCGAATCGTTAATGAAACTTGCTCCTTGTGACTTATGTGTGGAGTACAATCAAGGATTATGGAAAAATATCTGGCATCCTTCATTTTCGTCAAGATACTTACTCTTGACCAAAATGTGACCTTGATGGGGGATTAAACAATCTACAACAGAAACAATAGACAGAATCAGATTTTCTGAATAAATCAACAATCGTCTTGATTTTTTCTCCATTTTCCAAAACCCTATACCGAAATTGGCTTGAAAAGTGCCTATTTTCGTAAGTTTTTGGGTAATCATGGTCTTCTTTAGAATATTCAGTCGGTCCTTTCAAAACCAACTCATCTTGCTGAATGCGCATAATATGCGCTGACCACTTTGGAGGATCTAAAGTAATCATCGGCACCTGCTCCGATTTGGAAACAAATTCAATTTCAGTTTCAGTGTCCGTTGACAGTTCCATCACTCTTTTATTGCCATTATCACTATCACGATCACTGTGGTCACGATCGCTTGTAACGGTATCATCAGTAGGAAAAAGTACAGGTACTACAAATTTGGTGTCTTTGGCCTCTTGACTGCTACTTTGTGAGGAGGAACTACAGGTAGGTGCAGACATACTGGTCTCAGACGCGGCAACATTTTGTGTTGTATTAGTTTTAAAAAATTAGTTCGTTTTGCCACTTTACTTAATAAAGTCTCATTCACTAACTCACTTTCCTTGTACAACTTTCTCCTTTGTTCACAATAGAGAAATGGGAAAGTTAATATCCACCTTTTCAATACAATATATTACGTGAAGGTTTACATTTAAAACATCACGTTTATTTACATCTGGTACCAGTTTCGACAATGTTTGATGTCATCATCAGCCAGGACAACTATACAAAGATATATTACATTAATCGTGACTCCTACAGTAATATTACATTAATAGTATTGAATATAAACATGAATATAATTAAAAGTATATACATATATAAGTTGACAGTCAGTGCGATAAAAGATTTTTTTATAAGGTGTACACCTTAGATTTTAGTTAAAAAAGGAGAAAGTATTAAAAGTGAAGTATAATAATCAGCTTTTAGTGATATATTTGTCTGCTGAACAGTAGGGTTATGTTTATGAAGGCTTTGTAGCCATGTTTAACATTATAACAGAGTAGACACATGCTTAGTTATGAGTTTTCTACATAAAAGTATGTACAGTAAAATCTAGAAAGTATTCGAATGTAGCTTGAGCTTGGACTTAATACATTGGATGTCACTGCACGCTGATGTTGGCATATAGGATGTCCGTTGGTAGATTCTATGTATAAGTTTTTTGTACTCTAATTTTGTATGTTTATATCATATTAGTGGATAGAGCATTTTGGATTAAGTGCAGTTCTGTTGTGATGATATTGAAGAGATTCTTGTGCTCTGAGTTGCGAGTACATAGGTTGTTCGAGAAAGATCTTGAACCAAGACGGAACCTATAAGAAAATATAATCAGCGAATTTAGAATTACGTAAGCCAGGAATGTATATTATTAATAAAAGAGTAGAAGACTCACCTCGGATGCCAAGCCAGTATTAGATGTGTCAGAGAGGAACCAACGGACTAACTGAAGGTAAAGGCGGATCTGCACGAGTGCAGAGAAGAGCGGAGTTTCTAAGTGGGAGGGGGAGAGGGGAAGGGCGATAGAGGCGGGACTATAATCAGGTGGGCGCGGAGGGCGGTAGGGGTAATACTTGAGCGTGTTATGTATTGTTTTGAAGACTGATTGATTTTTGGGTATTTTTAGATTATTTAAAATTTTAATGAACGTGTCAAACAAGATCGTAGGTTTTTCAGAGAGGTCATTGAGATTATAATTAGGGTTATAGTACTGATCAAGTGATATATAGAATTGTTCTGTTAAATCGAGTGCAGGGCCTTTGTTTATTATTTCGATGATGTCTATGTCTTGGTCTAAGCTTTGAAATTTGTGTTCGTTTTCATTTATATGTTGTCCTACTCCAGAGAATCTTCGGTATTTGATAGCGTTTACATGTTCTGTATATCTAATTTTGAATGATCTACCGGTTTGTCCGAGATAAGTACTGAGGCAGTTGTTACTGTACCGGGTGGTACACCTCCACGCCTCAAATATTGCGCCAGTTGAAACCTCTCTACAGGAGAAAGCCTGAACTTTAACCAACTGTATTAACTCAACGGTTTCTCGGAAGATGTCACTACTGTAAATTTGGTAATCTTGAAGTGTTCTGAACTGTGTCTATTTTGATTTGTGTTTGTTTGCTCCGTATCAAGAAGTTTGAACATTCTCTAACAGATGTCACTACCCAAAACAATGGTAACACACTCTGGTGCAATGGAATGAACTTTCTTGAAGAAATATTGTATTCCTAAGTTTTATTTTTACTAAATTTTGTTCTGTGGTTTGTGGGTTGGCAATATAAATCCTTTCCTTCCGCCAGTTTTGAAATTAGCCAATCATAAATTTCTGTAATTAATTTCCCACCAGTAAGGTGTTTCTTCATCGTCTTGTGTATTAGTTTTTGCTGGTAGCCAATAAAAGTTTGTGGGCGGGTTGTTATCATTCATGAAAGGTCTCGAATGTTCCACGAGGGTATATAAACTGCTGATTTTCTTGTCTCAGTGCCACTTCAGTAACATCTTTCTCAGTGTGCGAATATATAGCAGGGGGCGGGAAGCGCCTCTTTCTTCAAGCAGCAGCTCATCTACAAGGTAATGGCCTGTTAACATCTTCATTTCTTGCTAGCTCAGCAGTCTACTCTCAGGGAGGGTTCGAAACCTTTAATAGGTAACGAATTCCTTTAAAATGTAAATTAACCTTCTGTGTATGTAAAAAACTTCATATCTCTTTTACTGTAAAGCGGGGATAGAGAGTGCTTCACCCTCTCGAACTCCCCTTCATTTTGAAATTGAGGTGACTACGTTTTCATAACCGTTCTTCTCTTCCTTATGCATTAAAGTTTTCTCATACGTGTCACCTCCCTAGCTTGGGATTAGCCCCTGTATATCGGCCTAGAGCCACTTAGGTTTTAAAAAGTGTATTAGGAGTGCAAACTACGCCTCCAGTCAATTTGGTATTTTGGGCCATGTAATTAACCTGTTTCTTTCCTGAGTAGGCCCAGTAGGTTGGGTACATGATACCCCTGTGTAAAGTTGTGCCTGCAGGCAAGCGATTGTAAAGGTCGAGGATGCCTTAAATAGGCGTGAGTAACTAGGAGCCGGTTCGCTCATTTCAAATTAGGTTTTGAGTGCCTCTTGAAGGCCGCAATGTATTTGGTGAGAGCAAGTGCTCTTTGATTTCAGGGGAATTCTGCCCCAGGTGGTCTGGTTGAATATTGGTAAAGTGGAGCTTGGAGCTCATTAATTATTCACCCGGGGCTTGAACCCCAGCAAATGTAATTTTTTTAACTTGTTTTCCTGCTACTTTGTACCTGTTCCTCTGTTGTTGTTATTTGTTGATTTTGAAAAGAAAATATAACCTTTATTAAAGTTTTAAATTAACTTTAATTTTGTAGTTGAGACCTATTCCCGCCTGCACCTTCTTTCACCTCTAACTACCACGGATAACTCCGTAACAGTTACAATGAAATCTATATACACCTGATTTTTCAAATGGGTTGGGAGTGTTGATTGAGTTAGAATTGTGTAGAATGTCTAGGTTTCTATTATCGGTTCTGAAAGAGATGTTGATATTCTGTTTCTTAGATATGTTTGTAATTGGATGGATGTTGTTGTTAAAGGTGAAGGCTGCAAAAGTTTTTGATTTAGTAGTTTCTTTAAGTAGGTTAGATTTTGAGCGATATTTGAACTTGTTAATTATACTTTATATAAAACTCTTGTTGTAGCCGTTATAGAATGCTATCTTCCGTATGGTATTTAATTCTTTATTGAGGTCTGATTTGGACATAGGTATGTTGAAGGCTCGATATACTAGACTATCAGATCAAAAATTAGATGGATGGCTTTTCCGGCGTTTGCTCTATTAACCAGCGTTTCGTCTTAGGTCTGACACTAGACTCTTCAGAGTGGGATGTGTCAGACCCTACCCACTGACGCTGGGGTGTATGCAGGTGATCTTATCAGAAGCTTATTTATGAAGCACAGTCTGATAACTGCATACGGGAGATAAAATTCCACAATGGAATTAATGCCCGCCTAGCAATTTCAAATGGAAATGCTAAGTTCCCATGGAGGGAATTAGATTCTCTATTGATGCTCTATTGGTGGAAAAGAATCTAATTCCCTCCATGGGAAGTAATTATTACTGATTAAAAGCTTCAAAATAGACATGAACTCAGAAATTTCGAGTTGGCTAAGTTGACTGTGGGTGCGTAAGTTTTTAGGAATAATATGCAAGAGTTTTTCTGGTTTGATACTTGTATACATGTTAGTGATTAGGTCTATAGTTTACAATAGGCCGTATGGGGACGTCAGTTTTATGTATTTTAGGCTGAGCTTTTACGGTAGGTAATCCTGGGTTCATGTTTATAAGTTTGCTTTTTTCGCTGTCCGTTAGGAGAAAGGATGTATTTTTCAGAGTCTGTTTTAGCTGCCGTTGGATAGCTTGAGTTGGATCTTGTGTGATTATTGTAAAAGTGCTATCTGTGAAAAAAAAATTTGTTTTGGATACGTATTCTGTTTGGTCCATTATTACAGTAGTATTTCCTTTATCTGCCTTCGTAACGATGGTATGAGTATTTTTTATTTTATTTTTGAGTTGAATGATCTTTTTCCTGTTTTCAAGTTGTGATTTGGTTATGTTCGGAGTAGGTGATATAAAGGTTTTCTTAATTTGTTTATTGGCTTCGTGTCTGAGCTCGTCCTGTATGTCATGAGGCATCTTTCTGATCACCATTTCTGTTTCTATTATTAGTTTTTTAGCAACATTTGATGGATTATAATTAGGCCAATTGTGTTTTGGGCCTTTAGACAGAATAGCGATCTCTTCATCGTTGAACGCTGCATTAGAAAGGTTGATGAATGGGGGATAGAATTCAGTAGGAGAGTGGCTAGCAGTATTCGGGTTGGTCGGGTTCTTGGGTAATTTGTCGGTTGGGGAGGATTTGCTAAGAAGGGTTTGGAACTTGTTTTTTAGGGTGGACTGTTTTTGAGCTAGCGAAATGGATAATTTACTGTAGACTTTCTCTTGGAAGATATTCCATTGGGAGTCTGATAACAGCGTGGCAACTTCGAGGTGGGTTTCATATAACCGGTTGTTTAACACATTGGAGACCGTGTCTTAAGGTGGCATGTGGGCAGGCAGACCGCCATATTTTGAAAGTTTTAAAAAAATTGTAGAAAATAGTAGGTAGGTTGCAATTGTAAGACGTGTATATCATCAAAAAGCTAAAAGTGTCTATTCTACAGATTAAAAAGTTGCATTAAGATCTATTGAATGCTTTTCATATTACACATTTTCCAACGGTATGCCTTTTGCAGCAACAACAAAAAAGTCTGACAGCAAAGTCTTACAAATAATGAGCTTGAGTGCGGAACAGTTTGAAGCATTCAGCGACACAAAGTGCTACAGAACACATTGGATACCACCAGTATGTCTCTTTCCTCGTTACTTTCCCATTTTCCGCTTTTCCTTTATCTGCACGGGCATTGCATGTACATCCAAATCACCAAAAGTACCCGGCGAATGTGAATCAATCCCTGCCTTTGAATTATCATTGCTTGCGTCACTTCGTTCTAAATGAAAATCCAGTCATATGAAGATCGTGAAACATTAGCTAAACAGACTACAAAGTGCAAAATCACACCTGGGTGGAATATGATAGAATAGGTTATAACTACCTTCATCACTAACATGAAGTTCGAAACCAGGATAGAAATCTGAATCATCTACCTCTTCTTCTGAACCACTGTCATCAAAAATCTCTTCTAAAATGTCTACAATTCCACCTTCATGCAATGATCCAATCATTATAGTAGAAATAAAACACAGTCTAAACACTTTGCACGATGTAAACAAAACTCTGAAAGCGCACGCCTTGAACAGCTGGAAGCAAGGTTGGAAGTATGGAGTGTAGAAGCGAATTTGAGCAAAAATAAGCTGCTATAAGTTTGAGAAAACGACAGAGAACACGAACGCACGGTATAGCTGTTATAAAAGTTATTTAAAGTGGTATGTATACTTTCCAAGCGATTCTCGTCCTGGCTGTGTTGACAATATAACAAATAAGCGGGCCCGAGTTAGCCTCGGGCGTGGTCAGTCTGAGCTCTTACCCCACCCCGATACACACTCGGGCTCGGTCTCCAATGTGTTAAGAGTGATTTTTTCTTATGTAGAAATTTTAATTCATTTTTATGCCATAATTTGTTAGTTTTTTGGTGGACTTTATATTGATGGGGTAAAACGTGTTTCTTGTTGTTGTTCTTTAAAACTGACAACTTTTTCGACATAATTCTTGAGTTTTCCACTAATCACTATCACTATGCACTTCACAACATCGTTCAGTATTCATAAAGCTCGTAACGCATGGAAGAATAAACTATTAGCAATTGCCATAAACAGCGACGGTGTGTCTATATCAATGTCACTATAAAACCAAGTAAACAAGACAAGTGTAAACTGTGTCCGACGCGCACTGCGGTTGGGGAGGGGTGTTGATGTCGACTCGCCGGTGCCTATGAGTCACGATCCTACTCCCACCCTCACCACCTGCTACCACAGCGGACAGCGCTGCTCAGTATACACAGTTACTACAGTGCACTATGCATAGAGATAATTTGTGCGCACTCAGCCATGCATCCATTGTATTATTGTATAACACAGAGACCAATACAGTCATCTATCAAATTAGACTACAAACTCATAAAATATGTATTTTTCTACCCACGGTGGCGTCCCCCGATTGCGGCGCCCAAGGCGACCGCCTCGGTCGGCCCACCCACGCAATGGCCCTGACTCTAAGCACCTTAGAAATAGAAGAGTTCATTAAATTACTTGATTTTGTCATTAGTAACAACTACTTTAAATTACATGATACTATTTACCAGCAGCAAGGCTTACCGTTGGGATCTCCCGTCTCTAGTATACTCGCCGAAATTTACATAGACCATTTAGAGCACACATCAATTAGTAAAACAGACAATAAATTTTTTTTGTGTAGATTTGTTGATGACATTTTCTTCATCATCGATAATAGGTCCACAAATGAAAGCAATACATTAGACAAACTCAACACAATAGACCCCCACATAAAATTTACCACAGAAACTGAAAACAATCGCACTCTGAACTACTTGGACACAACGGTAACCAGACATGAAGACCACCTTTCTTACAAAAGACTTAGAAAACCCACACTCACCTCCAACACAATTAAAATAGATTCCATTCACACCAACACACACAAAAGAGCAGCTTACCACAGCATGATACACAGAGCATTTAATATACTGTTAACATAAGAAAATTTAAATAAAGAATTACAACTAATACATGACATAGCTAAAAACAATGGATACAAGAAAGAAATGGTTAACAAAATCATTCACAAAATAAAATCCCAACCTAAAACCAAATTAACAAAAATAGACAAACCCAAGAAAGATTACGCACTATTCACCTTCAATAATGTACACATATACCCCATAACTAACGTTTTTAAAAACATAACTTAAGAATAGCACACAACAGTACCAATATCATACACAACGTCAGGACTATCAACAGCAGCAATAAATACAACCACTCAGGGGTGTACCGTATTAAATGCAATAACTGTGAGACAAGATACGTTGGATGCACTGGTAGGAACATTCTAAGTTACATGTAATTAATCTCATAATAGAACCGTATTGAGGACAATATATTAAAATTATAAAATCCTTTTAATAACAACCACCTACTCAATACAATACATTACTCATTGAATTATAAAATAATCATGAGGTGTCTTAAATAATGGAACATGTTTCGTTCGACATAACGAACATCATCAGCCTTAATTTACAAAGATTAGGTCAGGGCCCTGAGCTGAATGATAAAAATTGTTAAAAGAGTGACAATGCCATAATAAAAAGTAAAATGATAACATTAGACTTGAAATTGTAACAATATGTACAGATTAACAGCAAGTATTTGTAGTGGAATACATTGAACGATGGTAGTCTGTAAAGTTAAAACAAACATGAGGTTGTTAAAGTAAAAAGATATAGATATAGTGGATCTTAAAATATATGTCAATGTGTGAAGCGTGGATTAATTATTGACTATGGAGTTCTTAAATTGAGCAAAACAAAAGTTGAAATAGAGTTTATTGAATAGTACGAGTCAAACTGAACCAGTTAAAAGGCGCATGGCGACAAAACTAAGGTTAAAATGACGTGAACTTCAGTAGTTAGGAATTCTGTAGGAGAGCCAACACAATGCCAGAAGGAAATACAAGCTGAACTAGTCCGTATTTACACGCTAGCAGTAAAATTAATCGTATACAATGTAGGACACCAATGTGGACTCGTTAAAGAGTAACTATAAACTTGAAAGTAGGGAGGGTTCCAGCAAACCAGAGATGGATGGAGCAGATTATGGCACAATTGGAGTTAGAAATCTGGAATGAAAGAAAAGGGAGGAAAAATAAAGTTATGTTATAATGAAAAGAAAAGAGAAAAAAAAATGAAGGAGGAGGCTTACCCTTGGGACTAGTGTGAGGTGTTCGCTAACGTTGGCTGCGTGAATCAAACTGGCGAGTAACCTTATTGCTGCTTCTAGTGTTGTATGTATGTATACGTAGAGGCGGGGAGTGAGTCATGTGAGGAGGAGGGGTGACCGATTCCTTGGGCGGGTCGGGTATTCGTGGAGGGGGTGTCGCATGAGAGGGCAGTAGAGTAGTAGTTGTGTATTATTAACAGTTGTATAATTAAAGATTCTCGTAAAGTTATTATTATTTATATTGAAAAGAGAGAGTAGTTCTGGAATTTTCTCGATTATTGGACTTTTAATTTCTGAAGTATCATTTAAATTTTGATGTCCGTTAAAATGCTGGTCTAGGAAAATGTAAATGTTCTCAAACTCTGTCATAAGTTTACTTTTATTGACGTATTTCAAGATTTGAAGGTCTTTTTCAATTGTAGTAAAACGGTGGCCAGTCTCTTCCATATGGGTGTTCATGGCAGAATACTTTTTATGTTTCGAAGCGTTGTAGTGTTCAAGGTATCTGGTCTAAAAGCTACGTCCAGTCTGTCCGATGTAGGAGAATCCACAATGGGTGCATTTAAGCCTATAGATACCAGAGTTCGAGAATTTATTGTGATTAATGTTAACTATATTTGAATTGAAGAATATATTACGGTTCGTATATCGGGTTCTATAAGCGATATTAATATCGTATTTCTTTAGAGGGTTAGTAACTTGAAATAAGCCTGGATTTGTGTAGGTGAAGGGAGCATATTTCGTTTTTTTAGGCTTGTCCGGAATCAATTTCGTTGCGGTTTTTAATTTTATCTTGTTAATGATTTTATTAATCATTAAGGGGTTATAGCCGTTAATTCTGGCCAAATCCTTAATATAGTTTAGTACTTTTTTGCGATTTTCAGTTGTCAGCGGGATTTTTAATGCTCTATAGACAAGACTGGATGATTTGGAAAATAACAAAATAATCAATAATATTAATGGTCTTCAATTATGGTTAAGGTATGTTGATGACACTTTTGCCATTATAGATACACAGAAAAACGATAGTCACAGTGTGGTAACATCCCTTAATGAGCTTGACAATGATGTCAAATTCACTAAGGAAGACGAGATCAATGGTTCTCTAAACTTTTTGGATTTAAATGTTTCAAGAGAGGATAATAAGTTCATTTTTCAAATATTTAGAAAGCCTTCTTGTGCCCCCATCACTATAAGAAACGATTCCTTACATCCGCAATCTCATAAACAGGCTGCATTTTTTAGTCTTGTCTATAGAGCATTAAAAATCCCGCTGACAACTGAAAATCGCACAAAAGAACTAAACTATATTAAGGATTTGGCCAGAATTAACGGCTATAACCCCTTAATGATTAATAAAATCATTAACAAGATAAAATTAAAAACCGCAACGAAATTGATTCCGGACAAGCCTAAAAAAACGAAATATGCTCCCTTCACCTACACAAATCCAGGCTTATTTCAAGTTACTAACCCTCTAAAGAAATACGATATTAATATCGCTTATAGAACCTGATATACGAACCGTAATATATTCTTCAATTCAAATATAGTTAACATTAATCACAATAAATTCTCGAACTCTGGTATCTATAGGCTTAAATGCACCCATTGTGGATTCTCCTACATCGGACAGACTGGACGTAGCTTTTTGACCAGATACCTTGAACACTACAACGCTTCGAAACATAAAAAGTATTCCGCCATGAGCACCCATATGGAGGAGACTGGCCACCGTTTTACTACAATTGAAAAAGACCTTCAAATCTTGAAATACGTCAATAAAGTAAACTTATGACAGAGTTTGAGAACATTTACATTTTCCTAGACCAGCATTTTAACGGACATCAAAATTTAAATGATACTTCAGAAATTAAAAGTCCAATAATCGAGAAAATTCCAGAACTACTCTCTCTCTTTTCAATATAAATAATAATAACTTTACGAGAATCTTTAATTATACAACTGTTAATAATACAACAACTACTACTCTACTGCCCTCTCATGCGACACCCCCTCCACGAATACCCGACCCGCCCAAGGAATCGGTCACCCCTCCTCCTCACATGACTCACTCCCCGCCTCTACGTATACATACATACAACACTAGAAGCAGCAATAAGGTTACTCGCCAGTTTGATTCACGCAGCCAACGTTAGCGAACACCTCACACTAGTCCCAAGGGTAAGCCTCCTCCTTCATTTTTTTTTCTCTTTTCTTTTCATTATAACATAACTTTATTTTTCCTCCCTTTTCTTTCATTCCAGATTTCTAACTCCAATTGTGCCATAATCTGCTCCATCCATCTCTGGTTTGCTGGAACCCTCCATACTTTCAAGTTTATAGTTACTCTTTAACGAGTCCACATTGGTGTCCTACGTTGTATACGATTAATTTTACTGCTAGCGTGTAAATACGGACTAGTTCAACTTGTATTTCCTTCTGGCATTGTGTTGGCTCTCCTACAGAATTCCTAACTACTGAAGTTCACGTCATTTTAACCTTAGTTTCGTCGCCATGCGCCTTTTAACTGGTTCAGTTTGACTCGTACTATTCAATAAACTCTATTTCAACTTTTGTTTTGCTCAATTTAAGAACTCCATAGTCAATAATTAATCCACGCTTCACGCATTGACATATATTTTAAGATCCACTATATCTATATCTTTTTACTTTAACAACCTCATGTTTGTTTTAACTTTACAGACTACCATCGTTCAATGTATTCCACTACAAATACTTGCTGTTAATCTGTACATATTGTTACAATTTCAAGTCTAATGTTATCATTTTACTTTTTATTATGGCATTGTCACTCTTTTAACAATTTTTATCATTCAGCTCAGGGCCCTGACCTAATCTTTGTAAATTAAGGCTGATGATGTTCGCTATGTCGAACGAAACATGTTCCATTATTTAAGACACCTCATGATTATTTTATAATTCAATGAGTAATGTATTGTATTGAGTAGGTGGTTGTTATTAAAAGGATTTTATAATTTTAATAAGGAACTTTCTAACCCGATATAATGAACACACAAATGCTGTAAAACACAATAATTTTTCCTCAATAGGCCAACATATCGAAGACTATAAACACAGTTTCACGACCATCGAGAACGACATGCAAATCCTGAACATAAATCCCAAGGGCCCCCTGCTCAACATAACAGAAGAATTTTTAGATTTCTCTATATCAGTATACCAATCCAAATTTCAACATAAATGAAATTACAGAAAAAAATTATCATAATCTTCAATACAGTCATCCCCGCCCTAAAAAGTGTTACCTTAAAATAATCAATAAACAAAACATGACACGTGGCAGAGAAACATCAAACGACACACCAAGCTCAGTTGTAATCGTGCAAGCGAAGAGGAAGGTTGTTGAGTGAGTGAGTGCTGACATGGGGATTTCAATAGAATTGTACCGGGCGACGATAGGTCGTTGGCACGGTAGAGTCAGGAATACTAGGCGCAATATGAGTGGCATAACTGGACAGCAGGTGAGTTTGGTTTCAATTTTGATGGCTGCATCAGTGATGGCAGTGTTGTTGGTTATTGGAGGGGTCGAGATGAACCCTGGACCTGATCATGAGAATGTGGTTGGTTGGGAAGACATGGAGAAGATAAGGGAATTTAGTAAGGCCCAAACTGAACAAATGAGACAGCTATTACGAGAGCAATCGAGTGATATACGAGAAATAGTGAAAGAGGAGATAGGAAAAGTGACTGAAAGGGCGGTCCAAAATAATAAAGAAATATCAAGTTTGAGGGATAAGGTGAGGAGAATGGAGGAAGAGATAAAAGAGTTGAGATGGCAGGAGAAAAAAAGACAAGAGGAAACCCGAAAGAAAAATATTTTTATATATGGGCTACCAGAGAACACTAAAGAAGACCTGGTATTCAAAGTGCTGGAGCTAATTAACGAGAAGATGAAGATTAGCTGTAGAGAGGCCGATATAGAAGAATTACAGAGAATGGGGAAAACAAAAGGCAAGAGACCAGTGAGAGTGAGATTTGTATCAAACTTATTAGTGAGAAAGATTCTGCATAGTACAAGTCGGTTGAAAGGTGAGAAAATATGGGTCAAACAGAAGATGGAAAAAGAAGCCTTCAGGAACCAGAAAATGCTACAGTTTCACCTAGGGAAAGCTAGACGTGAAGGATTAAGGGCCTTCATAAGGCGCAACAAATTAGTGGTGGGGGCAGTAACTGGACGAGGACCTGGGGAGTAGAGCAGTTAAAGAATATGTACAATACAGCGAGTACATTGGCCGAGGAGGAAGGTGAACGTACGAGGCAGCTGAGACCAGCAGAATGCGGAGCAGAGAGGGACAACCAGCCAGTGATGCAACAAGGACGGAGAGAGGAAGTAACAGATGCTGAATCAACGATTAGCGAAGGCAGTCCAGGCGACCTTCAGAGGCAGCTGAGTGCAGACTCTCTGAAAGAAGCAACACCGAAACGCAGACGTGTGAGTATCAAGGACTTCTTGCTCAGAAAAGGTAATGCAAATGAGGGTAGCCTTGATAGAGAGGGTGTTAACACGTTAGATGAGAAACCTGAAGATCTAGGTGTAACAAGGATTACGAGGTCCAAGAAGATCAGCCAGAGTGAGGGGCAAGGGAGAAAGACATAACTAGAGATAAGAGTAGGGTGTATCAATATTGAAGGCCTTAGGAGTAAGTTACAGAATGAAGCTTTTAAAGAGTTATTACATAGCTTGCATATTCTCGCATCTGTGGAAACATGGATTCCACCGAAAACTATTATAGAAATAGGAGAGTTCACAGTCTATTATAAGTCAAAAGAGAGACGAACCGAAAGGGGCAGATACCCGGGTGGGATAATGGTGATGGTTAGGGAGGATTTGCAAGCTAGAATAATTCAGATCGAATCAGAAATGGAAGAAATGATGTGGGTCAGAATAAAGATGTATGATGAAAATGAGACAGACTTATGTATTGGTTTTGTCTACAACCCTCCTGAAACCTCGCCATTTGCGAAAAGGGTTTTCTTTGATGAGTTGGCATTAGAAATCAATAGAGTACAAAATATTTTTGAGGATGCAGGCATTCTTATAATGGGGGATTTCAATGCGAGGGTTGCAGACCAGAAGCCGGTATACGACAAGGAGACAGAAGCTGTTTATGTAAAAAAGAGAGTGAGCCAGGATAAGGGTTGCAATAAAAATGGAGAAAAGTTGCTAGAGCTATGTGGTACGATAGAATTATATATTTTGAATGGATGGTGGCATGGCGACGAATTAGGGAACCTGACATATATTATGGAAACAGGGGGTAGTAGCATAGACTTGGCGTTATGCTCTAGGAGTGCGTTGCCTGTGATTAAAAGTATGGAGGTTAAGGAATGGGGTGAGTCACACCATCTCTCAATTATTGTCAGAATAAAAGTTGGAGAGGGTAAGACACCAACAAGCAATATGATAAAATACAAAGAAACAATTGTCACAAAATATAGGTGGAGAGAGGAGCTAAAAAACGAGTTTATGAATTATTATGATGGAGAAATAGGACAGATAGTGAAAGCTGGTATAGATTCAATGATCGAGAGTAACCAAACGAATACAGCAGTTAAAATAATTGAAAATTCTGTAAAGATGGCAGGGGAGAAGATGAAGATAAAGGAGGGGCAGAATATAACAGGAAAAGGCTGGTACAATGACGAATGCAGGCATAAAAATTAGAAGTGATGAAAGCATTGAAGGAGTTTCGGAAGCATGGGGGAGTAAAACATAGGATGGGATTTTGTAACGTGAGAAGAGAATATAGGGAATTACTGTATGCAACCAAGTCTGAATGGCAGGAGCAGAGAGTTGTCGAATTAAATAGCAATGCAAAACAGAATGATAGTAGAAAAGTATGGAGTACAATTAAGGGGATTTGTGGAATACGGAAGCTGCCGCGGCAGACGGTAATAAGTCAGGCTATCTGGGTGGAGCACTATAAGAATCTTTTAGAGACTGAAGATAGGTGGAGACCGAGAGTAAACGATACCGGTATATCGGTAGGGCTAAGGTGTACTGTGCCGGCATTAGATAAGGAAATATCGAAAGAAGAAATAAAGGAGGTACTAGGGAAAGCCAGGAAAGGCAAATCTGGAGCGATTTCGGGTATCACCAACGAATTTTGGAAGCATCTGGCGCAAAATAAGGATATCCTAGAAAGCATGGCGAAACTATTTAACAAAATATTTGAAGGAGGTGAGTTCCCAAAATCTTGGCAAAAGGGAGTGATCTGCCCAATCTATAAGAAGAAGGGAGATAAAAATAACCCTAACAACTACAGGGGTATAACGTTGCTAGATACATTAAGTAAAATATATACAGGTGTGTTAGCAAAAAGGATAATGAAGTGGGCAGAGGGGGAATCGATTCTGGAGAGGCTGCAAGCAGGTTTTAGAGAAAGGATGAGGACAACAGATAATATTTTTGTAGTGAAAACAATAATAGATAAGTATGTAAAAAAGAAAGGAGGAAAAGTATACATGACTTCTATTGACTTGGAGAAAGCATTTGATTCTGTGAGCAGAGGGGCGGTCGTGGCCAAGATGAGAGGGATAGGGGTGTCCCAGAAGATGATAACAGCGGTTGAAAATATATATGCAGAAGTAAGGTGCGCAATAAAAACAAAGGAGGGCGTAGTATTTGGAGAAATATTTTCCAATGTAGGATTAAAACAAGGTTGTAAATTGTCACCAGTACTGTTTCTACTTTTTATAAATGATATCTTTCAATCGAAAGGCTTCGAGGCAGGGGTTTATCCAAGTCTTGAGAACCGGGATATTCCGGGCCTCATTTTTGCTGACGACATCCTTCTGCTCACTTTGACACCCAATAGTATGCAAGGTAGTATAAATGTAGTGGTAAATTACTGTCAAGAATGGAACTTAAAAATCAATGTACAGAAAACCAAGGTAATGGTGTGTAAAAAAGGACACAAATTATCAAAGAATAAAAAATGGTGGATGGGCGAAACAAGGTTAGAAGTTGTCAATAAAGTAGAATACTTGGGTATGATTTTAAGTGGAAACGGAAAGTGGTCAGAGCAAATAAAAAGATCAAAGCTGAAAGGCATGAGTGCACTGTCAGCCATTAGCATACTAGAGAAGAAGATGCCAAACACAGACTACAGAGTGCATAAAAATGTTTTTAATGCAGTAGTTAAATCTAGAGTGTTGTACGGAGCGGAAATTTGGGGAGTTGATGAAAGGGTTGACTCACTTGATACAATTACGAGTAGATTTGGGAAAATAATTATGGGTCTACCCAGCTGTACAGCTAATTGTGGAGTGAGAATGATGTGCAAAGATATAAGTCTACGAGTGGACATTATTAAAAGGATAATAAAGTATTGGTTGAGAATGAAGTTGCAAGAAGGGGGCGAAATTTTACAGATAGCATATCAGCACCAAATGAAACATCAGAACCAAGGATACTGGGTGGATGGGGTACGGAATATTTTAGAAACGATTGGAATGGGATGTTACTGGGAAAAAGAATGTATTGAGAAGTGGAAAATATGTAAAAAAATAGTTCTAAGAATTAAGGATATTGAAAAACAAGACATTGATGCACAATGTAGAAGTAAGAGGTCACTAGAAGAATTTTGTAATATATATGGGAGAATGAGAATAAATGTAGAGTTTATAACAAAAAAGAGAATGAGGGGTATAATATGGTGGTTAATGGGGATACATAAAAACAAAGCATATAGAAGGAACAGGGATGAAAATAAATGTCTAATATGCTCTGAAGAGATGGGATGGGCACATCTTATAAAAGATTACCCTATGACAAAGGAAATACGAGAAAAATTCATAGACGATGAGGATGTAAAGAAAATTGAGAACGAAAATCAGTTGTATACAATTGTAAAGTTATTGAACAGAGAATGGATGCACCCAGATAGAATTGCAAAATTAGGGGAAGGTGGAGCAGGAAATTGAAGGAAGGAAAGGATGTGATACATGTCAGCCAGGAACCGAATTGTGCCTAAGGTAACCTAGGCAATATAACTTCGTTGAAGTCTAGAGCCACTAGGTACATAGGGTTAAGGGATAGTATGGAACTACCTCGTTACAGTAGTTCTACTAGTTTTATGTATTGTCGAGTAATAATTTCCGTTTTCTCTTTTTTTTCTTAACAGCCTGCAAAGGCAATATTAGCTTTGATAATCTGAAAAGATATCACTATAAATAGATGTTTTTGTGTTTCTTTCTGCCATAATACACTGACTGACAGAGCAAATCCAACACCAAGAAGGAGTGGTCAGAACTTTATGCCAATTGCAGGGTAGACTGACGTCACTGAGGTATGCTCATGATGTGAAATGCGCCGCTGTGCTGCGCACGTAGCGAACGATAAACGGGGCACGGCGTTGGCGAATGGCCCACTTCGTACCGTGATTTCTCAGCCGACAGTCATTGTAGAATGTGTTGTCGTGTGCCACAGGACACGTGTGTAGCTAAGAATGCCAGGCCGCCGTCAACGGAGGCATTTCCAGCAGACAGACGACTTTACGAGGGGTATGGTGATCGGGCTGAGAAGGGCAGGTTGGTCGTTTCGTCAAATCGCAGCCGATACCCATAGGGATGTGCCCACGGTGCAGCGCCTGTGGCGAAGATGGTGGCGCAGGGACATGTGGCACGTGCAAGGGGTCCAGGCGCAGCCCGAGTGACGTCAGCACGCGAGGATCGGCGCAACCGCCGCCAAGCGGTGGCAGCCCCGCACGCCACGTCAACCGCCATTCTTCAGCATGTGCAAGACACCCTGGCTGTTCCAATATCGACCAGAACAATTTCCCGTCGATTGGTTGAAGGAGGCCTGCACTCCCGGTGTCCGCTCAGAAGACTACCATTGACTCCACAGCATAGACGTGCACGCCTGGCATGGTGCCGGGCTAGAGCGACTTGGATGAGGGAATGGCGGAACGTCGTGTTCTTCGATGAGTCACGCTTCTGTTCTGTCAGTGATAGTCACCGCAGACGAGTGTGGCGTCGGCGTGGAGAAAGGTCAAATCCGGCAGTAACTGTGGAGCTCCCTACCGCTAGACAACGCGGCATCATGGTTTGGGGCGCTATTGCGTATGATTCCACGTCACCTCTAGTGCGTATTCAAGGCACCTTAAATGCCCACCGCTACGTGCAGCATGTGCTGCGGCCGGTGGCACTCCCGTACCTTCAGGGGCTGCCCAATGCTCAGTTTCAGCAGGATAATGCCCGCCCACACACTGCTCGCATCTCCCAACAGGCTCTACGAGGTGTACAGATGCTTCCGTGGCCAGCGTACTCTCCGGATCTCTCACCAATCGAACACGTGTGGGATCTCTTTGGACGCCGTTTGCAAACTCTGCCCCAGCCTCGTACGGACGACCAACTGTGGCAAATGGTTGACAGAGAATGGAGAATCATCCCTCAGGACACCATCCGCACTCTTATTGACTCTGTACCTCGACGTGTTTCTGCGTGCATCGCCGCTCGCGGTGGTCCTACATCCTATTGAGTCGATGCCGTGCGCATTGTGTAACCTGCATATCGGTTTGAAATAAACATCAATTATTCGTCCGTGCCGTCTCTGTTTTTTCCCCAACTTTCATCCCTTTCGAACCACTCCTTCTTGGTGTTGCATTTGCTCTGTCAGTCAGTGTACTATATATGAATGGAAGTCCAACATTCAGTTTATAGTATTCTTTCTCTGTTCAATTTCTATGCACCTGTCTTATACGAACATTTATCGCATGTACCAATTATTAACAATATTCACAATAGTTATTTAAGTTACTCCTTCTAATTTTGTATACGGCATGTATCACAAATTATGAAATTATGGAACGATTACAATAAATAATACCCTCTCCCTAATCTATGATTTTGAGATAAAGGGAGACGGGTATCTTGAATCTAAAAAACCCTTACCTTAAGTTAATTGATAAACAGAACGCGACACGCAACAGAAAAACACCAAACAACACACCCAGCTCCACCCCTACCCCTACAACAACAACTCTCCCTACCCCTCCTTCCCTTCCCCTCACAGCAGCTAGTATGAGCCCAAGAAGAACACGAAGTAGTACATTACAGGCTCGCACGTCACACACAACTCAGCTACACCAACAACAGTAAGTACATATTCTAATTCACACACATAACCCTTAGACATTCCTCCAACACGATATCACTTGGTAACTCAATCTTATCTTCCACAGATAAACATAACATCATTGCACAGCTACAAATGGGAAAGTAGCCACTACTTTGAACCCAATGTCATCCAAATTTACGGACGCCACAGGACAACATGAATTGGTTCCAACAAGAAGGGCAACGCACACAGCAGAGCTGAACATATTTTACTTGAATTTCATCCATACATTTGGCACCTTTTTAAAATTGAAAGTGTTTTATCCCACATATACACAGGAAGACAAATCTTTTTATCCATGCAATTTTACAAACTCCAAGAATAGCAGCTGAAGTGTACAACTGTAAATAAGACTTAAATACAGAAGTTAGTCGATGTATTGACCAACAAGGAAGAACGAATGTTCACATGCATGAAGTGTTTTTATATATTGTATTTATCTTGTACATATATATATAAGTTAGTTTAAGTGAAGACATATTTTATACACTAATTTTAAGACCTTCAACATAATATTTTAGACATACAGTTGCAATATTGTACAGAATGACATATACGCCAGTTCACGCTAAGACGTGCCCCATTTGTATGTGACTAAATGTACATCATCATCATCATATAGCATTCCTTTAACAACACAATCTTAATCAAAGCTTCATTATATAAATATGTATGTATGGTTCAGCTGAAGATGACCTTGTATATGAGGTCGAAACCGGTCCTGTAGTTTAATATATGGAATAAATAAGTATTGATTGGTGGAAATCCTCTCCTATTTTTAATTGTGCAATTCGTCAATACGGAAATGAAGATTATAGATTACGATATCGTAGCCAACCAGCCAAAACGGAACGCATATAGATTTCGAAACTTAAAGATCAAACTAACGAATGCGATTAAGAGCATTGTTTTTCTGAAGGAATGTCTAAAAAATGACCTAACACCTAAAATCTTGAGAAAATATAACAATAAACACAGGCACACCAAACAAACTCATAATACGCAAAAAAGAACAAACAAAATCTGGCTGAAAGAAGAAATAAAGTTTTTATACCGTAAAAAATAACATCTTAACAACAAACTATACCGAATACATATAAAGGCATCTAACGAGTTACCACATAGCTATTGGGATGATTTTCAGCAGATCACGACAGAAAAATAAGGAACTTAGCCACCAAAAAACAGAATACACTAAATAAGAAATTAGAAGCACTTAAAGAACCATCCAAACCAAACCCAAAAACCGAAACTCCGAACACGAACTCTCCTACCTTTCCCAATGAAATCACTGAACACAAATTCCACCCACCCGTAAAAATCTCACAAATACGACTTTTAACGCAATGGAAACTGTTATCTTGAGCAAGGGACCCAAGCACAGTTGGGGTAACACATCAACTTTCCAGAACATTACAACTACTATCACCGAAATAGAAAACGCCATACAGAAAATCCCACATGAGCTACGAGACAAAGTCAGATATGATATTTAAAAAAGGCTCCCACAATATATCGACAAAATTCACAGTAACTCCCAAAATAATAAATCAACCAATAAAGTACACATAAACAAACTCAAAGATAAGATAAAACAGAATAATCTACTAATAACGAAAGCCGATAAGGGCAATACCACAGTTATTATCGACAAAGACCAATACATATTGAAAACCAAAGAATGTTTTCAAGATAACACTTTCCTCATCGAACGTAAAGACCCGACTAATAACATACAAAGGAACCTCAAGACCTTATTAAAAAATACACACTCTCTTTTAACAGAAGTAGAATCCTCTAAACTTATAGTAATGAATCCTCAAATACCCACTGCTAAAGCTTATCCCAAAATACACAAAGAACATATTCCAATGAGACCTATTATTAACTACAGAGCAAGCCCAACCTATAAACTTTCGCAATTTATTCAACGATTTCTCAAAAAGCACAACGTATTCTTAGCTAAAAAAACAGTACGGAACTCAATAGATTTTTGTAATAGGACAAAAGGATTAAAGATTGAACCATATCACAAACTCGCATCATTTGACATAATAAACATGTACCCGAAGATTCCCACAAAACGAACAATAGAAATAATTGAATCTAACCTAAAAAGTCATAGCAATCTAAGCACTTTGGAAATAGAAGAGTTCATTAAATTACTTAATTTTGCCATTAGTAACAACTACTTTAAATTCTATGACACTATCTATCAGCAACAGGGTTTACCGATGGGATCTCCCGCTTCTGGTATAATCGCCGAAATTTACATAGACTATTTAGAGCACACATTCATTAACAAAATAGACCATATATTTTTTTGGTGTAGATTTGTTGATGACATCTTTATCATCCTCGACAATAGGTCCACAAATGAAACTGATATATTAGATAAACTCAATACAATAGATTCCCATATAAAATTTACCATGGAATCCGAAAACAATCACAAACTGAACTACCTGGACGTAACGACAATCAGACATGATGACCACCTTTCTTACAGAATATACAGAAAACCCACGCATACCTCAAATACAATTAAAATGGATTCCGTTTACCCAACATACACAAAAGAGCAGCCTACTATAGCATGATACACAGAGCATTCAATATACCGTTAACAAAAGAAGATCTAAACAAAGAATTACAATTAATTCAGGACATAGCTATAAACAATGGATTCAAGAAAGAAATGGTTAACAAAATCATTCACAAAATAAAATCCCAACCCAAAACCAAACTAACAAAAAGTAAACGAATCCAAGAAAGATTATGCACTATTCACTTTCAATAATGTACACATATACCCCATAACTAACATTTTTTAGAAACATAACCTAAGAATAGCATTCAGAGCTACACACAATAGTACCAACATCATACACAACGTCAGGACAATCAACAGCAACAACAAATACAACCACTCAGGGGTATACCGTATCAAATGTAAAAACTGCGAGACAAGCTATATCGGACGTACTGGTAGAAACTTCCTAACCCGATATAACGAACACATAAACGCAGTGAAACACAATCATTCTTCCTCAATAGGACAACATGTCGCAGACTATAAACACAGTTTTACAAACATCGATAACGATATGCAAATCCTAAACATAAACCCCAACATAACAGAAGAATTTTACATCACTCTAGATCAGTACACCAATCCAAATTACAACATAAATGAAATCACAGAAAAAACTAACATAATCTTCAATACAGTTATCCCCGCCCTAAAAAACCCTTACCTTAAGTTAATCGATAAACAGAACGCGACACGCAACAGAAAAACACCAAACAACACACCCAGCTCCACCCCTACCCCTACAACAACAACTCTCCCTACCACTCCTTCCCTTCCCCTCACAGCAGCTAGTATGAGCCCAAGAAGAACACGAAGTAATACATTACAGGCTCGCACGTCAAACACAACTCAGCTACACCAACAACAGTAAGTACATATTCTAATTCACACACATAACCCTTAGACATTCCTCCAACACGATATCACTTATAACTCAATCTTATCTTCCACAGATAAACATAACATCATTGCACAGCTACGAATGGGAAAGGAGCCACTACTTTGAACCCAATGTCATCCAAATTTATGGACGCCACAGGACAACATGAATTGGCTCCAATAAAAGGGCAACACACACAGCAGAGCTGAACATATTTTACTTGAATTTCATCCATACATTTGGCACCTTTTTAAAATTGAAAGTGTTTTATCCCACATATACACAGGAAGACAAATCTTTTTATCCATGCAATTTTACAAACTCCAAGAATAGCAGCTGAAGTGTACAACTGTAAATAAGTCTTAAATACAGAAGTTAGTTGATGTATTGACTAACAAGCAAGAACGAATGTTCATATGCATGAAGTGTTTTTATATATTGTATTTATCTTGTATTTATATATATATATATATAAGTTAGTTTAAGTAAAGACATATTTTATACACTAATTTTAAGACCTTCAACATAATATTTTAGACATACAGTTGCAATATTGTACAGAATGACATATACGCCAGTTCACGCTAAGACGTGCCCCATTTGTATGTGACTAAATGTACATCATCATCATATAGCATTCCTTTAACAACACAATCTTAATCAAAGCTTCATTATATAAATATGTATGTATGGTTCAGCTGAAGATGACCTTGTATATGAGGTCGAAACCGGTCCTGTAGTTTAATATATGGAATAAATAAGTATTGATTGGTGCAAATCCTCTCCTATTTTTAATTGTGCAATTCGTCCATACGGAAATGAAGATTACAGATTATAATATCTCGTAACTCGGGCCAATATAATGTAGGTATATGTTTGGAGAGAAGTAAGTTTAAAACGTGATGAAAGCTATCCAAATAAATGATTGTTTTACTTGCCAACGTACCTAATAAAATAATTAATAATAATAATAATAATAATAATAATAATAATAATAATAATAATAAAATAATAATAATAATAATTTTATGTCCCCACGTACTTTAAACGATTTTCGGAGACGCCAAACAAAACATACTAGGGTATGTGTGAATAAAAAAAGACAACGAACGTACGAAATTAAACATTATGATAATAAAACGCATTACCGCCACACCTGGAGACATCCATAAATGCGGTATATTTTCCTGTTATTTAGGCCCTATTTTTATTTTTCCCGTCGAATTTTTGGCACTATCGTCTGTGGCACTATCAGGGCGATAATATACCTAACATAAACAATGTGGTCTGTCTTATCTCATGGATAGCTGTTTACGCAAATCCTGATGTGATAAATGTAGAGAACAAGCATGAAATGTACTTACAAATAAGGGTCTGTGTTTCAACAGCCGCAGTTATCATAAGAACAGCACTTCTTTATTCGGAAGAAGTGGCTTCTGCTACATATACACCAACTGGGAATATCAGAGACCATCTGGGAATAGATTTACAGTACACTGTTTAGACTCTATAATCGGGAATAAAATTATTTTTAAAGGGTTCAAAAAAGACGGGACCTCGTATGCACTTGATTGCAGTGCATGGTTCAAAGAGAATGAAGCATGGCTGACGCGACTGGCGAGAGATAGCATTGAAGATGATGTCACTCAGAATGCCGACAGTGAGGCGGGGAATTTGGCGGCGCAAGGCGATAATTCAAATGAAAGCAGTGATCAGGTTTACTGTGTTCTAAGCCTACTGATGTAAGTTCTTTTGTATCAATATTTAAATATATGATATCACGATACCCTTATCTCTTTCTTCTACGGGATCGAGTATGAAGGGAGACGAATCTTCGTAGTGAGTTTTTACGGATGCATGCCCTTCCTGACGTCAGCCTCACCAAAGAAATTAATGACAAGTATCTAAAACGGACTTTTATATGTACCGTAGGCCTAAAAGTCGTGTTCATCTAAAACGGACTTTTATATGTACTGTAGGCCTAAAAGTCGTGTTCACCATTAATCGTCTTTTTACGTTTAGAAATACTGCCTTCCGACGAAAATAGCCAGCATAACTTAAATACATTCCAAGTTCGTTAAATAACAGTACGTATAGAATGTTTACACGTACAATTTTAGCTCTTTATAACCTAGAAGTCATGTGTTCGCCGCACAAAATTTTGACGTTATCGCATATTGGACCCCCCTTTACTATTTTTGGCTGTAAAAGTGGGGGAAAAAAGGGGTCTAATACGCGAGTAAATACGGTAGTTTTAGAATATATATTTGTCAATTCCTTGCATAGGAAATGTAGAGTGGAGGATAGGAAGACAGGTGGAACAGGGTCATGGGAAGGAGAAAAGGGAGGAGGAAGTAGCTTCTGCAGCCATCAGGAAAGATAGGGCTGATGAGGAGGGGAGGGGATCAAATGAGGTGGGTAGGGTTGAGGCTCTGGTCATGGGGGATTCCATCGTTAGACACCTAGGGACAATGTGTGGAGGAAAGGGAACCAGGGTAGAATTTTATCCAGGAATTAGGTTGAGGCAGATGTTGAGGAAAGTAGAAGAGAGGGAGGAGGGGAAGGAGAAGGTGGTAGTGTTTCACGATGGTAACAACAACGTAAGGCAAGCTGATACAAGTACCAACATAGTTGGAGATGTGTGGGATCTGGTAAATGCAGCACGGGAAAAGTTTAAGAAAGCGGAGATTGTTATTAGTGGAATACTGTGTAGGAGGGATACTGA
Source organism: Anabrus simplex (assembly GCF_040414725.1). Taxonomy (NCBI): domain Eukaryota; kingdom Metazoa; phylum Arthropoda; class Insecta; order Orthoptera; family Tettigoniidae; genus Anabrus; species Anabrus simplex. Next base: position 174,749,569 of record NC_090266.1, on the reverse strand, counting down.
CTGGAGGGTGATTGGGGATTTAAATGAGACTATGGAGTGGGTATGTGGGAAACTGGGAGTGAAATTTCTAGATCCTAATGGGTGGGTAGGAGATAGGGATTTGCGCTCGGATGGCCTTCATTTAAACCGCAGTGGTACGTATAAGTTAGGAAATTTGTTTGGAAGGGTAATAGGGAGGTACATTCAGGGAAACGGGATGGCCTAGGGAGCGGTGATAAGGGAACAGGGAACTGGAAATCAAGTAGGGATGACATAAAATTGTTAGTGTTGAACTGTAGAAGTATTGCAAAGAAAGGAATAGAATTAAGTAATTTAATAGACATATATTTACCAGATATTGTAATAGGAGTTGAATCATGGCTGAGAAATGATATAATGGATGCAGAAATTTTCTCACTGAACTGGAGAGTGTATCATAGAGATAGGGTAGGAATGGTGGAAGGGGGAGTATTCATTCTGGTGAAAGAAGAATTTGTAAGCTACAAAAAAGTTAAAGATGAGAAACATGAAATTCTAGGTGTAAGACCCATTTCTAAAGATAATAGGCAACTTGATGTCTTTGGAGTGTACAGACCGTTAAAGGGTAGCGCTGACACGGATTCAGAATTATTTGATAAGATAATCAGCTGTGTGGGAAACGACATGGAAATAAATGTGATTGTAACGGGAGATCTGAATTTACCAAATGTCAATTGGGAAGGAAATGCAAACGACAGGAAACATGACCAAAAAATGGCAAATAAGATAATATGGGAAGGACAGCTGATTCAGAAAGTGACGGAACCAACTAGAGGGAAGAATATCCTGGATGTGGTGCTGGTAAAACCAGATGACCTCTATAGAGAAACCGAAGTAATAGATGGTATTAGTGATCATGAAGCTGTTTTTTGTCGTAGTTAAATATAAATGTGATAGAAAGGAAGGTCTTAAAAGTAGGACTATTAAGCAGTACCATATGGCTGATAAAGCAGGCATGAGGAAGTTTCTAAAAAGCAACTATGATCGGTGGGAAACGGTAAATAAAAATGTAAACAGACTCTGGGTTGGGTTTAAAGCATTAGTTGAGGAATTTGAAAACAGGTCTGTACCTTTAAAGGTGGTAAGGAATGGTGTAAAGACCCACCTTATTATAATAGAGAAATAAAGAGACTAAGAAGGAGGTGCAGATTGGAAAGAAATAGAGTTAGAAATGGCTGTGGAAGTAAGGAGAAATTGAAGGAACTTACTAGGAAATTAAATCTAGCAAAGAAGGCAGCTAAGGATAATATGATGACAAGCATAATTGGCAGTCATACAAATATTAGTGAAAAAGGGAAGTGTACATATAGGTATTTTAAGCCAGAAACAGGTTCCAAGAAGGACATTCCAGGAATAATTAATGAACAAGGGGAGTGTGTATATGAGGATCTTCAAAAGGCAGAAATATTCAGTCAGCAGTATGTAAAGATTGTTGGTTACAAGGATAATGTCCAGATAGAGGAGGAGACTAATGCTAAAGAAGTATTAAAATTTGCATATGATAACAATGACTTTTACAATAAAATACAAAAGTTGAAAACTCGAAAAGCGGCTGGAATTGATAAGATTTCTGGAGATATAACAAAGACAATGGGTTGGGGTATAGTACCGTATCTGAAGTACTTACTTGATTATTATTTGGTTGAAGGAGCTATACCAAATGAATGGAGGGTTGCTATAGTAGCTCATGTGTATAAAGGAAAGGGTGATAAGACATAAAGCCGAAAATTACAGGCCCGTAACTTTGACATGCGTTGCATGTAAAGTTTGGGAAGGCATTCTTTCTGATTATATTAGACATGTTTGTGAAATTAATAACTGGTTCGATAGAAGGCAGTTCGGTTTAAGGAAAGGTTATTCCACTGAAGCTCAACTTGTAGGATTTCAGCAAGATATAGCAGATTTCTTGGATTCTGGAGGTCAAATGGACTGTATCGCGATTGACCTGTCTAAAGCATTTGATAGGGTGGATCATGGGAGACTACTGGCAAAAATGAGTGCAATTGGACTAGACAAAAGAGTGACTGAATGGGTTGCTATATTTCTAGAAAATAGAACTCAGAGAATTAGAGTAGGTGAAGCTTTATATGACCCTGTAATAATTAAGAGGGGAATTGCTCAAGGCAGTATTATCGGACCTTTATGTTTTCTTATATATATATATATATATATATATATATATATATATATATATAAATGTTATGAGTCAAGGAGTGGAATCGGAGGTAAGGCTTTTTGCGGATGATGTTATTCTCTATAGAGTGATAAATAAGTTACAAGATTGTGAGCAACTGCAGCGTGACCTCGAAAATGTGAGATGGGCAGCAAGCAATGGTATGTTGATAAACGGGGTTAAATGTCAGGTTGTGAGTTTCACAAATAGGAAAATTCCTCTCGGTTTTAATTACTGCATTGATGGGGTGAAAGTTCCTTTTGGGGATCATTGTAAGTATCTAGGTGTTAATATAAGGAAAGACTTTCATTGGGGTAATCACATAAATGGGATTGTAAATGAAGTGTACAGATCTCTGCACATGGTTATAAGGGTATTTAGGGGTTGTAGTAAGGATGTAAAGGAGAGGGCATGTAAGTCTCTGGTAAGACCCCAACTAGAGTATGGTTCCAGTGTATGGGACCCTCATCAGGATTACCTGATTCAAGAACTGGAAAAAAATCCAAAGAAAAGCAGCTCGATTTGTTCTGGGTGATTTCCGACAAAGGAGTAGCGTTACAAAAATCAGGTGCCTGATTCTATTTTAAGGTTAAGATAATGGCTGATGATGCCTAAATTCAAGGCGAACCATTTTAGTTAACATGCCAAAGTAAATTCAACTAAGACAAGACATTAGGTGGTGAAATCAATAAATTAACTTATTGTTATTATTCCAAGATCAAGAATGATATTTATCACATGTAATACGTGGTATGTTCCGAGCTGTCAGCGGAGAGATGGCGTGGAATGACATTAGTAGACGAATAAGTTTGAGTGGCGTTTATAAAAGTAGGAAAGATCACAATATGAAGATAAAGTTGGAATTCAAGAGGACAAACTGGGGCAAATATTCATTTATAGGAAGGGGAGTTAGGGATTGGAATAACTTACCAATAAATTCCCAATTTCTTTGAAATCATTTAGGAAAAGGCTAGGAAAACAACAGATAGGGAATCTACCACCTGGGCGACTGCCCTAAATGCAGATCACTATTGATTGATTGATTGATTGATTGACTGATTGATTATACAGTAGGTTGTTTTCTTTTAATCTCAGTCCATATTCAACAGTTCAATACTTGTCCGGGAACTTTTGGCCGGCAGTTCATGAAACTGATTTAGATGTATTGAAGATGCATTTTATGTTGAGCACCGTGAAAATTTTTTGTTGCACTCCGATTATTAAAGGTAGCAAAATTTTCTGCCCAGTTCATCGACTATATCTCTATCATTATTTCATGAGATTGAATACCGATTCCTGTGTACTTGTGTACATGTTAAGATTATATTGGATGAATTTCTTCACTGCTTCATGGGACAAATTTCTTCACATAATGGTGGATTTTTCTACCATGAATTCAAATTAAATCAGAATAATTTTACAGGTGACTTAATCTTGAGCTTGTCACATATAATTGGGTCATGATAAAGTGATTGTAGGCTTATCATTGAATGTGATGTTGTTGTTGTTGTTGTTTGAGTCATCAGTCCATAGACTGGTTTGATGCAGCCCTCCATGCAACCCTATCCTGTGCTAACTTTTTCATTTCTACGTAACTATTGCATCCCACATCTGCTCTAATCTGCTTGTCATATTCATACCTTGGTCTAACCCTACAGTTCTTACCACCTACACTTCCTCACATGCACAACTGAACAAGTTCTGGGTGTCTTTAACATGTGTAATATCATTCTATCTGTTCTTCTTATCAAATTTAGCCAAATCGATCTCCTCTCACCAATTCGATTCAGTATCTCTTCATTCATGATTCGATCTATCCATCTCAACTTCAGCATTCTTCTGTAAACCACATTTCAAAAGCTTCTATTCTCTTCCTTTCTGAGCTAGTTATCGTCCATGTTTCACTTCCATACAATGCCACGCTCCAACGAAAGTCTTCAAAAACATCTTTCTAATTCAGATATCAATGTTTGAAGTGAGCAAATTTCTTTTCATAAGAAAGCTCTTCCTTCCTTGTGCTAGTCTGCATATTATGTCCTCCTTACTTCTGCCATCGTTAGTTATTTTACTACCTAAGTAACAATATTCATCTACTTCCTTTAAGACTTATTTTCCTAATCTAATATTTCCTAAACCACCTGCCTTCGTTCGACTGCACACCATTACTTTTGTTTTGGACTTATTTATTTTCACCTTGTACTCCTTACCCAAGACTTCGTCCATACCAATCAGCAACTTCGAGATCTTCGGCAGTTTCAGATAAAATAATAATATCATCGGCAAATCTCAAGGTTTTGATTTCCTCTCTTTGGACTGTGATTCCCTTTCCAAATTTCTCTTTGATTTCCTTTACTGCCTGTTCTATGTAAACAATGAAAAGGAGAGGGGACAAACTGCAGCCTTGCCTCACTCCTTTCTGGACTGCTACTTCTTTTTCAAAGCCCTCGATTCTTATCACTGCAGACTGATTTTTATACAGATTGTAGATAATTCTTCGTTCTCGGTATCTGATCCCTATCATCTTCAGAATCATAAATAGCTTGGTCCAATCAACATTATCGAATGCCTTTTCTAGATCTACGAATGCCATGTACGTGGGCTTGTCCTTCTTGATTCCATCCTCTAAGATCAGACGTACAGTCAGGATTGCTTCACGTGTTCCTACATTTCTTCTGAAGCCAAATTGATCTTCTCCCAACTCACCTTCAAATTGTTTTTCCATTCTTCTGTAAATAATACGTGTTAAAATTTTGCAGGCATGAGATACTAAACTAATGGTGCGGTAGTTTTCACACCTGTCATCACCGGCTTTCTTGGGAATAGGTGCAACAACATTCTGCCGAAAATCGGATGGGACTTCTCCTGTCTCATACATCTTGCACACTAAATGAAATAACCTTGCCATGCTGGTTTCTCTTAAGGCAGTCAGTAATTCAGAGGGAATGTCATCAATTCCAGGTGCCTCGTTCCTATTTAGGCCACTCACAGCTCTGTCGAACTCTGACCTCAAAATTAGGTCTCCCATTTCATCAGCACCAACAGCCTCTTCTTGTTCCAGAACCAAATTATCTACATCTTTACCTTGATACAACTGTTGGATATGTTCCTGCCATCTTTCTGCTTTGTCTTCTTTCCCTAGAAGTGGCTTTCCATCTGAGCTCTTAATATTCATACACCTAGATTTCCTTTCTCCAAAGGTTTCCTTGATTTTCCTGTATGCAGCATCTACCTTTCCCAGGACCATACAGCCTTCGACATCCTTGCACTTCTCCTTCAGCATTCTTCCTTAGCTACCTTGCACTTTCTATCCACTTGATTCTTTAATCGCCTGTATTCTTTTCTGCCCTCTTCATTTCTAGCATTCTTGTATTTTCGTCGTTCATCAATCAGGTCTAGTATCTCCTCAGTTATCCACTGATTCTTAGTTGATCTTTTCTTCCCTCCTAACATTTCTTCAGCAGCCCTACTGACTTCATTTTTCATGACTCTCCACTCTTCCTCTGTAGTGTTTCCTTCAGCCTTTTCATTTAGTCCTTGTGCAACATGTTCCTTGAAACAATCCCTCGCACTCTTTTCTTTCAACTTGTCTAGTTCCCATATTTTTGCATTCTATCCTTTCTTCAATTTCTTCAACTTCAGATGGCATTTTATGACCAACAAGTTGTGGTCAGAGTCCACATCTGCTCCTGGGAAAGTTTTGCAATCCAACACCTGGTTTCTGAATCTCTGCCTAATCATAATAAAGGCTATTTGATACCTTACAGTGTCTCCAGGTCTCGTCCACGTATACAGCCGTCGTTTGTGGTGTTTGAACCAAGTGTAGGCAAGGACTAAATTATGATCAGTGCAGAATTCAACCAGCCGACTTCCTCTTTCGTTCCTTTGTCCCAATACAAATTCTCCTACTGTACTACCTTCTCTTCCTTGGCCTACCACTGCATTCCAGTCTCCCATCACAATTAGATTCTTGTCACCTTTTACATATTGTATTAAATCTTCTATCTCCTCATATATTCTTTTGATTTCTTCATCATCCGCTGAACTAGTAGGCATATAGACCTGCACTATTGTGGTGGGCATTGGTTTGGTGTCTATCTTGACGACAATAATTCTTTCAAAATGCTGGTCGTAGTAGCTTACCCGCTGCCTTATTTTCTTATTCATTATTAAACGAATTCCTGCATTTCCCCTGATTGATTTTGTGTTGATAATTCAGTAGTCGCCTGACCAAAAATCTTGTTCTTCCTGCAAACGTACTTCACTTATACCAACTACATCTAACTTTAGCCTATCCATCTCCCTTTTCAGATTCTCTAATCTACCACAACGATTCAAACTTCTAACATTCCACGCTCCGACTATCAGAATGTCAGTATCCATCTTCCTGATGATTGCACCCTCTTGTGTAGTCCCCACTCGGAGATCCGAATGGGGGACTAGTTTACCTCCAGAATATTTTACCCGGGAGGAAGCCATCATCAGTACATCATTCATACAGAGAGAGCTGCATGTCCTCGGCGGGTAGTTACTACTGTAGTTTCACATAGCTTTCAGCCGTGTAGCAGTATCAACACAGCTAAGCCATGTTGAGTGTTATTACAAGGCCATATCAGTCAATCATCTAGACTGCCGCCCTTGCAACTACCGAAAGGCTGCTACCCGCCTTTCGATGAACCATTCGTTAGTCTGGTCTCTCAACAGATACCCATCCGATATGGTTGCACCTGCGGCTCGGCTATCTGCATCATTGGGACACACAAGCCTCCCCACTGCGGCAAGGTCACATGGTTCGCAGAGGAGGGAATGTGATGTATATATTTGCAAATGTTCTTATATGCTCCCTCCAACTCAAATAAAGAAATTAATAATCATAAATGACTAAAACTGAATTAATAAGACTTGTAAATAATGTGTATTTTACTTTGTTGGTATTTGTGGGTATTTTTCTGTAGATATTAGTATTTAGTAGTCGCATGTTCTTGTGATATAATTTTTTTTTGTTTTTTTTTTTGCTAGTTGCCTTACGTCGCACCGACACAGATAGGTCTTATGATGACGATGGGACAGGAAAAGGCTAGGAGTGGGAGGGAAGTGGCTGTGGCCTTAATTAAGGTACAGCCCCAGCATTTGCCTGGTGTGAAAATGGGAAACCACAGGAAACCATCTTCAGGGCTGCCGATTGTGGGGTTCGAACCTACTATCTCCCGAATACTGGATACTGGCCGCACTTAAGCGACTGCAGCTATCGAGCTCGGTGATATAATTTATTTGTGAATTTACATGTTCGGTTTTAATCAGTTTCTTCAGTGACTATCTTGCTGTTTGATGATTATCTCCAACATTGAATAGAATTTTTCTTCTGAAGGGGATAAAATGTTTTGAGAGAATTCAGTGTTATTCAGAATAAAGGCGAGATTGTAGCCTAGTATTTCATTTTGAAGAGAAGATTTAAAATTATTTAATTTGATAAGATTTTGTACAGTCCATCATGAAAGAAGCGTTAATCTAAGGTTGATAACAAATTTTTATGTCTGTAAATGACAGAAACTTTATTAAATTTCAATCATCCAAAGAATTTTTGAATATTTCAACAAATGCAATTGAAATAAATAATAGAACTGTGGAAATAAAGATTTGAAAGAACAAATGAGTGTTCAATTTCAAGTTTAATATAAACAGGAATAAATTTGAAATTGTGTGATGAAAGGAAATCAGACTTATCAGAACAATATTAAAGTGTAATTGAATCCAAGTTGTGGATCCTTTTTTGTTATTAATTCATCAAATTTATTTTATTTTTTTAATAAATTTGGGTTGAATTTTGTATGTGTTTAATTGGATGGTGTTATGCATCAACTGACCAAGCGCCAAAATTGATTTTTTTTAGATTATTGCACCATCTGGTAGCTAAAGGTTTTAACTTTACATTTTCGGACTCTTATTCTCAATATGATTTCGTGGGAAATTAATTTTGACCAAACGCCAACCTCTCAATCATTAAATTGAAATTTTGCATCAAGTGACCAACCACCATTTCTGAGTCTGAATTACGCATCAAATGACCATACGACAAGCATGTAGTCGCTTGGTCATGTGATGCTAAATGTAGATTCCTGCGTAGCAGATTCCCGTGCAGGTTTTCTTCTCTGTGGTGTACGCCCAGAACCTAAAAACCTCCGATATGAAAAAATCAAAGTTGGATGAAAAACTGGAAACGCTTTGTTTTGACATTGAAAAAACACTGCTATTGCCCCATATTTCCACAGATGTGGTTTTTCACAAGCGTCAGTTGTGGTTATATAAATTAGGGATTCATAGTGGGAAAGATAATAAAGGTCATTGTTATGTCTGGTTGGAAGGAGAAGCAGGACAAGGGGCTCAGTTGGTTGGATCCTTCCTGCTTGTGCAAGCATCTCATGGAAAATGTGCACAAAGCCAAAGAAGTAATATTGTGGTCAGATTCTTGTGAAGGCCAGAATCATAATATAACGATTGTTCTACTTCTGAAAACAGTTTTGGAACACCCTACCACTGAAAAGATTACACAAATATTCCTATTTCCAGGCCATATCTTCCTCCCTGAGGACAGCGACTTTGTAGATATACTGTAGAACGTGCTTTCAAATTTCAGCAGCGCGTCTATACCACCGAAGACTACATAAATGTAATGAAGATGTGCCGAAAGAAGAACCCGCTTGTTGTGCACAGAATGACCAGACCGGATTTTCATAGTACAGTTCATCTGGAGAAGCACATTGTAAACAGGAAGACAGGCACAAACAGTGAGAAGGTAAACTGGCTGCATGTGAGAGAAATAGAGTTGAAGAAAGATAAACCTTTCAGCAATTTCTTAAAAATGCTTTTTGATGCAGAACGCACTGTTGAAGTGGACATTAAGAAATCTATAGTTGGTCGCCGGCTTTAGAATGAAAATGGATCAGTTCCTCATGGTCTGCTCACTCTGTTATGGTCCAATGGAAAACCAGTTTCAGAAACGAAACTGAACGACCTGCGCTCTCTCATGGGGCTTGTTTAGTGATCCTAGAATACACGATTATATAGATGGGTTTGATTGTGTAAATATGGATTTTGAACTCGAAAATTATTAAAATCCTGCATTATATTACACTTGGAGAAACTGTGTGTTTATGAAGCCTTAATACTATGATCTACCAGTTTAATTTCTATACTACTGTATATTCTAAAATTCATGTTTTTTCTATGTCATGTTGTATGCTGTTATGTATAATTTAATCCTGTACTTAAATAAGAAATAACATTTGTTAATAAGTACCATATTTTACACTGCACTGAATTTTAAGTCAAATCGATCACTAAACTACAATTTTATTTGTTGGTCAGGTGATGCAAAACAAAAACCGCAATAAAGCATCAAGTGACCAAGCACCATTATCTCAGATTACGACAATATCCATCAAATATCCCTAAATTGAATACATTAATAAGAAAATTTATGGTTTTATCTTCATATTGGTATATAATACCGCACATTTAACAGGAAATATGAATTAATACGAAGGATTTTGCGTTTATGTTAATATCTCAAAATCTACTTTTGGCGCTTGGTCAAGTGATGCATAACACCATCCAATTATATGTCCTACCATTTGGAATGTCATATTATGTCAACATTTATTTGTTTCACTTCAGCAATTCCATCTCAATGTTCTCACGTTCTTTTATAACCACTGGGCTCTGTGGATCTCTCATGACACACACACTCTCTCTCTGTGTGTATGCAGATTATTATTATTATTATTATTATTACTCAAAATAATAACTACTACTATACGTATACAGAAAAAGCAAGCAAGATACTATCTAATAAAAAATAGCTACACTACAATTATTCTAAAATGAACTTTTTTTTAATGCTATTTGTTCGGGGCATCGACCCGTGTGGATCTTTTGCCCCTACTGGCACCATATTGTATGAACCTGCATGTAATTGGAATGGCGGTAATGTGGAATGTTGTGTGTGAGGAAAGGAAGATTAAGGACGTCACAAACACCCAGTCCCCAGGCCAGGGATATCAATCATTACAATTAAAAGCACCTGACCCGGCCAAAAATCGAACCCGGGGCAGCCGGGTGACAGGCGGACGCACTGCCCCCTACACCGCGGGGCCGGACTAAACTGAACTTAAGCCCACTCTAATTACAACAGGTTAACTGAAACAATAAAATTCTAGTAAGAGCTACATTCTTAAGAGAGATTCCCCCCTGCCCCACCGAACTACACAAATATTATGCAACAATGAAGCAAGCATGTGCATTTCTAAACTGTGTTTAGATGTGTTCTAATTACAATAGGTTAACTGAAACAACAGAAATGTAGTAAAACTAAACGCTTATTGTAGAGTTAATGAGTTTTGTGCCCAAGATCTGGCATATTTAGGAAGACATTTTTGGTAACAGTTGTTAAAAAAATTATGAACAACATCATGTTCTCATATGTGTAAAGTAATGACATTTAGTGTTCATCATACTATTTTTCAAATTGTTGTGGAGAGCTACACATTAATTCAGACCTTGATATCTGAATCAAAGATGTATTTTTAAACAGCAGAACTTATAGGGAATTTTTAAAAATATTTTGAAAAAAATCAGAAGACCCGGCAATATTTGTGGAAAGAGCTGGTGAGGGGAAGTGGACGTACGTGGCGGAAGGGGTAAAGGCTATTACATGCAAGATGTCATTATTTTTGGAAATATTGTTGGTGACAGTTATTCAAAAATAAATAACACCACCACTGTGTGTGCAAAACAAGCATAAAATAATTAGGACATTTTGAGAGACAACAATTCACCCAGTTATCACCATCATACAGTCCAAGTGAGTAGACTTCATTCGTAAATTTTACAATATATACTGTAATATATCTTGGGTGCATTTATTTGTATATTTTTATGTCATTTCTTTTGGGAGAGTTCCTTGTTTTTTGTGTTTATAAGCTCATTATGAACTGCTAACCATGTGACCTTGCCGTGGTGGGGAGGCTTGCGTGTCCCAATGAAGCAGATAGCCGAGCCGCAGGTGCAACCATATCGGATGGGTATCTGTTGAGAGACCAGACTAACGAATGGTTCATCGAAAGGCTGGTAGCAGCCTTTCGGTAGTTGCAAGGGCGGCAGTCTAGATGATTGACTGATATGGCCTTGTAATAACACTCAACATGGCTTAGCTGTGTTGATACTGCTACACGGCTGAAAGCTATGTGAAACTACAGTAGTAACTACCCGCCGAGGACATGCAGCTCTCTCAGTATGAATGATGTACTGATGATGGCTTCCTCCCGGGTAAAATATTCCGGAGGTAAACTAGTCCCCCATTCGGATCTCCGAGTGGGGACTACACAAGAGGGGGCGATCATCAGGAAGATGGATACTGACATTCTGCGAGTCGGAGCGTGGAATGTTAGAAGTTTGAATCGTTGTGGTAGATTAGAGAATCTGAAAAGGGAGATGGATAGACTAAAGTTAGATGTAGTTGGTATAAGTGAAGTACGTTGGCAGGAAGAGCACGATTTTTGCTCAGGCGACTACCGAATTATCAACACAAAATCAAACAGGGGAAATGCAGGAGTTGCTTTAATAATGAATACGAAAAGAGGGCAGCGGGTAAGCTACTACGACCAGCATAGTGAAATAATTATTGTCGTCAAGATAGACACCAAACCAATGCCCACCACAATAGTGCAGGTCTATATGCCTACTAGCTCTGCGGATGATGAGGAAGTCGAAAGAATATATGAAGAGATAGAAGATTTAATACAATATGTAAAAGGTGATGAGAATCTAATTGTGATGGGAGACTGGAATGCAGTGGTAGGCCAAGGAAGAGAGGGTAATACAGTAGGAGAATTCGGATTGGGAAAAAGGAACGAAAGAGGAAGTCGGCTGGTTGAATTCTGCACTGATCATAATTTGGTTCTTGCCAATACTTGGTTCAAACACCACAGACGACGGCTGTATACATGGACGAGACCTGGAGACGCTGGAAGGTATCAAATAGACTTCATTATGATTAGGCAGAGATTCAGAAACCAGCTATTGGTTGCAAAACTTTCCCAGGAGCAGGCGTGGACTCTGACCACAATTTGTTGGTCATGAAATGCCATCTGCAGCTGAAGACATTGAAGAAAGGAAAGAATGCAAAAAGATGGGATCTAGACAAGTTGAAAGAAATGAGTGTGAGGGATTGTTTCAAGGAACATGTTGCAAAAGGACTAAATGAAAAGGCTGAAGGAAACACAATAGAGGAAGAGTGGATAGTCATGAAAAATGAAGTCGGTAGGGCTGCTGAAGAAATGTTAGGAAGGAAGAAAAGATCATCTAAGAATCAGTGGATAACTCAGGAGATACTAGACCCGATTGATGAACGACGAAAATACAAGAATGCTAGAAATGAAGAGGGCAGAAAAGAATACAGGCGATTAAAGAATCGAGTGGATAGAAAGTGCAAGGTAGCTAAGGAAGAATGGCTGAAGGAGAAGTGCAAGGATGTCGAAGGTTGTATGGTCCTAGGAAAGGTAGGTGCTGCATACAGGAAAATCGAGGAAACCTTTGGAGAAAGGAAATCTAGGTGTATGAATATTAAGAGCTCAGATGGAAAGCCACTTCTAGGGAAAGAAGACAAAGCAGAAAGATGGCAGGAACATATCCAACGGTTGTATCAAGGTAAAGATGTAGATAATTTGGTTCTGGAACAAGAAGAGGCTGTTAATTCTGATGAAATGGGAGACCCAATTTTGAGGTCAGAGTTTGACAGAGCTGTGAGCGAACTAAATAGGAACGAGGCACCTGGAATTGATGACATTCCCTCTGAATTACTGACTACCTTAGGAGAAACCAGCATGGCGAGGTTATTCCATTTAGTGTGTAAGATGTATGAGACAGGAGAAGTGCCATCCGATTTTCGTCAGAATGTTGTTATACCTATTCCCAAGAAAGCCAGTGCTGACAGGTGTGAAAACTACCGCACCATTAGTTTAGTATCTCATGCCTGCAAAATTTTAACACGTATTATTTACAGAAGAATGGAAAAACAAGTTGAAGCTGAGTTGGGAGAAGATCAGTTTGGCTTCAGAAGAAATGTAGGAACACGTGAAGCAATCCTCACTTTACGTCTGATCTTAGAGGATCAAATCAAGAAGGACAAGCCCACGTATATGGCATTCATAGACCTAGAAAAGGCATTCGATAATGTTGATTGGACCAAGCTATTTCAGATTCTGAAGGTGATTGGGATCAGATACCGAGAACGAAGAATTATCTGCAATCTCTATAAAAATCAGTCTGCAGTAATAAGAATCGAGGGCTTTGAAAAAGAAGCAGCAGTCCAGAAAGGAGTGAGAAAAGGCTGCAGTTTGTGCCCCCTCCTTTTCAATGTTTACATAGAACAGGCAGTAAAGGAAATCAAAGAGAAATTTGGAAAGGGGATCACAATCCAAGGAGAGGAAATCAAAACCTTGAGATTTGCCGATGATATTGTTATTTTATCTGAGACTGCAAAAGATCTTGAGAAGCTGCTGGATGGTATGGACGAAGTCTTGGGTAAGGAGTACAAGATGAAAATAAATAAGTCCAAAACAAAAGTAATGGAGTGCAGTCGAACAAAGGCAGGTGATGCAGGAAATATTAAATTAGGAAATGAAGTCTTAAAAGAAGTACAGTAGAAGTCCATTGTAGCGAGAATTCTTAACAGCGAAAAATTTACTTCCTATAGCGGATTGTCGTTATATCCGATTTTTTATAAAAGTCTGAAAACCTTTCATGCACTTTAAAATCGGAATGAAACGGCAATCAGTTTGTTCAAAACTTGCGTTTCCGCAGATGATATCCACACTACGGCTTACTTGTTTGTTATTTTTCATAAACCGATACTACGTGAAAGTGTATGTTTAATTTCATTCTGAAAAAAAATATAGTTCCGTATTTATCCGAATCCAAGATGAACCCCACGTTTTCCTTCAAAAAATTTAAATCAGGCTCAAAAGAAGTTTGTAAAATCATACAGGCCTACGCATTTTTAGGCTATTTTTAGACGCCGAACATTGACTTTCGTCACGCCGTATTTCTTTCTTTTTTTTTTTTGCGGCTGCACTATTATTCTTTATTTCCGTGGGCTAAAGGACCATTAACTTAACATTGGCATCATAATACCGAAGAGAACTCGTTGAAAATTTTCCGGCAATACCTATTCCATGCGTCTGTACAATACAACGATCCATCAGGAAATTATTCTTGCTTTCTACAAAACTTACTTTTACGCAGCGTCAGCTATAACCGGCTACCGCTACATGCACGTCTCGCTTGTCGGGTGCGGCCACATTCAACGGCTAGCGATGTATAGGCCTAATCGCGAACGTTGAAAGTCAACGAACGAGTTTATTGCGCCACGGTATGGCCAACCGCCCTTGCGTTTTTCGTGCACATACCTCACAATTTCATCATCGACTTCTTTAAGGCGTCCTTGTCACGGACCACTGAGTGCATTTTTTTTTTTAGCTCTTTGTCTTCACGCTAACACCAAATATTGGCTTTAGTTAGGCCTATGCCGTATTTTCTTGCGGCTGCAAATTTTTTTTACATTTCCGAGTGTTTTATAAACATTAACTTAAAATTGGCATTATAATATAGACTAGAACCCATTGAAAATTTGCCGGCAATACCTTTTCCACGTATCTTTACAATACTACTATCTATCACGAAAATATTCCTGCTGTCTATAAACCTTAATTTTACTAAGCGTCAAGTACAATAGACGCGTTATGACTCTGCCACTGAGTAGCCACGGCTTTTCTAAGAATTCGAAGGGTCGCATGTTTTGATGCCATTCTGCAGATTTGAGAAACACACAGGCACTGTACACTGTACAACCGGTAGCGATGTGTAGTAAAGAGGCGGTCGTTTATTGTCAATGAGTTCTGTGCGCGTGTGAAAAGAAGCAGCGTGGTTACCGCGGTAGTTGCCAGTGGTATCCATTAACTTACTGTTAGGCCGCGAATGCAACAACCCGAGTTTTCGCATGAGATTCTGAGTAAAAAAAAGTCTTGGATTCGGAGAAATACGGTATCACTCCAGAGATTTCTGTGGCAAACACCTCAGCTTTCTTCTTCAAACAGCGTCACCTAACCTAACTGTATATGTACCCTATCATGAAAACATTCTTGAAACGCATGTAGAGAAATAACCTCCTCGCAAAAAATTTACATGTAAATAGCAGTAACTAGACTCGAGAAGATATGAAATATCCTCTGAAATCAGTGATGTACTCTGCCATATCTTGAGGTGTATGACATTCTTACGTAATTTCCGTATATAACACTAAAATTAAGATATCGTTTATTCAGTCTTTATTTTTACGAGTTAACAACTGCTATTGGCCACGTTATTTGCGCATTTATTACGAAAACGTGTTATACTCTTTCATTTCGAATTTTCTTTAGAGAACAGCAGTCGATGGGTATTACTAATCAACTCCAACATCGCCTTTGAATGTCAACGAGAGAGCTCGCAAATGCACAAAGTGAGAAAACTATACCGTACCGCTACCGAAGATGATCGATAGGATTTTGTTGCAAACGTTTCAGTTTTCTTATTCAAACAGCGTCACGTATCCTAACTTTACCGTACTATACGTATGATGAAAACACTCTTTAAGCGCCGGTAGAGAAATTATACCTTTCTCGCTATAAATTTTCATAATAGCCTTTCCGTAATTTAACCAGACGCGACAAAATACAAGCTAACCTATGAAATCAATTAAGCACTCTGCCACATCTCGAGGTGTATCCCATTCTTACGTAATTGCAGTATTTAGCCTCAAAATTAAGCGGTCGTTTAGTCAGCCTTAATTTTTAACGAGTTAACAACCATTATCGGACACGTTATTTACGCATTTATTACGAAAATATGTTCTCTATCATTTCAAATTTTCTTTACGGAACAGCTGTCGACGGATATTACTAATCAACTCCGACATCGCCTTCGAATGTCGACGAGAGAAATCGCTAGTGTACATAGCGAGGAAACGATGCCGAAGGTAATCGATCGCATGCAATATCATCACTGGGGTGCATAAATCGGTAACGGAAAAAATCGTGCGCGCTTAATCGCTCGTAATAACGGATGGGCCAGTGATAGGGTTCTCGCTGTAACCGAAGGACGATACACAGTTTTATATAGGAATTTTGAAGGGACAGAAAAAAGTCGTCGCTATAACAGAGTTCTCGTTATATGCCGTACTCGCTATAGCGGACTTCTACTGTAAATGAATATTGTTACTTGGGTAGTAAAATAACTAGCAATGGCAGAAGTAAGGACATAAAATGCAGATTGGCACAAGCAAGGAAGAGCTTTCTTAAGAAAAGAAATTTGCTCACTTCAAACAAGGATATTGGAATTAGAAAGATGTTTTTGAAGACTTTTGTGTGGAGCGTGGCATTGTATGGAAATGAAACATGGACGATAACTAGCTCTGAAAGAAAGAGAATAGAAGCTTTTGAAATGTGGTGTTACAGAAGGATGCTGAAGGGGAGAGGGATAGATCGGATCACGAATGAAGAGATACCGAATCGAATTGGCGAGAGGAGATCGATTTGGCTAAATTTGACGAGAAGAAGAGATAGAATGATAGGACACATCTTAAGACACCCAGGACTTGTTCAGCTGGTTTTTGAAGGAAGTGTTGGTGGTAAGAATGGTAGGGGTAGACCAAGGTATGAATATGACAAGCAGATTAGAGCAGATGTAGGATGCAATAGTTATGTAGAAATGAAAAGGTTAGCACAGGATAGGGTGGCATGGAGTACTGCATCAAACCAGTCTATGGACTGATGAGTCAAACAACAACATGAACTGCTTTGTCAAATTATGATAAAATGTATCGTATCAGTAATGTAGGAATTATTTGTTAAGAAGGAAGTTACGCTTCTCAGTGTCAACTTGTCAGTGTCTGTCAAACACTAAATATAACACTATAATATACCTGAAAAAAAAAAGCACACTATTAAACGAAGAATGGCATGTTTTGTTCTTGAAAGAACAGCAGATTATATCAAATCACAATTCTTTTATTAATTGATGAAAATTGTAAAGAAACTTAGAAACAAATTGTCTAAATTCTGTTTATACCCTTTAACTTTACACTGTGTCATACTCCAGTTGATGTCAACAGCTACTTTGATTGTACTTTTAGCTTTATTATTATTATTATTATTATTATTATTATTATTATTATTATCATATTTTAATTGTTTTAGAAATACTATAGGGGTTGTTTAATTGAGCATTTAGTGGGCCGGCTAGTTTACCAGTAATTTTCTGTTACATCATTTTCTGTATCATTTTCTAGTGCTGTCAATGCCATTCATGGATGTCTATCTGCAGTTTTATCATTATATTTACTGTTGTGTATTACAACAAGAAGAATAAAAACTACAAGATCTAAACACACTTGTCCCATGTTACTCATGTTTACTGGACGACTGAAATGCTATGGTATTCCTGTCTCGATAATTAGTGCATGCAAGTCTCTATCTTTCAAGTCAAGTTTAACTAAACTACCTGACCTTGACCTTATCAGCGACAATCTGGGTTATGAATAGAATGATGGGAGTTGGACTGAAAAATCCCTGGAAATCACTGCCAGCATTCCTGGACAACTAGAATTCATGGAATGTACACTAATTAGAATGCAAGATGACCATAACAAAAGGTTTGGACCTGTACAGAAGAATTCCAGTATGTCTGCAGAATGGTTTTAAAAGAAAGGATGACATAGCATGGTGTAAAAAGTGTCCTGGAACCTACAAGTTGAAGTGTCTGCTTAAGACAAATGCATGAAACAAACGGTGATGTCACCTGTCCGGTGTTAGAGGTGTCTGCTTAAATGAGTCTTATTTAACACGTGTGGTATGTAAAATAAAATCGGTTCCATTAAAAAATGCCCATACAGGGAGGTGTCCTCTGAATAATGGTGTCTGTTAGGGTAGGTTGGACTGTACATTTCTCAGATTAGGTTTCTAACGTTGATCAAATAATATACCTTTACATGAAATATATGATATTTCCCACACAAAATTTTAGAGAAAATATGTATACTGTACGATATGCAATGCAAACGAATGACTGGCTAAAATGCTGAACTGTGGTTACAGAGTAACGTGGTTCTTGATCAAAGGAGAGTCCAATATATACAAATGAAGTGAATAAAAATTTTGTTTCTTGTAATGAGAGAATAAAAAAGCAAAAGCAATCCATACCGTAACTAATTACATCAGTCTCATTGGAATTCTGCATCTTGCTGGATGCAACAGCTGCTCTGTATAGTCCTCCATCCTCTCTTCTCTGAACTATGGGCAAACCTTCTCTATCGTGTTGATCTTGCCTCTTCCTTGCTTCTTCCAAAACTAGTTCTGAAGGAGATTTCAACTGGGTAGCTCCTGAAGTTTTATAGGCAGAGCAAGTAGATGTAGTTACTTCAGAAGTCGTAATTCTCTTTTCTGAAGAAGATGCACACATCTGGCTACTTCTACTGGAATTTGGGATGGATTTTGCTTGATGAATAATACTGACTTCTTCCCTACGACCAATATTTCCACTCCTGGAAGTTTTATTTTGATCCATAGCAATTTCCATGGAATTAATTCTAACTCCTGAAGAAAATTCTGACTTCCTTATGCTTACTACTTTATCATCTAATTCCTTGATTGTTGCATTTGGCCACTGAACTGGAACAGCTCCAGGTATAACAGTTTTGCCCTCAATGGGAAAATCCACACTTTTCTTAGGTCTTGATGTTAACACACTTTTTCTAGAGTCTCCCTTATGGTCCCTTGTAATTTCACTAGTTTGCTGTAGAACCCCAAACGTACCAAGTCCTGCAACATCTGTCCTGACATTCAAACTTACAGGCCACATACTGGGTCTAGATTTTGGAACTGATATTAAATTCCTATTTTCATGTGTAAAATCTGAATGTATCTGCCCCCCAATATTTGACTTATATGAAACAAGTTCAGTTTCTTTTGAGAAGTCTACAACTTGTGCTTGTGTTCCCTTTAATCTTACAGACGCAGAAAAACTAATTGAACCATCTTTTGTATAATGCTTGTCAGATTTTGTCCTACATAACTCAACACCATGCCTAGGCTGCTGTAGCTTTTTCTGGCTTCCTCTAAATGAGGACTGATAATGATCACTTGAGGAGTTATAACACGGAGAACTCTTGAGTCCTGAACTTGCTTTGGACTGAATATGTTCACCTGAAATATTCTGTCCACCAGTATTCACTATTTGAGATGCATTTACACCTACACTTCCATTACAGGATTTGT
This sequence comes from Anabrus simplex, assembly GCF_040414725.1. Lineage (NCBI taxonomy): Eukaryota > Metazoa > Arthropoda > Insecta > Orthoptera > Tettigoniidae > Anabrus > Anabrus simplex. Next base: position 174,730,015 of record NC_090266.1, on the reverse strand, counting down.
TACTTGAGAGCAATGTAGGTTCAAATTCTCTCAAATTGCTACGGTTGGATACAGGCATCCTATCTTTACTAGTACTAATAGCTTGTCGAAAACTGTTCCTCCTTTCACGAATTCCGAGTCCTGCCACAATTGCACTTATTTCTTTTTGTGCTTCTACTGACAAATTCTGTTGCAACTCTGTCCTATCAGCTACTCCACTATACTGAGGGTTAACAATTTTGTTTTCAACCCGTGGTTTATTAGGCACATCTGGAGTATGGTGATACTCAATGAAGTTTTGAGAAACTTTATAAGATTCTTTGTCCACATGACTTGGCACACACTTTTCTTGCATGGTATCAGTAACTACATGTACACGAACAGTATTACTTGGAGCTGTGAAAGACAAATCTTCCAATGTAAATGACTCTAAACTTCTCCGTCTTCTAGAGTGGATTGCACTAGCTGTGTTAATGGTTATATGTGAATCATCTGTATTTTTTCTAGGAAATGGTCTTGTAACAATATGAGATACTGACTGGTCCCTACCATCAGCTGTATCTGATATAACCTTTCTATCCTTAACTTTATCCTTTATTAGTTTCTTTGGAGGGATGGAAGGTTTGGAATCACTTGGAAGTTTGTCTTTAACCAATACATCAGCACTATTATGAACTGAATCTAGTCTTCTTGGGTTTCCAATGTCTCCGCTTGTATCAGATGGGTTTAGAGATGATGAACTCTCATCACAGCTTGCCACAGACAACTTGTAGCACTCTCCAGAACCTAACACCTTAAGAGACTTGCTACGTTTTATTGGAACAGCTGGACGGACAGACTGTACAGGGGGTCCATGTACTGTAGCTGGTTGAGGAACACGTAATATGCCTTTACAAGGAATGGGCTGGTTCACAATTTCCACCTTACGAACAGCTCCGAGTGAGTGACTGCGGGTGACTTGCTGCGATGATCGATGCTTAGGATGTAAGTTGCGAGTTTCACGGTTAGATGGGGCCCTTTCAAATAAAGCTTTCAACTTAGCAATTCTAGGTTTCTGGAGAAGACTACCAACGCTGTCACTATTGGATGATTGTTCCACTATGGAACGTTGCTTTTCTGTGAGGTTTTCAACTTCTTTCTCATGCTTTGATGAGGCAATATGATGTTTCTTTTTATTAGGTGATGGAGAGATATCAGCCTTTTCATTGAGAGAGTCTTCTTTCTCTTTGCTGTCTTGTTTCTCTGGAATCAAAATGAGTTTCCAATGAGCTCAAAAATATTTTGATCAAAGACTAAAAAATTTAATATGAAAATGAAAATTACCTTCACTGCCATTCTCAGGTGCAACAGTGGCATACATTGGCTCAGGACCTTCTTTAACCAACGGCATACCATTAACATCAATATTCTCATACGGATGCGAATCGATCATACGCAGCTGCTCGCAAAACAGTTCTTTCACAGCATGGTGAACCAAAATATATTGCTCTTTAGTCTGCACCATCGCTATACGTTGTCTCCTCATATCACGGACCAATTTGAAGAGGCTGAAGTCTTTTGTAAGCTTCTGAAAAATAAACAGACCAAACTCATACAAGTTTCGGTGTACCCTAGCAATAAAAACCTAAGTACAAAACCTAAACAAACAAGACACTTTTGTACAAAACCTAAACAAACAAGACACTTTTGATACCTCTCATTCTACAAAAGGGATATTATTTACAGCATATACAACTTAAATTCAAATCCTCAATTCCTTTTTTTAAAATAATGATAATCATTAGGTGTCCTATATTAACTCCTGGACCAGCCTTACGGCGTAGGGGTAGCATGCCTACCTCTTACTGAAGGGTCCTGGCGCCAGTCTAAGAATGTTAATTCTGGACTGAGGTTTGGGACCTGGAGAGGGGTTCACTCAGCATCAACTGACCAACTGAGGAGTTGTCTGATATTAGAAACAACAAATCTGGTCACAAAAGCCAAGCATACAGCTAAAGATATGACTGCATTGACCACATGGCACTCCAGTATCTGCAGGCGATCTGGCCAGTCTTTGATGTGGGTATGTGTTTATTTGGACTGCACAATAGGAGCTCATGTGATGTGTTGGTGCTTACGTTCGTAAGTGCATTGTGTAACAACGTATTTAAATTAGGCCTACTGTACATATGTATACAGCTGACGTGTTCATGCTTAATTTTATGTCCTATTAAATACACTCTAAAGAAACCTGAATAGCATATTCATGTCACTCTCTGGAACATTCATAATATTCCCACCATAAGAAATTTAAATTAACGTTCCCGGCCACACTGCGCTCACGATGCACCAGCGACGACTGGCCTGGATGAGGATTTGGTAGAGAACTTAATATCATGGTCCTAGAGTGTTGGCCTACAGTTGTAGGGAGCGTCAGCAAATACTTTAGTATATTAAAGTATTTGGTGTCAGTCACGAATGGAGAGGTGTTTAGAAGAGCAGAAGCGAGATGATGTTTTATGACACAAATAAACAGATGACGGGATCATCTAATAGGCCATATACTTAGACATGATGGGTTATTGAAAAAAATAATAGAGGGCTCCATAGAGGAAAAAAAAAAGGGTGACAAAGATTAGAGTACATGACACAAATATTAGATGACATGAGATGTGACCCCCTACTACGAACTGAAAAGGAAAGCAGAGAAACGTGAAGAATGGAGAGCTGCTGCCAACCAGCCTCATGGCTGATGGAGAGTGAGAGAGAGAGAGAGAGAGAAAGAGAGAAGTGAATTGTGTAACGTACCGGTACATCAAATTAGGCCTACTGTACTTACGCATAGTGGTTTGCAGGACATTCAGTTATGGAGAATAAGAAAGCTAGACACTTTATGAATGATGAAAAATAAGTTTATTGAGAAAGCGAATACTAATCCACAAACGAAACATGTGCAAATCGCCCAGATATTGGACATTCCTACAATAACTTTACATATAATTGTAAGTGAAGTATATAGTTTACATCTCTAAGAACGTTTTTTCTTGATATTTTGCTATGTTGGTGTTCTTAAAAATGTATTATTTCATTATTTATTTCATTAATTATAATTCTAAACACTTGTTTCTTTCTTTTCATTGTAATTATTCTTATGTTCAAACCTAACCCTAAATTTAACAGTGTAATTGTTTTTAATTTTTTAGCACGTTCCCTGTTTACAAAGTCTTCTTCTCTTTTTTTTTTTTTTTTTTTTTTCCGGTTCCCACAAAAACGTCCTAACCAGTTTTGGCTGTACTTACTCCCTGCCTGGTTGAGAGGCTCCATAGCAAGCATGGTTAGCAGTTAGTAGAGATCAGGCCCTCATCGCCATTAGACCTATCTGAGTCGGTGCGATGTAAAAAAAAAAAAAAAAAAAAAAAAAGGCCCAGCAGAAAAACACAGCATATTCAACAGGGCCAGTGGGGAGTAAGTAGTTCATTTCTGCATAGTTTAGTTTGGTTCATTTTTCTTTGCGGTTCCCATTTCATTTTAGTTTTACATTCCTTTTTAGACTGCTCTTTCATATCTGGTGGAACATCACTCTCACAATTTGCCAATCTCAAGTTCTCTTCAGGACTTAGTTCTTTCAATCCATAGTTACATTCACATTCTTCCAGAACACTGTTGTTCACTATCACTTTATGAGATGTGTTCCCTGGTACATTGGATCTCATCAACATGACATGTTTACCACCTACATCTCACAAGTTTTCATAACAATTAAAACTGTTCAAGGTGACATTGGTTCAACACCTGTATTTCCTCAAGATGCCAGTTGAATGCAATTCTCATTGTTTTATGTATGTTTTGTGACAGTTTGTATTTTACAGTGGCATCTTCGTTCAAGCATTTTATTTACGAGGGAAGTGTCTGAACTGGGGAACTGCAGATCGTGCTGAAAATTTGCATACACATTGGGTGAACTCAACTAGGCAGAATCGTGGAGAAAAAAAAAAAAAAGGAATTTCCAAAATTAAGTTTCCCTCATACTAGAAGGCACAATTAAGATTCACATGTTTAAAATGGTGCGCCGGTGGCATGATTCGCTGTGCTGGAGATCGCTTTGCTACAGAACAGTGCTCCCCGTACTCTGGAGCTTGCACTTGATGAGAAACGACAGATGCAGCAAACGCTTTCAATATATTCATACACAGGAAGTGTCTTGTGTTTTCAGTGATGAATGTAAACATTGGAACAGGTATTTTTTGTCTGGAGGAAAAATACAGATGTGTTGAAATGCTCTCACAAAAGAACTATCAATACAGTCATATCAAAACTGACAATGAAATTTCACTGGGAGGCTGAGGCGACCATTAGAAAGCAATGAACAAGACTTTAGCCACCATTTTGAATTTTAAGATCCTGAAATCAACACTGAAATGTCTAATAAGATTGCATGCATTAGCATATCGCTGGACGTAGATAGCCCTGGTGACCAGATGAGGCAAGCACATTAACTCGAGCTTTCTGTGCCAGGCCGTTAACAGACGTTCCTTTGAGAGAGCAGCCATGAATCAAAGAAAAAGATTTCTCTTCTTCCGGTGAAATAACTTCGGAAGAAAGGGAGACAGGTTGACGTGTGATTAAACTAATTGAAAATCATGGGTGCCAGCACTGCCTCGGAGTCGTGTCTGGAGAGAAATAGTGACAGCGAAAGTGACAGTCGAAGCAGCAAAATCTCATCTGCATTATCTGAAAGAGGAGACAGCACACCACTGCCAGGTACGAGAGGTGTTACAGATCCGTGTTTGAGCCCGGAGTCAGATTTCTGTCAATCCAGTGAAGTGACATTGGCAGTCACACCGCACTGACATATCTACTAGTTCAAGCTATGCTTCCAGTCCACAGAAGAAAATGAAACACACAATAGATCTTGCGTACAAGATGAGAGCTATACATTTATGGTTAAATAAGGGGGTATAGTGATGTCACTACAACTATACATGTGGAAGAACCAATTAGTATCTACCTCAGTAAGTCCCATTGAACACAGGAATTTGATGTATAAAAAATTATTTTCTCGCCTTGCAGAAACAAGAAGGTTGAAGCAGAATGTTTGCGATGAAGACCTATGAGTGTGGGCCTTGGACATTTCAAGAGAGTTTTCAACGGGACAGTGCATCTACTGGTTGGTTGAGTTGCTTCAAGGAAAAGTACCAAATCAAAAGTAGAAAAATCATGAAATTAGTATCTCGTGCATATCTGCAAGCAGAGAAAAAAAGATAAAGTCACAAAGATATTTTTGAAAGCAGTCACAGAGCGATTTTTAGATTACACCCCTTTTTCAATATACAATACAGATCAGAGTGTTTTTGTGCATGAACTGATAGCAAAAAAGACTATCCTTTGTTGGTGAGAAACATACAGAAGCGGTTGCTCAGTTAGTTAGTGCATTCACCCATTCGTACACAATTATGCATACTGTTAGTATAACCAGTACGCTTATCCCAAAATTAATCATTGTACCACAGGAGGCAACTGGAACTTTTGGTCTGAGAGTTTTCAAAGAAATGTTTCATGCTGTAAATATAATTGTAATAGCCACGAAACCTGTGAAAATTGGGAAAAATTAATTAAAGTATTCATTTAAAGGAAACCACCTTCACATTCAAGGAAGACAAGTGTGTGCTACTGTTAGATTTCCTGGACTACTTATAGTGATAAATACTGCACTGAAGAAATTCCTCCTGGCAAAAGTATAGAAATTCTCTACATTCCTCCCGGCAGTAAAGGGAAAATACAGCCCTAGGATAAGTTTTTCGCCATTTAACAGGCATTATGCCAGATTGTGAAGACTTTCGGTTTGATCTTTATCAGAGAAATAGCATATTGAAAATGCAATCCTTCATTCATTTACAATTTTCTTCCCCACGGTTCAAGGACATGATTTAAAATTAATGGCTCACAACCAGTTACACAACGGAGAAACTAACAGAGTTCAAAGTGCCTGCAAAATATTGCCTTCAAACAAGTAAGGAAAACTGTGAAGAACAATGTGTCCATAAAGTGCATATTCGTTGTGCGTGCTGCAATTTTTTTTGGTGTTTTTATCATGCAATTAACACACTTCATTTAGGTTTCACATTTGTTCCCTAACATTAAAGAGACCTTGGCATACAACAACCTGCCAGTTCATTCGTTCTCTCTCTCTCTCTCTCTCTCTCTCTCTCTCTCTCTCCACCACAACTGCAACTCCACTCTGCGGTGTACCGCGCCAGTAAAATGCAAGGGTTGTCCAGTAGCTGCATTGAATCAAGATTTCAACAGCTTCAACTTTGAAGTGGCAGCTAAAATTTTATACATAGTTATCTTATTGTCTCCTCATCCTCTCCACCAAATTGCATCTTCAGTTTCGATATGACCTTATTGACAGTTCCCTTCTCAGCATTCAAGAACAGGACCTGTTGAACAGTTTGGATGGTATGTTGCTATTTTTGTTTCCTTTGTGGCTTACATCTCTTTAAACAGTGTGTTTATTTGTTGTGCTTATTGGTATTTACAGGTATCACTACCAGCTGCATGGAAAGCATTAACATAAATGTGGACAGCTACGCTTACTATCACCTTGAATGAGCTATCATATGACAGTAATGTGAACAACTCTGATGACGATGATGATGACGATTTGACTGTCACTGATCGCTTACACAGAAACATAAGAGACGCATATGTAGATACGGACTATAAACAAAAGGCTGTTGAGTATTGGAAAAACGGTAAGAGGCACTCACTTGTCCTCTCGACTATTAAACATAAGTTCTGTCATTTAAAAAGTAAGAAAGATTTATATTTGTGGGCAGAGCAAGAGAAAAACTGCAGAGAATAATGTGCCGTAAATACCCAATCTGACGTTGCCCAGTAAAATAATGAAGTAATAAAACAGTGTGGGCTATACTAGCTGTGCAGGACAAAAAATGCACAGGGTTTAAAGCCAGCCATTCATGGGTGCAGCACTTTAAGGACCACTAGAATATAATTTCGTGCCGGGATGAATGGCTCGGACAGTTGAGGCTCTGGGCTACAGGGCTTCTGACCCCAAATTAGCAGGTTCGATCCTGGCTCAGTCCGGTGTCATTTGAAGGTGCTCAAATAAGTCTTCCTCGTGTCAATAGCTTTACTGGCTTGTAAAAGAACTCCTACGAGACTAAATTCCGGCACCCTGGCATCTCCAAAAATCGTAAATTTAGTTAGCGGGGTGTAAAGCCATTATTGTTATTGTTGTTACTATTATTATTATTATTATTATTATTATTATTATTATTATTATTATTTCGTGGAAAATAACAACTGTGACAATGTCAAAGGAAGTCCATCAAGAAACAGACATGTCAGCAGCGGAAATATTCGTAGGAAAGATTACAGCTGTTCTGGAGTCTCACGGCACTAGGAACTTACGAAAAGCGATCAAAGTGGGTTCAATTTGGAGATGTGTTTGGGTAGGATACTGGCTATAAAAGGAGCAAAAACGGTTTGCTCGAAAGTGCAATCAGTGGGGGTCACAAAGCACAATTATGCAATAATGTCAACAGTGACAGCAGCAGGTAAGCTGCTAGGATAGTTTTTTAAAGGTACAGTCAAAGGTTCCACCTTCACAATACTTTTTTTTGTTTAATTAGCAATAAACAAATGTCGGGACATATTTCATCCTTCCTGGTGGACATCATCAGCCGAAATACTTGTAAGATAAGTAAAATAGAAAAAGAAAAATACACATTAAAATGCAATTCGGTTTACCGAATACGTCAAGTTAAAATGCATAATAAAATTTGAAGAATGTTCCTGAAATGCCGGAGCACAATTTATTGCTGATGTAGTTCTGTTAAATAGAAAATAAAATTGTTTAACGCATGTTATAGTTCCATTACAGTTTGATGATCAAGCTCTTCTTGTTGGCGTGATGATGTGTTGTTGATGATTCTTGGTTAGGTTATGAGGCAGGCGGAATATTTGATTGCGAGTGCACACATGGAGAAAAATTGTGTCGTGGTTGAATATTCCAAAAATGAAAGGGACGGTTATTAGCAATGTTAAAAGTAGGCAAGGTTGAAGCATCTTAAAATTACAAGTGAAATTGAATTAATATTCGACGCATCTGACTACTTATGTCCTAGTCTGCCAAACAGAGGTTACTCTCGATACGTGTGTTACAGCTGACAGCTGACTGAAGGTGAATTGTGCAGGCAGTGTGTGATGAAAGCCTGCCTACTTTTAACGTTGCTAACAGCCGTCGTTTTTGTTCTAGGACACAATTTTTCTCCATGTGTGCACTCACAGTCAAATATTCCGCCTGCCTCATAACCTAACCAAGAATCATCAACAATACATCATCACGCCAACAAGAAGAGCTCGATCATCGAACTCTAATGGAATTGTGTTAAACAATTTTATCTTCTATTTAACAGAACTATAAAAGCAATTGTGCTCTGGCATTTTCAGAACCTTCTTCAAATTTTATTAGGCATTTTCACTTGATGTACTTGGTAACCCAAATCTTATTTTAATGTGTATTTGTCTTTGTCTCTTTTACTTATCTTACAAGTATTTCGGCTGATGATGTTCACCAAGAAGGACGAAACATGTCGACATTTGTTAAAAGCTAACTAAGCAAAAAACAAAAATTAGTATTGTAAAGGTGGAACCTTTGACTGTACCTTTAAAACAGTATACTAACAACAATACGGGCTTTGCAATGAAATTAATTTTATGCAATAAGCAGCTAAGATCTCTATTCATAAGAACCTAAAGGTGTTTTTAGTAAAAGGGTGAAAGAAACAATGTTTTCACATGCAAGTATTTTCGGTGTTCCTATATTTGGAAAAATGGGATCTGCAGAATTGAAAGATTGGTATCATAACATACTCAAACGTCAAATGCTCTCTGGTGATGTTATGCTTCTTCCGCATTCCTTTTCTGGACATAAATCTTTAGAAAGAGCACATACAACTGATGATTGATTGCTCCTGGGGCCACAGCCCCTTGTCAACCATTGGATGTACAGTATATGAATTTAGGATCTGGAAAAGTTTTATACGCAGACTTTCAAACACTGGTTATTGAATTTTGAATTTCAAAATTAATTTATCCCAGAGAAATACAATGTTAAAAATGCAATCTCTGACATATCACTAATTGCTGTCCCCTCGTTTTACTTCAATGTAGCAATATTCAAGGTACCAAAGTCAGTACCTGTGCGACAATCCCAGACCTTTTGAACACCCTGTGCAATACTGTTTCGACAACAATGCAATACAATGTTTACTTGCACTCCTCTGCGTTACATGTGATGTGGGTGGTGTAAAATCAGCTTGTTCATTCATTCATTATTTATTTACCATAAACCTTTACAGCATCTATGGAAGGTCAGGGGAAAAGGACAAGCCCCCTACACGTTGTGCCCCCTGACCTTTGAAATAATTACCTAAATCCTAAAGTAAAACCGTCATATACACTATTTACAGGTAAAGTAACAAAGTATAGCCTAATATATACATATTTCTCCTTTATACAACCTTTCACTCCCTCATTCATTCTTCCACATGTTCACATGCATTTTCTCACCGTATGTGCTTCTTAACATAACATTTAACATTATTACAACGAGCATCACTCAAGGTAAAAACTATGTGGAGTAACTTGACTATTGGTTCCGTTTAGTCTGCATTGCAATGATATCCATTTGTTATATATTACACAATTCAAAAATAAAACAATATCTGCAATATATTTTTAGGATGTGACATAAAATGTCCTATGCCGCAGCACAGCTTGTTAGCTTGAGTAGAGAAGGACAGTCGTTTGGAATGTTTCTCTCGAGCAGCCAACCAGGCATGAGACAGACTATTCGCTTGACCAGAGCGCGCAATTCAAAAATTCTACACTCTTACTGCAGTCTAGTAAGGGGAGAAGTTAAATGTGAGAAATTTTTTTTCACAGTTCTGCCTAGTTGGCCTCGCCCAATGTGTGTGCAAATTTTCAGCACGATCTGCAATTCCCTGGTTCAGACACTTCCCTCTTCGGTGAATCTAAGACAATGGATGGATTTCTGACGAACTCTTTCACTGTCTTGGACATACTGCCTTGCTCTCTGCACAGTGTTCTAAAATCTCATGCACATAAACAAGAAGTACAGACACAGATAGAAAATTAATTTTCTTAAGAACTATAGTTTATTGCCATTTGCTTTATGTCACACCGACACACATAGGTCTTATGGCGACGATGGGATAGGAAAGGCTTAGGAGGGGAAAGGAAGCAGCTGTGGCCTTAATTAAAGGCTTGAAAATTAAAGGTTTGAAAATGGGGAAAAACAGAAAACCAGCTTCAGGGCTGCCAACAGTGAGATTCGAACCCACTATCTCCCGGATGCAAGCTCACAGCTGTGTGATCATAACCACATGGCCAACTTGCCCAGTTTAATAACTATAGAAGTTATTTTAAAATATTAATTTGAAGAAGTCCAGTTCCGCAAAATTGTCGGGAATATCCATTTTCAAACCTGCTTGCGTAGTAAATTGAAGTTTATCAGGGATAAGAATAGAATCGACGAATTTGGAAGGAAATTTACTGTACCTGAGTGTGAATTCCTGTCACTACCAATTTCAATACCGAAACTCTTTCTGATAAACTAAACACTTCGAAACATCTTCATTCACTGGGTATTGTGAAAGGTATGCAGCAACAGACAAAACCAATTGTTCGACTGGACAAGAATAATACATATATCATAAAAAGAAAGAAATAATCACGATTATACATGATTATAATGTATAAACACGATTATACTTGTGATATTCCATCATACATGTGATAATAAATAAGTATTGATTAGGTGGAACCTTTCTTTCTTTTTATGATATTTGGTGGCTATCAATACAGAACAAAAATGAAATTTATAAATCAAGAAGAATAATAGAAATCACCCATGTTTTACTTTCTAAGCTGTCTCTGGCAACGGAGTTAAGGAAGTACTTTATTCAATTAAATCTAAAACCGTAGGTGTAGATAACATCACCATTCATTTCGTTCATAATATTATGAGTGCCATTCTTCCTACTGTGACACACATTTTCAATATTATTATTATTATCCTATCATTGCCGTTGACCCTGACTGTGATGTCACTCAATGATTCATAAAACTTGTCAACTTCATCTTCATTTGCACCCTCACATGGTGAATACACCGAGACATTCTCATCCAAATTCCTCCAACTGCCAAATCTACCGACACCATTCACTCATTTACGTGCCTAACAGAAACTATGTTGCATGCAATAGTATTCCTGAGGAACAATCGTACCCTACACTCTGCCCTTCCTTTTTTAATAATAATATTATTTGTGTTACGTCCCACTAACTACTTTTTAAGGTCTTCGGAGACGCCGAGGTGCCGGAATTTAGTCCCACAGAAGTTCTTTTACGTGCCAGTAAATCTACCGACACGGGGCTGTCGTATCTGAGCACCTTCAAATACCACCGGACTGAGCCAGGATGGAACCTGCCAAGTTGGGGTTAGAAGGCCAGTGCCTTAACCGTCTGAGCCACTCAGCCCGGCCTTCCTTTTTTAACATCCATCAAGTACACTTTATGATCTCTTCCTCCTTATCTTTCCTTATTCAAATATCACTAACCCCTACCACATCCAGATGCATCCTCTTTGCTGACTCAGCCAGTTCTACTTTCTTTCTTCCATAAGCCCCATTCATATGAGAGCTCCCGATCAAATTCCATTTCGTTCACGAAGTTGTTTCCAGGGAGTCCATCGCCTGTCAAATGAGAGTGGGACTCCGTTACTCCCATAGGTCCAAGGCTTGCTTAAAACGTTCTGAGCATGCTCAGTGTAAATCCTTTGAAGCAGGAAGCTACTATTACTTACACATAGTCCCAGCAAAGAGCTCTCCTCTAACGGATTAGTGACTACCAATCGTTTGTATAGTAATAGCTGCCTGAGCACAAGGAGGGCCGTGATTCAGAATATGTCCGAGATGTCCACTCCCGTTCTATAGCGACTGGTATCCCGACTCTCAGGACCACTTCCTAGGCCACTCAGCCGTTGCCTAGGGTTAACGAACTAGGGCGTGGCTACATTAACTCATACCATGCCCAAGTGAAAAGAAACAAAAATGTCTTGCCATCCAATATGTGATGACAAAGAATGGTCTGGACTTTAATTCTTCCTATCCTCGACTACAGTGACGTAATCCTTCTTGACGCAACTAAGGAACAATGAAACTTCATCAAGTTTTAACTGTTGCCTTAGGTTTGTAACACCTTACTGTCAAGAACTTCACTGACTAAAACCTGATATAAGACGGAAATTACTCCACTAACTCCTACATAGCAACTCGCCTCAGTACATTTCCTCTAAATTTCACTTTCTCTACTCCTTTCATAACTGTAACACTAGCGTTGGCTCTACCCTTACAATTCCTCTTCACCATTTGTCTGTGTATAACAATTGTTTTACTATTAACAGTTCCAGACTTTGGAATTCCTTTCTACTCAGTGTCTGGGAGAGTGATTCATTAACTATATTCAAAAGATCTTGTCAATATTACTTGCTGAGAGCTACCGACTGACATGTGCACTGTACAAGCTGAGTGTGTGAATGATGAATGACTGTGCTTGTTTCTCTTGTATATGTAGACCTAGTTGATAGTTGTGTAATATGCACATTTATTTTGTGTGTGTGTTTGAGCAATATTATTTCATATTGCTTAATGTATGGTATACAATTTTAATTATCTTATACGTGCGAGAGAGAGAGAGAGAGAGAGAGAGTGCAGGTGTTAGTATAATGCAACTTTAATGTGTTTGCAAATAAGTGTTGTAAATGTTGTTAAATGTAAGAGAGGATTGGGCATCCTAACTTTGCCAAATGAAAAAAAACAATTTCAATATAAAGGAAGAATGGTGCCTCTCCTGAACTTCAGAAAGCTCAGATATTTTGCCAACAAGTGTGTCTACATTCCATGTGCTTATTCTCATCTTTGGTAATATGCTCACAGCCTTCCAATCTCTTTCATGGAAGTGCCCAAGATTTTGCCTCACTTTCACAGTGAGGCAACCTATCCTATGCCTCACTTTTGCAGAGGGGTGACCTATCCGATATCCTCCTCCTAATCTGTTCTCATGATTATATTTGTTTGGCAAGAGATTTGTAGCTGGTTACTGCCTGACACAAAGCCATTTTGATCTTGCTAACTGAGACCCAGACGCTGCCATCGACTCTATAGTCGCGTTCATCCACCAACTGCCTAAATATAAACAAGGGCAGTCAACAGAGTCCCAGTGACCTCTTCTTTGATCATTCCAAGAGGAGCTCCATGAAAACACCCAATCCTGGATTTGGACCCTAAATTAACTACAGAAGAGAGGGGAGTCCCAGCTTTATGAAGCCCCCAAAGAATTGAGCTCCACCTTCCACCCGCTGATACAGGAGTAATTTACCATTGCCTTCCCCTACGCAGAGGTCCTTTCCATTGTCACTCAAGTGATCGTCCGTCTCAGACATTCTCCTATAGTGCTGCTGTCCCATATAGGAGCTGTAGCCACCTCTAACATGGAGCTGCTGCTTTATGGATTTTTAATGGCATTTTCTTCTCATATAAACCAATACTATGTCAAGTTCATTCAAAGCCTTTGGTCCCTTTAGGTAGTCGTGTTATTTACTGCCGATCAACACTTGAAGTTGAGACGCTGGCTGTCCGGTCTACTCCATTACCATAGCAAGATAACCCAGCTAGACAGACCATTTGTACTGTATTCTGCACATGGAAAAAATATATAGTTTTGCAATGTGGCTTCAACTCAATATCATACCTCAGTACTGACACCAGAAGAAAGTCTTGGAGGCTCATGACTCAAAGTTTGATGCTGGATGCTGCTGATGATAATGATAAAGCAATGTGGATTATGAAAAACTAAATAGAAGTTAAAACAGGAGTGAAAAGGTACGTTAAATATGTTAAATGTCCAATTAAGTGCTAATGATCTTAATAGATGCCAGAACACAGAAATGAGACCCTGCAACATGTACTACAAAAATGGGTCCCTTACATTTAAACACATATAAACAAATACTATGTCAAATTCAAGGTTTTGATTGGACTGTAATACAATCATTGGACACAATATAGTAACTCTTTGAAAAAATAAAAAAAGAGAGAGAGAGAGTGGAGGGGGTAAGGATGATGGAATGAGATGGAACTATTTCTGATAAATTTTACCATGTAGCAGTCTAGAAGTTAAGAGTTCATTCATAAGTACTAAACTGACATTCATTGCTCACCAATAGTTTTCAACATCACCTCCTAACAAACTGGTCAATTTTGAAACAATAATAATACTCACCCCAGCTCTTAGAAGCCCCCACACATAATCTATGGCACATATAGTTCCAGTGCGGCCACATCCAGCGGAGCAATGAACCAGAACAGGCAATGTTTCAGAAGCTTGTGTATCACGTACAAGACGCACCATGTCTAATAAAGGCCGAACGAGTGGGGGAACTCCATGATCTGGCCAAGCCGAATAATGGAACTGACATACAGTACGTTCCTCTATAACAAACATAAGTAAAATTAAGTATTTATACACTATAATTATAAATAAATACATTCTAATTAGCAGTTATCCCTTTGATAATGCCTTCTCATAACAGTACAGCAATGAAATTAAATTTAAATATAAATTACCAAACAACAAAAAAATACAAGCAATTATATGAAAACAAATATTATAAGATATTATCATCATAATCTTCATCATTATAATCATAAATCTCCCTCGTCCAGTTTCCGCCGCGGTGAGATGTAAATCTTCGACCATCCAACCACCACTGCTCCTCCTCAACTGTGTTCCAATCCAGGTTTCTTCTAATTATACTTGATCATTTTTAACCACCTTAGTCTGGGTCTTCCTCTTGCCCTCACTCCTCGATCTGCGTCTCCAACATCCGTTTCGACATCCTTTCCACTTCCATCCTCTTAATATCCAAACCATCTAAGTTTATACCTTTACATTCTGTTGTAGAGCTTTTCCACTCAAATTTCCTTCCTGATGTTCTCATTTCTTACTTCACCTTTTCTTCTCTTTCCTATCATACTTCTTAAAAATTTACTTTTACTGGCCTGGATTTTATTCTCCTGTCGTTTTGTCAGTGTCCAGGTCTCCGCAGGATGTCAGTTTTGCGCAGGAGTACATCCCATACATCACCTCTACCTCCACACCAGGTTTCTCACACATTGGTAGAATACATTTTCCTGTTGAATCCTTTTCTATCAAATGAGTGGCTGTGCAGTTTGGGTCATGCAGCTCTCAGCTTGCATTTGGGAGTACTGGGTTCGAACCCCACTGTTGACTGTCCTGAAGATGGTTTATCGTCGTTTTCCATTTTCACACCAGGCAAATGCTAGGGCTGTACCATAATTAAGGCCAAGGTCATTTCCTTCCCACACCCAGGCCTCTGGTATCCCATTGTTGCCATAAACCTATCTGTGTCAATGAAACGGAAAGCAAATTGTAAGAAAAGAAAAAACACACTACCTTTTACTGAGCTCCACATCCAGCCCTGCATCCTACATAAGTTTGGTTCCCAAGTACTTCAAGCTCTCCACAATTTCAATATTTCGTCCCTTTAGTTTTATAAATCCTTTCCCTTCCCTTTCTATTCTAGTCAACACCACTGTCTTACTCTCTTCCACACTGATTTTCATTCCATGTTTTTCAATAATCTCACTCAGCCTATCGAGTTGCCCTCTGTTCGGTCCCCACACCACAGTATCATCTGCAAACAGCATTTACCTTCTGCTCCATATTTTATCTCCTTTCCAGTTTTGTCCACAATCATTATGAATAACAGTGGTGAAAGCACACTTCCTTGTCATAGTCCAGTTTCATTCCAAAACCACTCTGTCCTCTTCACGTGTCTGGACACTGTCTGTTCGCACATATTCTATCATTTGTTTTTTTAATCCTGTCCGATGAATTACTTTCCATACCTATACAATGGGTACACTATAGTAAGCCTTTTCTAAATCAAGAAATGTCATCACCATATTCCCAATGCTGTCTCCGTCTCATACTGAAGATGGGGTCTAGTGTTGATCTTCAATTTCAAAAGCCTTATTACTCTCTACCTTTCTTCTGATTCTCTTTTCTAGTACCCTTTTAAATACTTTTGCTACCTGAGATACGAGTGTGATTCCTCGATAACTAATCACATTATCTTCCTGCCCCCATTCTTAAATATAGGTATTATTACTCCTTTATTCCAGTTACATGGTACTGATTTCTCCTTCCAACTACAACTGAATAGCCTATACACCAATTGTCGACAAACGGGTCCTGCTGCTTTCTTCACTTCCACACATAATTCATCCAATCCCCCTGTTTTTCCCATTTTCATTCATTTGACAGCAGTTTCCACTTCTTCCATTGTGACTTCTCTCTCAGATTTTCTCTTCACACACTCTAACTCTATCATCTCATCTACACGCCCTCTCATATTCAGGAGTTCATCAAAGTAATTCTTCTCTCTCCTCCTTATCTCCTCTGGTTGTGTTATTAAATCTCCTGTTTTCCCTTCCATCTGTTTTGTATACTCTCTTTTTATTCTCTTCCTTCTTACAAAACCATTTAGAAACCTTTTACTGCTATAAACATCCCTCCCAGCTTTTTGCTCTTTTGTTCCCTTACTACTTTCTTGCAACTTTTCATTTCCTAATACTTTCTTCCTTGCTATGCTTTCTTCTTATTTTTCACTCCCTCCATCATCCTCTCATTCCACCATGAGATCTCTTTATCTATCACTCTTAAAAGCTATTCTGCCATAAACACTCTTTGGACAGCTTAAAAATGGCTTTCTGAACTTGTTCCATTCCACTTCTTTCACACTCTCCCCCTCAATTTTGGGGATGAGTTGTTTCAATTCATTTTGGAATATTTCTTTTGCTTCCATATCATTTAATTACCATGGTTTTTATTTCTTTCATTTTCACTATTTCTCCTACTTCCATTTTTGCCATCACTATTGTATGGTCTCCATCAAAGGCTATATTTGGCAAGCCTGTTACAGCTAACAACTGTCTACAATTTGCTCTTTCTACCAAGAAGTAATCAATTACTGTTTTTGTCCTCCTTTTTCCCCATCCCTACAAGAAAATATAATAAAACAAACTTTCATAACAAAAGAATCATAAAAAAGAAATATATTAAAACAAGCCCACATGCTGGCTTTAAATGGAACTATGTAACTGGTGACGTCACAACCAGGTGGCAAGTCTGTGGGAAAACAAGAAATGAACTTTGGCCTGAAGAAATCTGGCCCAGCGATTTGTGTGCTTCTTTTGGCCAGTGATATACAATAGAACCACACGGACCCCGATATGAGAGCAGTATGAATTTCTTCCATCAAAATGTAGGGAGCATGTGTAATTTTTTTGACAGACTTTAACCTTATTAACTTGTGAAATACTTACATCAAATGTTCCACCATTACAATACTGCAAATCATCTTTATCGTTAACACTACATAAAACTATATTAATGAGACATGTTTCGTCCCGCTTTTGAGACATCTTCAATCACAAACAAGAATCATTAAAAATATAGTAAGGACATACGTATTTACTCACGTATTAGACCCCTTTTCCTTTAACATTTACAGCCAAAAAAGTAAGGGATTCCAATATGTGATAACCTCAAATTTTGTACAGTGAACACATGGTTTCTAGGCCATAAGGAGCTATAAATTATACATGTAAACATTCTACACTATTTTTTAACAAACTTATGAATGTATTTGAGTTATACTGGCTATTTTTGTTGTAAGGCAGTATTTCTAAATGTAAAAAGACAATAAATGGTAAACACAAGTTTTAGGCCTACTTATAAAGTAGATATAGTCAGTTTTAGTTACTCAAATCACATCATTCGTTTCATCTCATTAATTCCTCTGATTAGGTTGACGTCAGGAAGGGCATACAATCGTAAAAACTTGCTATGAAAATTCGGCTCACTTCATACTCAACCCCGTAGAGGAAAGGGATAAGGGTAATATTGATAGAAAAGAACTTAATGGCCAGTCATTTGTCTCTCAGTTGAGTAGTAGGCCTACCGTACAGTAAACCTGAGTAAATCACTGCTTTCATTTGAATTATCATCTTGTGTCACCAACTCCCCTGCTAATGGCATGTCATCATTCCAAAATGACGTCATTTTCACTGCCATCTCATCAGCCACGCAACGAGAGCATTCGAGGTCCCGTCTTTTTGAAACTTTTAAAAATAGTTTTGTTCCCGACAGTCCAAACAGTGAGAATCTATTCCCAAATGGTTTCTGGAGAGTTTGTATATGTGCAGCAGAAGTCACTCCTTCCGAATAAAAACGTGCTGCAGAAAGCGTGCCAAACCACCAGCTGATAACTAGCGTATGTTACGAGTTGTACTTCCAAATGTAATACGTAGTGACTGGAAGCGTTCTTTGCAAAACTGCAGCTATTGAAAGCCAAACCCTTATTTTTAAGTATACTTCATGCTTGTTCTCCACATTTATCACATCAGGATTCACCTAAACAGCTGTAAATGAGGTAAGAGAGATTGCATTGTTTAGGTGAGGTATGCTATCAAGTAGTGCTAGAAGTTCCAAGATGGAAAGATTAAAAATAAATAACAGGAAAGTTTAATGCATTAATGGATATCTACAGATGTGGAGGTAATATGTTTTATTATCATAATGTTTAATTTCGTACGAACATTGTCTCCATTTTTTTTAAATTGCATAGTATGTTTTGTTTTGCATCTCTGAAAATCGTTATGTGGGGATGTAACATTATTATTATCTGTGAGGTACGTTGGCAAGTAAAACAATAGTTATGATTGGATTTTTTAGCACAAACCTACTTCTCTCAAAAAAAACCTATATTAGCCCAAGTTACGAGATATTAAATGATCACTTTGTTAATGATCTCACCTATTATATTAATAGCAACAACCGTGAATATTTCTTAACTAAAGTAAACTAGTTTCCTCATCCCGAGGTGATGCAGCTCTTTTTAGACAGGCCCCCAGTGGGAGTTGCATGAACCATTTTACTGCATATCAATCTTCCTGCCATTCGTAAATCTCTGGCAATACGGTACCAGAAATCAAACTCAGGCTCCCGAGAACGGCAGCTAGTTGTGCTAACCATTACACTGGCGGACATTCTTAACTTCAAAACACAGACACATATACATGAGTGATGCATGCTTGCAATGCGCGGGTCGGACACAAAACTATTCACCTATTTGTGCAGCGCCATCACAGTTGCAGTAGGCCTACACTACAGAGGCAGACATTTCTTAAATATGAAACACAGATGTACCGCATGACTTCGAAGAGTGTTTTCATTGCGTTGGTCGTACGGATGAAACTATTCACAAATTTGTGCAATGTCATCAGAGCTGCAGTAAGGCTTGTACCCGCTTCAAAGCAAAATCGCTCTTCTCTGATGAATTACGTTGGGAGGTCTTATAAGCGAGATTTATTTTTTCATTTTCTTTGTCTCGAAAAGCTGGGGGGCGGGTCTAATATGTGAGGGGGGGGTCTAATACATGAGTAAATACGGTAATAGAACCATTAGATAAAAAGTCTTTGCATCTTGCTGCAACGCGATGTGTTGGCGTTTTGTCAATAAAACCACGGACTGAACAGATTTAATGCAACATAAGTAGCTTTATAAAATGAACTGATTGTGCTGATGTTGATAACACAGCATTGTAAAAATTATTGCACATGTTACTGATTGTATATACAGACTATGAAAGTTGATGCCACATTTAAAGTAGCTTCATGCAATGAGTCAAAGACAGGCGGGCTTTTGTTGAATTGCGTAAGTTGATCGTACCTGATGTTGACAATATGGGCCTTCTCGCCTGTCCCATGCCGTCCGATTCACACTGAGTGCTGAAGCTAACGGTCAACTAACAGTTAACAGTTACATCAAATGTTCCACCTTTACAATACTGTGAATAGTCTTTATTATTAAGACTACATTAAAATATATTAATGAGACATGTTTTGTCTCGATTCACATTGAGTACAGGAGCTAACATTTAACAGTTACATAAAATGTTTCACCTGTACAATACTTCCATCTAACAATTAGCTACAGTGGCCAGATGAATTTGTCACATAAACAGCAGCTTATTTGAAGAAAGGTGGGCAAGAATTTGAAAGTTCCCTTCCCAAATATACTCAATTTTGTGCTGCATAGAATGAACTATTAATCTTTCATTATTTTGCCAAGTTCAGATTTTAAAAGCATTTATGACAAATCTTTCTTTAGTGTCCAGGCAGAAGTAGTTCTTAACTTCTTGGAAATGTACCTTGTCATTCTAGCGAACCCTTTCAGTTTAGCAAATTTGCAAGGGTCACAAACTTTCTTTAAAGCAAGTGGCTATTGCTCCTTTTTCTTGCTCAGCAGGTCGGTAAATTTCAAGTTTGAAACGCAGTGTCAAATTGAGACCTACTGGAGCTATACTTCTTCACCTGAGCTTTCCGGACACCAACTGCTCAGAGAGTGTTTTCAGAATCAGTCTCTGCCTATTGACATTCATCCCATTCTCAACAGTCAATACTTGAGTATTTATGCCAGCTACATTTAACATAGCAAAGAAAATAAATGGTGACCCACATGTGGTACTTCTGGCTACATTGTAACTCCCACACATTTTAACCACAAAGTCTACTCCACCCTTTGTCTAGTAGCATGTCATTATTGCAGGTTTGGCATATTCTCCAGTTTCAGCATCAACTCAGTTGTCTGAATGTAGACTAATAATGTCATTTCCTTTACGTCCCACTAACTACTTTTACCATTTTCGGAGACACCAAGGTGCTGAAATTTTGTCCCGCAGGAGTCCTTTTACGTGCCAGTAAATCTACTGACACGAGGCTGATGTATTTGAGCACCTTCAAATACCACCAGACTGAGCCAGGATTGAACCTGCCAAACTGGGGCCAGAAGGCCAGCGCCTCAACTGTCTGAGCCACTCAGCCCGGCTGAATGTAGATTTAACATGATCAATACAATTGTGTTTTTTCTAAGGAACACAGGAGACTCAAGTAGCATGTTCATTGAAATCAAACATTGACAACTTTATTGGTTTTGTTTCACATTCATCAGCTCAACTGGCAGACATTTTTTTTTTTTCCAATGATGCCAACATGAGAAATCCTTTTCAAATCAGCTATCAAGTCTATGTCTGCGAACCAATTATCCACAGTGATATTATAGCCTGTGTTACAGAGAGAATGTGCCAACTGCTTAACAACATCTAATGGTTTGTTGCTGATGGAAAACGGCTCCAACCGTTCTCCTGTGTAAATTTCCAAATTTTGGCAACAAAAAGTTGTATATCTTAATCCCATATTTGGCTGGTTTTGAAAGGATGTACTGTTTAAACAGGCTTCTTCTGCAAAGAGCTTCAGGCTTTTCATTGAGTGTTACTAATGCCCCTATGGACTACCTTTTATTACAGTAGTCAACAAAGTATTGATATACATCCCGGATAGCTGCAAAACTATCTACCTCCTTTGGCCCCTCTCTTGTAACCCTGTTGTTGAAATGAAAGTAAAGAAGTAAACATTTTAAGCATCTCAAATTCATGACAACACAGAACTCTTCCACTCTATTGCCATCAGTGCTTCACAAGTCCTCCAGCCAAATATAAAAGCTCTTAGAAAGCCTTTCCACCGGTCACTTTTGCATCTCTTTCACTTTAAAAGTTTCCTTTTCCATATTCTATATACTGATTGGTATATCGAATAACAGTACGTAACATTTTCAAACTATTATCGAAATTTTTGACGTGCCATGAGGGAACCAATAACCCCTGGCAGTCTGGTGAACAAATTATGTGGGAATGTTTTCCTTCCATGATTAGGTTTAGTGGGCTTTCCCCATTTTCTGTTTCCATCCTTCCCTGAATAAAATAGAGTATCCCTAAGAAGAGATTCATCTTCAGTTCCACCTTCCACAGTATCAGAGTAGTTGTTCTGCACACACACAACCTCAGGATCTACAGCATCAGTATCACTATCCTCTTCATTCTCCATCAAAATTATTGTTACAAAGTGCACTATTTCCAAGTCACCAGGATTGTTTACATTGAAAACCTGACCGTTACCAACCAATAATATAAAGATCGAAGAATTAGGTGGAATGGCATCCAGTAGGCATAAATGTTAAGTATCCCAACACTAATGTAATTAACAATGACAACTTCTCAACTGTTCATTAAGACACTGGCAGCTACAAATTTACTGTGAGTGAAAGTTCCTCAGACAAATGTGCAGTGAAGTAGTGTATGAAGAAGTAGCATTGGTGCTTTCTGGATATGGCGAGGCTACCAGAAGGTTAATATGCGCCGTGATAGCATCAATTTAAATAGTTCCAAGTTTGTTTACTTTGAGAGGCAGCTGAATAGAGAAACATTCCATAACTTCAATAACAATGAAGCAGGACTGGCTTCCAGTACTCGGAAACAGATAAAAGTTTAACCTCAGTATCATTTTTCCAGAAGTACAAACAGTGTAATGAATGCTCATGCCATCATCTATAAAAGAACAGGTCAATTCCATCTGACATCTTGACAAGGCCTACTGCTGAGCACAAAACACTGTCACTAAAATGCATCCACAGCCTTAACAGCTCAGAAAGCAACACCTTTCTGTTAGGCTTCACATAGTTTGGTTTGAAACCACACTTCCAAGTGTTGCCTGGCTAAAGGTTTGAATAAATGGATAGATCCAGTCTATGAGCATGTTATGATATTATCATAATTATATTCTTGCATAATTAACGCACTTTTTTGACGGAAAAAAAAAATGAAAAATTTGGATGCGTAAATTATTTAAGGAATTCAGATATTTAAAAAAATGATTTACAATTTATTTACATTTAAATGAATACATCAAATACACACACACAATTGGTTCAACTCATTTGCTGTTATCGTCATTTGCCGTAAAATTACGGCGTACGTTTCTTTCTGAAAGTCAGATAGGGTACATAAGGTAAGTTGGATAGACAGGTCTGAAGTAAGTTCAATTCATGTAAGTACATAATAATGACATACCGGCAAAAAAAAAAGTCTTACCTTTTATAAGGTACCGTCTTAGAGTTCGCTACCAACACTGGAGAAAGAACTGCTGCTACTGTTATCACTGCTCACATATCTCCATAAGAAATCATCTTCACTCCCATCTAACAAATTTGAGATTCCTGTTTTCTTGAAGCTCTTTTCAATCACCTTCGAAGGAATCATGTCCCAAGCGCGCAATATCCACTCACAAAGTAGTTCCACAGGTGGTTTCCGAATCATGCCTGTTGGGGTAAGTTCATGCACACTTTCCGCCATCCAGAACGTAGAAAGTTTTCGCACATTGTCCTTGAATGGTTTATTTATCGAAACGTCCAAGGGAGTCCACCAAGAATCTCTGCCAAATCGGTTTTCATGGTTTCCAATAACTTCTAAGTGTCTTCCGTCAGGTGGCTACAAAAATGTCCATTACGAGAAGGGCCGGGCATCGAATGAGAGACCCTGCTCGATTTCCCCAAACTGTTCGTATCCAATCTTGTATGAGTAACGTGTCCATCCACTCTTTTTCCTGGATAAGAACGTGGATCCCTCGCAAAAATTTCACTTGCGGCATTGTTCTTCACTTTAGAACATAAGGTGCAAGCTTTCTGCCATCAACTGTTACAGCAAGCACTACAGTGCATCGTTGTTTATCGCTTCCTGTAGTGCGTACGATAACACTCGATGTCCCTTTCATATCGATTGCTCGACTTTGTGCCATGTCGAAACTTACTAGCGTATGATCTGAGTTTCCCATTTGCTCTTTCCTTAACTTTACACTTCTCAATCACAAAGCGGTGAAAATCACGTACTTTTTGGTTGAAATCATTCGGCATTCTTTGGCATAATGTTCTTCGTTGAAGAGAGCCCATTTCTCTTCATAAAATTAATCAACCAGTCTCAGCTAACCTTAAAATCCGAGACACTGATTCCATGTGCAGCAGCTATTTCTCGTCATTTAAAATACAGCATTTCATGAGAAACGGCATATTCATCGTTGCAAAACAAAATCACATATTTAAGTACATCCTTCTCTACTTGCAGAAACTTGCCACTTTTTGGTCCGTGAAATGATTTGTGACTTGAAATGCAATTTTCTGTTTCTGCCAGTAGCGCACATTGCATTTGGACACTGAATACTTGCAGCCTGCTGCCCTATTCCCAAATGTTTTGGCGTAACTGATCACTGAGAGTTTATATGATGCCATATTACTCGAATACTTGCTCACTGCAGATTAATAAACAGTTCTGAGATCACAGAAAGCACATGTACTGCACCCGAAACACTAGGAAAATATGTTTGTACCAGACTGGAATAGTGTCACTAGCCACTTCTGCGCTGATTCACTCACTGAACCAGTGCAGTGGTATTTCCTACCGGCTGATAACAGCATCTTGCCCAGCATTTGGAATGCCCGGTTTCGAAATAGGAAGCCTGCTACTCGAGTAGTTAACATCTTTATTTCAAAACGCATCTGGAGCTGCATGATGAATGTTCGAAAAACTGGGTGCATCAAATACAGGAACATTTCTTTTTGTCCACTTTGGACCCATGGTTCATGGTGTGGGTTACTGTAATCACGTCCCAGTTCGTGAACCATGGCCAATGGCTGAGTGGCCTAGTAAGTGGTCCTGAGAGTCGGGATACCAGTTGCTATGGAATGGGAGTGGGCATCTTGGACATATTATGAGTCATGGCCCTCCTTGTGCTCAGGCGGCTAGGACTATACAATCCACCGGTGGTCCGTACCCCATTAGAGGAGAGATCCTCACTAGGACTATGTGTAAGTAGGGTAGCGTCCTGCTTAATGATTTACCGAGCTCAGAACATTTTAAGCAAGCCTTAGACCTACGGGAGTAATGGAGTCCCACTCCCATTAGACAGGCGAGGACTCCTTGGAAACAACTTGGCGAACAAAATGGAATTCAATGGGGAGCTATCAATATCAATGGGGCTTATGGAAGAAAGTAGAACTGGCTGAGTCAGCAAAGAGGATGCATCTGGATGTGCTAAGAGTAAGTGATATTTGGGTAAGGGGAGATTACGAGGAAGAGATAGGAGATTATATAGTGTACTTGACGGGTGTTAGAAAGGGAAGGGCAGAGTATGGGGTAGGGCTGTTTATCAGGAATACTATTGCAGGCAACACAGTTTCTGTTAGGCACGTAAATTAGCGAATGATGTGAGCAGATTTGACAGATGGAGGAATAAGGACAAAAATTGTCTCAGTGTATTCACCATGTGAGGGTGCAGATGAGGATGAAGTTGACAAGTTTTATGAAGCATTGAGTGACATCGTGGTCAGGGTCAACAGCAAGGATATAATAGTGCTAATGGGCGATTTCCATGTGAGAGTTGGAAATAGAACTGAAGGATACAAAAGGATGATTGGTAAATGTGGGGAAGATATGACAGCTAGTGGAAACGGGAAGCGTTTGCTGGACTTCTGTGCTAGAACGGGGTTAGCAATTACGAATACATTCTTCAAGCATAAGGCTATTCACTGCTACACATGGGAGGCTAGGGGTACCAGATCCATAATAGACTATATCTTAACCGACATCGAATTCAGGAAATCTGTTAAGAATGTACGAGTTTTCCAGGGATTTTACGACGATACAGACCACTATCTGATCTGTAGTGAACTAAGTATCTCTAGGCCTAGGGTAGAGAAAGTGAAATCTGTCTGCAAACGAATAAGGGTAGAAAATCTCCAGGACGAGGTAATTAGACAAAAGTACATGGATATGATTAGTGAGGAGTTTCGAACAGTAGACAGTAAGCAGGTTCAGGATATAGAAAGAGAATGGGTGGCATACAGGGATGCTGTAGTAGAAACAGCAAGAGAACACCTAGGAACAAATGTGTGTAAAGATGGGAAAAGGCAAACATCTTGGTGGAATGATGAAGTGAGAGCAACTTGTAAATGTAAAAAGAGGGCTTATCAGAAATGGCTCCAAACAAGGGCCAAGACAGACAGGGATTTGTACGTAGATGAAAGAAACAGAGCGAAATAAATAGTTGTTGAATCCAAAAAGAAGTCGTGGGAAGATTTTGGTAATAACCTGCAAAGGCTAGGTCAAACAGCAGGGAAACCTTTCTGGACAGTAATTAAGAATCTTAGGAAGGGAGGGAAAAAGGAAATGAACAGTGTTTTGAGTAATTCAGGTGAACTCATAATAGATCCCAGGGAATCACTTGAGAGGTGGAGGGAATATTTTGAACATCTTCTCAACATAAAAGGAAATCTTCCTGGTGGTGCTGCAAACAGCCAAGTTCATGGGGAGGAGGAAAATGATGATAGTGAAATAACGTTTGAGGAAGTGGAAAGGATGGTAAATAAACTCCACTGTCATAAAGCAGCAGGAATAGATGAAATTAGACCTGAAATGGTGAAGTATAGTGGGAAGGCAGGGATGAAATGGCTTCATAGAGGTAAGATTAGCATGGAGTGTTGGTAAGGTACCTTCAGATTGGACAAAAGCAGCAATTGCACCTATAAATAAGCAGGGGAACAGGAAGGGTTGTAACAACTACCGAGGTATCTCATTGATTAGTATACCAGGCAAAGTATTCACTGGCATCTTGGAAGGGAGGGTGCGATCAGTAGTTGAGAGGAAGTAGGATGAAAACCAGTGTAGTTTCAGACCACAGAGGGGCTGTGAGGATCAGATTTTCAGTATGTGAAAGGTAATTGAAAAATGCTACGAGGAATAGGTAGTTGTGTTTATGTTTCGTAGATCTAGAGAAAGCATATGACAGTGTACCGAGGAAAAAGATGTTCTCCATACTGGGGGACTATGAAATTAAAGGTAGATTATTAAAATCAATGAAAGGCATTTATGTTGACAACTGGGCATCAGTGAGAATTGATGGTAGAATGAGTTCTTGGTTCAGTGTACTTACAGGGGTTAGACAAGGCTGTAATCTTTCACCTTTGTTGTCCGTGGTTTACAAGGATTAACTGCTGAAAAGTATAAAATGGCAGGGAAGGATTCAGTTATGTGGAAAAGCAGTCTGGCCTATGCTGACGACTTGGTCTTAATGGCAGATTGTGCCGAAAGCCTGCAGTCTAATATCTTGGGACTTGAAAAAAGGTGCAATGAGTATGGTATGAAAATTAGCCTCTCGAAGACTAAATTGATGTCAGTAGGTAAGAAATTCAACAGAACTGAATGTTAGATTGGTGATACAAAGCTAGAACTGGTAGATAATTTCAAGTATTTAGGCTGTGTGTTCTCCCAGGATGGTAATATAGTAAGTGAGATTGAATCAAGGTGTAGTAAAGCTAATGCAGTGAGCTCGCAGTTGCGATCAACAGTATTCTGTAAGAAGGAAGTCAGCTCTCAGATGAAACTGTCGTTACATCGGTCTGTTTTCTGACCAACTTTGCTTTATGGAAGCGAAAGATAGGTGGACTCAGGATATCTTATTCATGTGTTAGAAGTTAACAGACATGAAAGTAGCGAGAATAATTGCTGGTACAAACAGGTGGGAACAAAGGCAGGAGGGCACTCGGAATGAGGAGATAAAGGCTAATTTAGGAATAAACTCTATGGATGAAGCTGTACACATAAACCGACTTCGGTAGTGGGGTCTTGTGAGGCGAATGGAGGAGGATAGGTTACCTAGGAGAATAATGGACTCTGTTATGGAGGATAATAGAAGTAGAGGGAAACCAAGACTATGATAGTTAGACTCAGTTTGTAACAATTTAAAGATAAGAGGTATAGAACTATATGAGACCACAGCACTAGTTGCAAATAGAGTATTGTGGCGACGTTTAGTAAATTCACAGAGGCTTGCAGACTGAACGCTGAAAGACATAACAGTCTATAATGATAATGTATGTGTATGGACCCAAAAATATTGGGATGCGTAAATTATGCAAGAGCGTTTATTCGAGAAAATACAGTAATAATCCATAACACAAACACTTTAATCAAGTATAAGTTCCATTCTGTTCATCTGCATTATATACATATTAGTAATAATATCTGCCAGAGAAAGAAGAAAGCAACTCAATTCCTGTGTTTTTTTTTTTCCTTTTTCTTTTCAAACATGAAAGCTAGAACAAGACCTCACAGCGGAGTGTGATGATGCGTGTTCCATTCACGATTAATGAGCACATGGATTTTACCACTGTACTGCCCTTATTCCCTGAAACAACACATCACTGTGCTACCAATCAGAGTCCTGCAGAGAGGCCCAGCCCATGAGCTGCTTCGGCAGTAGGCTGCAATGGGCTTTGAAAGGCTCGAACATAAGAAGCCCGTGACGTCATCGCACGGGCCGGTCTGGGCCAGTGCTCTATCATTCGTACGTGGTGAGCCAAGGACAGCACTGTGGTAGTTCTATGGGCTGACTCCTTGAATGTGTGCAGTGTACTGCGTGTCAGCGGAGTGCGTTGCAGTACGGTCGAGTGGAGCCGATCAAATTTGCTGTGGTTTTCAGTTTGACTTCTCCGTCTATCCTGTTATCGGAAACGAATGTGGACTGTAGTTCCTAAAGAAAGGAAACTGTGGCAAAAAATCGTGAAGTAAAAAAAAAGAAGGAACAAACGAACTAAAAACCGCACAATACAAGACTTCTGAACCGGATCCTAAACTTAAAAGTCGTATTTGGTTGGTATTCAAGCCTGCAGTTGGCGGTGATGGGAAAGACGTTAATTTTGTGTGCTGTACGATCTGCAGTGAATTTTATGTACACACTTGCAGTTACCCGCGGCTTCTCGCGTGGATTTCGTAATTTGATAAAAGTAATCGTTCCTCGGTACTGTACTAAGACATTATCTGAAAATCCCTGAAGTATAAAGTATAAAACCTCACTGAGTTTCATTTACCCAAGGAACTCTTTGCAAACCAAGTGTGTGGTATATCCTTTTGGGGCTGAGATGACCATGCGACATAGAACTGTACACGTAAGAACGTCTTCTCTCAAGTATGAAAAAAAGTTTCTTTATTTTTAAAGGAGATTACAAATACATATTTCCACATCTGTAACATCTTCAGGTTTTGAGATATAAGTATCCACATAAAAAGAATTCAACCCCTTTATCAGCCCTTCCTCCACCCCCACCTACGTGGATTTTCCTAAAACAAAACAATACGTATTTCTTTCTTCTTAAAGGAGACTATAAATACCATTTGTTTACGTCTGTAACAACTTCATTTTTTGAGATATCAGTACCCTAATAAAAGTAATTCAACCCCCTTTTCAGTCCCTTTTACACCCCCTCCCCACCTTAAGTGGTTTTTCAAAAAACAAAATAATACCTGTTTTTTATTTTTAAAATATTAAAAATATCAATTTTTACATCTGTAACGTTTTAAGTGTTTGAGATATACTGTAGATATGCTCATATTAAGAATTCACGCCAGCCCACATTTCAGTCCCCCCCTTAAGTGTCTTTTCCGAAAACAAAATTATACATGTCTTTTTATTTTTAAAAGAGATTATAAATACCACTTCACGTCTGTAACATGTGATGTTTTCGAGATATATTGTAGATATGCTCAGGGATTATGAGTACAAATTTTGGTTGCAGCTATGCCCAAACGTACACGCATAATCTCGCTGCTGTAGAATGCCATGGTTCCGGCAGTACATTTCCTTATCCAGTTCCGAGAGCAGGGGTAGTGTGGCGCCAATATCTCCATAACGGTCGGGTTTAGGGCCTTAAAACATGGTTTTCGGGCCCGTATGGCTTACGAAGATTTGTTCTTTGAGTCAAGGGGCTTAAAATGAGCTTAGTCTCGTCGTTGCACGACAAATTCGATATTTCGCCTATATTAGCCTATTATTTTGATATCTCCCCCGTCGCCCCCCCCCCCACCTCGAATTATTTTGAAAACAATATCAGCCCATGTCTCTGAAGGATAATGTATATTTACATTTAAAAAGGATTTTTTAGAATCGATCCAGTAGTTTCCGAGATTACCCTACAGATATACACAAACTAACAAAATTCGCGCTCTCTCTTTATTATATGCCGGGCTGAGTGGCTCAGACGGTAGAGGCGCTGGCCTTTTGACCCCAACTTGGCAGGTTCCATCCTGGCTCAGTCCGCCGATATTTGAAGGTGCTCAAATACATCAGCCTCGTGTCGGTAATTTACTGGCACGTAAAAGAACTCCTGCGAGACTAAATTCCGGCACCTCGGCGTCTCCGAAGACCGAAAAAGTAGTTAGTGGGACGTAAAAGCAAATAGTTATTATTATCTTTATTATATTAGTATAGGTTAAAGGAGTCGGACTGATTTTGTCTTTTTATGATTAGATAAAAATCTTACATTGAACGAGGTGTGCTTGAATGACGAGCATTCAAATGTTTCCGTATCATCGCACTCCACGACTATGCCACAACCTGCCAAAGTAATGTTTTCTTCGTGGACTGACGTTCATGATGTTCCTATTCCAACAGATGAGCTGGAAAGATATTTAAAGCAAAATTGTGGAATGGAAGAAGATGGATATAGCGTCCTATTGGAGAACAAATGGACGAAACTATTCAAAATTTCACCAGATCGCTAAGAAAGTAATATGAATGCTGGCATCAAGTTCAGCTTCAGAGATAAATTTCAGTTCAGCGGGCTTCATTCTCTTCTACAACCAGACGATTGCTGATGCTCTTCTTTCCAGTCACAGTAATTCCATTCCACCACAATTAACAATGACCAATAAACTACGCATACTAAGTAAATGCTATGTTCAGGTTTGTTTGTGTTGTTGGCATATTGCACGTCATTTCTGTTTATTTTATTTTGAGGTAAAAGCGAATGAAGTCCTATGAATATGCTTCGTGTTATTTAGAGTCATTTTCAGTTAACTTGGTGTCAATTGCAGACGAATATTAGTTTATAATAAAGTTTCTGTTTGTTTTCAATTATTATTATTATTATTATTATTATTATTATTATTATTATTATTATTACAGTGCAGGAGAAATCTCTACCGTTTAATTTCCAAATGCGATTAGCCTACTTTAAAATATGTTATTAGCGTACGGGAATTCGTAGAGAGAATGATCCGAATAGTAGTGTGACGTGAACATTTCGTTGTGCACAGCGCACATGTTATTGTGGAGAAGTACTCAAGGTTTTTCTACTGGGCCCGCCCAGTGCAGTGGACTGTGGTGGGCTCTATGAGCCCAGTGCTGTGGGCCAGTACGCTGCTGCGTCAGAAGAGAACGGCACTGCACGGGCTGGGCTGCCGGAGCCCGTGGGTTTGAAGTGCTGCGCAGTGGGTCTAGCTGCAGGACTCTGCTACCAATCCTTCAACACTCAATACACTTTTATCCAAACATTAAAAAAAAGGGTGTGATTTTATGGTGATTTTGGTAAATATTTAATGAAAAACCATTTCAAGCATACTTTGCACTCTGAGACAGGCTTCAGCAGCTGGCACATTTCCTATGCTCGCCGCTATATGGGGCTTAATTCATTCCATTCCTGACCCGGTCGAATGACCGGAAACAGGCTGTGGATTTTCATTTCATTTTGCAATCTGAAAACAATTGGTAAAATTTAAGTGTAGCAGATCAAGGATATAAGAAGTTAGGTACAAGTATCATGATAGGAACCTGAGAGGTGTAAAATTTAATATGCAGGGCTAATGAATAAGGTTAGATCCTGCAAATCATGACTAGATTACGATATGACTACCACCCTATTAAAAAAACAGCACTAGGTTTAGAAAGATATATAAAGCCACTGTACAATAAGAAAACCACCAGGATCACCTAGAAAGAGAAAAAAGGAGCAACAGGGGAGAAAAAAGAAATCAAAGGGCTGACGAGGGGACAGGTAAGGAAGATTTTCAGCCTGGATAAAAGTTTCCAGAAAGTAGTTAAGCCATGCACAAAATTAGGCGTACACACTGTTCCAAAACAAGGAAAATCACAGATATGATTATCTCTTCAAGTGTCTGTACACGAAGTAAGACTAGTGGCAATAACGGTTTGAAAATTACAAATCAAGTTCAGAATGACCATACTCGTAGATAATTTTAGTTGCCACACAAAATGCAATACTGCGAATCCAGCCTGAAGGGCATAATGGAAGAGAATAATAGTTCCTTATTTAGGAGTTGAAAGCACAATACGATTAATTTTTGCTCACCCTGACAACCGTCGAACGTTCAGATGTGATGTTGCAGTTAAAATAAGATATCCTATACGGGCCAGCCGTAATGCGAGTGCGAACGCCTTCCTCCACACAGTTCATCACTGGATGTCTGACTGCCTGTTCGAGACCAGGGCAGGCATTTATAGTGGAAGATAGCAGAGTCCAGAATGTACGAGAAATAGATATGATGTATACATGCAGTGGAAGAGGGGTGGGGACAGAGGGAGAGCAGCAGTAACGTGCATAGCGGGCTGGGTGAGCAGTCGAAGCACACACTGTAGTAAGAGTAGGCCGGAGAAGTTGACAGATGGTAAAGTAGAAATCTTGAAGTAATAAATACGTAGGGGAGCACATTACAGAGGCAAGCGGAGGCAGCCAAGGGTATGTGCACACAAGAGAGGCATAAGTCTGGATCAGCTACAGTGTATATTAAATGACTATGGACATCTTCAGCCGAACGTATACAAGATAAGGACATTGAAAAATTAAAATACGAATCAGAATGCCGGATGTGTCAATGTAAAATATACAACACGTTTAAAGAAATGTCAAGGGAATATTAAAATAATAGATCCGTGTTAATGGCACAGCCAATTCAGCTGAAAATGCTGGTATAAGCAACAGTAGCACACAAAAGTTCCATTGGAAGTCTAGATATTGGACAAACTCTTCATGTATCAAACACAATAGACCCGTACGAGTTGGTTTGTTTCGTCTTGATGCAGGATAATGAACAGCCAGATTTTTTTATTTAAATGCACAAGAAGGAATTTATGAGGTTGTGAACATGCTTACTGAGTAAATAATTAATAAATTCCTCATGACGAAGTCTCAAAACAAATCAGCACACTCGTGTTCCCCACCTACTAGGTCCAACCCCTCACTCCTTCTCCCCCAAGATCGCTTTCACTCCATGCAACTTCCACACACAACACTCAGTCAACCTTAGCACACAAGCTGAGCTGTGCCACATGGGAAGGGCAAAGACGTAGTTGGATGTGCCTCTAATTCTTTTATTAAGTCTCTTCAAACCTTACCTATTTTGAACTTTGCTTATCGATTTGCATTTCCATTTTAGGACCACCTCTTCAATTCTTGGCACAACCTGACATCCTTCTTGTGCATTCAAACCAAAAATCCTGTTCATTACCCTGTATCAAGACGAAACAAAACAACTCGCACCAGCTTATCGTATTTGATACGCAAAGAGCTTGTCCAATAGCTAGACTTCCAACAGAAATTTTGTGTGCTACTGACGCTTATACCAGTATTTTCAGCTTAACAGGCTGCGCCATTAACAGATTCTATTATTTTAATATTCCCTTGACATTTCTTTAAACATGTCGTAAATTTTACATTGATGCATTCAGCATTATGAATCGTATTTTAATTTTTTATGTGTTTTTGATGTCCTTGTCTTATTTTTACTTACCATGTATACACTCAGCCATAGTCATGGACGAAATATGGTCCGATAATTATTAATGATGACTTGATTAAAAAATATCACTATTTTACAGGTGGAGTCTTTGATTGAGAATCTCACAAGAATGAACAAAAGTGGGTAAGGAGGTGGAATAGGCTATGGCCTACGAATAGGAACTTTACCAGCATTTGTCTGGGAGACAAAATGAGAAACCACAGAAAACCATTCTCTGGACAGCCGACGGTGGTGTTCAAATCCACTTGTTTCCTGAATACAGAGTTCGACACCCCAGGATTTGGTAAAAAAAAAAAAAAAAAAATTGCTACGGTAGAAGTCACATGCGGCCAAAAAGACCGCATCTATACCGATCTCCGATAACTCCATATCACATTGGTTTTTTGCATCCCTTAGTATTGTTTTTCATTATTTGTTATATTTTGTTTACTTTGCTCTTATATATATATACACAGTATATAAAATAACTTGTCCTGACTGACAGGCTGATTCATCATCGCCGAGCCAAAACTACTGGACATAAAGGAATGAAATTTTGGGGATACATTCATATTACAATGCAGGTGCTCATTACAGGAGGATTTTTGGATATTCCGTCACTAAGGGGGTAAAAAAGGCAGTGAATTTCAAAATGAGTGTATCTGTATCTCGAAAACTGAACGGTTTAAAGACATGAAAATTGGTATTTGGAATCTCTTTTAAAAATAAAGAAATTTGAATTTTTTGTTTTTGGAAAATCCAGTTAAGGGGGTGAAAAAAGGTTAAAAAAAAGGGGTTGAATACCTTTTATGATGATACTTATATTTAAAAAACTGAAGATGCTACAGCCATGAACATTGGTATTCGGAATTTCATTTAAAAATAAACATATATTTTTTCGTTTTTTGAAAATATACTTGGGGGGGGGGGGGTGAATGGGTGGGAGAAAAGGGGGTTAATTATAAAAACGAGTATAATCTATATCTCGAAAATTTAACAGTTTACAGACGTGAAAACTGTTATTTGGAATCTCCTTTACATATAAAGAAACATGCATTTTTTTTAAGAAAGTCAACATGGGGGTGAAAAAAAAAGGAGTTTAATTCTTTTTATGAGGTTACTTATATCTCAAAAACTAAAGATGTTACAGACGTGAAAACTGGTATTTGGAATCTCCTTTAAAAATAAAAGAAATGTATTTTATTGTTTTCGGAAAATCCGCTTAAGGGGGGGGGGGGGGGAGTGAAAAAAACTGAAAAGCAGGTGAATTTTTAAAATGAATACTGGTAAATGCATAGCATATATCAAAAACTTCAAAATCTTACAGACGTGAAACTTGGTATTAGGAGAGTCCTTTAAAAATGCAGGAACTATTTTACTTTTTCGTAAAAGGCACTTAACAGGAGTGAAAAAAAAGTGAAAAAAGAGTTGAATTTTAACCATACTTTTGAAGCAAACATAAAGATTACATATCGATTATCAAAACTTTTAGCAATATCTGTTGTTAGTGTGAACTTTTATTCACCCCTATAACTTTCATTTTCACTCTGCCACTGCACTCTCTGCAGAATTGCTTCATTCTGCATCATCTGCACTGCTTGAGCTTTCCCTGAGACCAGCACAGGAAACACGGGAACAGTGTGCTTTCGGTAAACAAATGTTCCACTGGGCGCAGGTGACTGCAGGATTTTCTCTCTCTCTCTTTTTACCCCCCCCCCCCAGTTACAGGAGCTGCACCAACCTGCAACCTGGTGAGTCTGTTTTTGGGTGTTCACATCTTTTCTTTGAAAAGGGGTTCCTTGATCCTCACTCGAACATCATGACAAATGCTCCTTATCGTCAGGCGGACCTCTAAGAAGTCCCTGCACAGTTCTATGGATAGATCGTTCAAGGACTTTCTTCTGGTACCTAGATCCGCCTTGCTTTTTTATAAACTGATGTAGGCATTGATACCTTCAATGCTTACTAGACTGTAAAATAAAGCAAGACTACATCAACACCCCCTTTGGTTAGGTTGTAGAATGTGAGAAATTTGGGTTTGTAAGCATAATCTGATGTAGATGTTGATTCCCATAGGGAACCTAAAATATTTGTCCTGAATGAGTAAATTTATAATACCAATATAATGGTCCGTTATTGGACATTATAAATTTTCCAGCTAACTCATTCTTGGTTGCCTGCGTTTCGCCCTCGCGTGTCAAGTTAGGCTCGTCAGTTGGGACTTAGCACACCACCCAAGACGCAAGGCTAGTGCATACCGTGGAGGCCACTGCATAGGCTACTTGAAGCCACCAGCAATGCCAATGCACTATGAGAGCTATGTCTCATTTCCAAAAATACATGCCTGCCTGGCCATCAAAATGGAAAATTTATAATGTCCAATAACGGACCATTATATTGGTATTATAAATTTACTCATTCAGGACAAATATTTTAGGTTCCCTATGGGAATCAACATCTACATCAATTGATGGCCAGGCAGGCATCTATTTTTGGAAATGAGACATAGCTCTCATAGTGCATTGGCATTGCTGGTGGCTTCAAGTAGCCTATGCAGTGGCCTCCATGGTATGCACTAGCCTTGCGTCTTGGGTGGTGTGCTAAGTCCCAACTGACGAGCCTAACTTGGCACACGAGGGCGAAACGCAGGCAACCAAGAATGAGTTAGCTGGAAAATTTATAATGTCCAATAACGGATCATTATATTGGTAGCATAATCTGAGTCAATTTTTTATTTTTCGTGCATGGTGGAAAGAAGCAACACAACTTTGTTTTTTGTAGGAATATATGAAACGAGCACTAAATCATCTTTGAATCCAAATACACTGCTTCTCACAAGCTTTCCTTTCACTTCTTTGAAGAACTGAGGAATTTCTTACTTGCTTTTTTGAATAGTCCCCATTTAAGTTAATCTGTACTCTCTCAACAGAGTTTCTGCAAGGGGGGCGGAAGTGTACCAATTATCGGTAGCAATATTACGCCCACAGTTTGAAATCGGCTGAATCAAATGTTCAACAATGTTCTTTGCACTACTATTCGCTTGGGAAGATCCGGGATTCTCTTTTCAGGTATATACCTCCATGTTATATGTATAAAAGGTATGTGCATTGGCCAGACAAAAAGCTTTTAGTTCATGCTTCGCAGGCTTGTTTGATTAGTCTGATCCTCTTGTTGGCTATACTGCAGACGATTGACAGCATCATTTAATGAATATACCAGCAGTTAAGTGATTTCCAAGTTTCAATCACCACAGTTAGAATAGTCGTACTCTGACACGTTTCTCTTCCAAGGACATAAAACACAAAGAATTTCTATGGTTGACTTATTTGACTTAATAAAACCAAAAATATATCTTGTCTATCAATAAGGGGCATGAAAGCATCAATCTAAACCGCAACACATACAAATAAACGCATATTTAACCTAAAACAATCATCACACAGGGCAATTACTCTTCGATCAACTGCATAGACAGTGCGAGATCTAGAATAAGTCATGAGTAGCGCACTGCTGCTAACACTGTGAAACACATAAAGGAACCTTGTTCAGATTTTTTTTTTGCTAGCGGCTTTACGTTGCACCGACACAGATAGGTCTTATGGCGATGATGGGATAGGAAAGGCCTAGGAGTTGGAAGGAAGCGGCTGTGGCCTTAATTAAGGTACAGTCCCAGCATTTACCTGGTCTGAAAATGGGAAACCATGGAAAACCATCTTCAGGGCTGCCGACAGTGGGGTTTGAACCCACTATCTCCCGGATGCAAGCTCACAGCTGCGCGCCCCTAACCGCACGGCCAACTCGCCTGGTGAATAATTATCATATCACATAATTTTTTTTTAAAAATGAACCAAGTAGTGAACAATGTCAAAGGAAGCAGGAAGAATGATCTTCTAAGAAAAACTATATCAACTACACAGTTTACAGGTATAAGTTGGAGAAACAAACTGCAACACATTTTCACAAAAATACCACGAAACATACCCAACGAAGATTGGCTGTTTGTGTACTTGAGTCGCATAGTACGCACCAAGAAGTCTGGGCACACTACACTAGCCTTTATCAGACGAATGGCAACCATTCCAAACTGTCTTTCCTCTCCTTCACGTTCCACCCAGTAGTTTTCACATTTGTGCTGAGAAAACAAAAAACAAAAAAGAAGAGAAAGTTACATGTAAATTTGAAGGAATAAAATATATACAAGAAAGTATACAAAAAACAGAATTACATTATTTTGTTTCAATGCACCTATGCTCAAATCAATGGCAGCTCGTGGCTGTGAAATTAGGTGAAGAGCTAGTAGGAGAAAATATAAGTTTACACGCACTTATCTTAATAACTGAACTCATCTATTCCTATTGTTGCTTTTATGAACAACAAAATAATTTCTCAACTTTGGTTTTAAGAGATGATTTCCACCCACCAATACTTTTTTATGGCTAATCTATGATTACATAAACATAGCTTATCATCTATTTTGGACTTAGCTTAACATCGAATGAGTACTTTTCATCCCGATTTGTGGGGACATCTTCAGCTAAAAATTGTGCAATACCAAAACTGACACAGACAATAAAACATTGGGTAATTTAAAATTGATTAAGATATGTTCAGCACTGGTAAAATGTTTGGTAACACAGGAAGCAAGGTAACATTCCAATCTACAATACAAAGAATAACTTGCACTAATGAAAAGTTTTGCTGAGTGCTGTCTTCTTTTCTTTCTCTTCTAGGAGCATGTTGTTATTGTCATCAACAGTGCATTGTAATTTGATGAACTTAATGAATATTTATTATTCACTGAAGTATACATGTAAAATTATTGCTCTTTACTAAAGTTCTTATGGATTTTAGTTTCTACAGTACTTGGACAGGGGAGGGGGGGAACTCCTTTAAACCGTAGTAGAGGTTTGGTAAGGAACGTAGTGTTATCTTTTGAAAATAATGAGTAGTTAGGAGTCTGAATTGAAAAGAAAAGAATGGTTGAAGAAGTGAAGAAAACCTTGAAAGTCTGTAAGTGAATGTGAATAAAAGTAGCTTGTATTTTCCAGTAATAAAGTGTTGCTATCCTTCTTCCCAGATAAAGGAAACAATACAAGAGCATTACACTCTACTTCTGATTAAACCTAATAATAAGGTTTACTGATTATATCTTCCCCAAACTAAACATGTGGTGAATGCATTGCAATTCTTCTATGTTGACAAAATATTACAAGTTTTATTAGCAAAATATAGATAGGAACTTCCATAACTGGAATGTTAAACATGAAAATACACCCTCATATCAACTAACTTTCAAGACAAAAAATAAAATATACCATCCCATTTGCATAGATAATACACTGAATTGCTGATTTTTTTACTTATATAGCAAACATGGGCAATTGAATCACCAGGCAGATAATAGAAGTATTTCCTACTCAAAGCACTTAGGATTTCCACGTATTTCCGTATAATCCTGCACCTGTAGTGTCTAGTGTGGGTAAAAGCTCTGCGTCATCAGAAGAAAATCTTGACTGTCCACAAGAAAGGCTTCTTAAACAATGACTTTTTGAAATTTAGACGTTATAATAGAAGTGGAAATGGTACGTTCATTCGTCACCAGATGGCTCCCCGGACATGGCATAGCGCTAGCACTCAAAGCGGAAGCTGACCGAACCATCAGAATCAGTCTAAGAGGGTCATATAACATGTGTACGTAACATATGACATTGACACGAGCGTGGAATGAAACGTCTGGCGATGAGGAACGTACAAATTTGGAAAACAAAGAGACGAAATAACAATAGTGAAGGGACAAGCAAGGGAACTACCTACATAAATATTTAATGGCTGGCAACCAGGTATTACTTAATTGATAACCTGTTTCCCTGTTGAAATTATTAGGATTTCCATGTATTTCCACAGCTTCCCGTATAATCCTGGACCTGTAATGTCTAGTGTGGGTAAAAACTTGAGCAACTTGGAACATGACATCATGACCCGATGATAGAGTGTTCTCAGCTATTGCCGATTTGCCTGGCTGGTTGAGACGAATATTACGTTCAAGTTTCTTGATACGGGTAACAATGGACCGGCATGTTTGGCCGATGTATACCTTACCGCAAGTACAGGGAATTTCGTATACCCCAGAATGTAAAAGTGGGGACAATTTGTCCTTGGTTTTACTCAGACTGTGAGCAATTTTAGTCAAACACGGTTTTTATATTGTTTTTGTGGAGGACCTTGGTGATTCGATCTGTGGTGTTGTGAATGTAAGGCAAGTAGGTAGTTCCCGTCACTTCTTCCTTGTGTGAGATTTGCTTGGTCGTTTCTCTGGGATGCAGTGCTCTATGAATCTGCAAATTGCTGTAACCATTACCCTTGAACGTGACTTTGAGCGTTTCCATCTCCACCTGGATATTTGATGGCTCACAAATTCGTCTCACCCTCTTGGAGAGTGTCGTGAGAATTACTTGTTTTTGTGCTGGATGGATGGTGAGAATCTGCATGAAGATAGCGACTTGTGTGGGTAGCCTTATGATAGATGGTACGTCCGAAGGAGCCGTCCGGTTTCTTTCTTAATAGAACATCCAAGAAAGGAAGGCATCTGTCTGACTCCATCTCCATAGTGAATTTAATTGAAGGATGTTGCTGATTTAGGTGGTCAGAGTGAACGTCTGCTCCTGGGAAAGTTTTGCAATCCAACAACTGGTTTCTGAATCTCTGCCTAATTATAATGAGGTCTATTTGATACCTTGCAGTGTCTCCAGTTGGTCTTGTCCATGTATACAGCCGTTGTTTGTGGTGCTTGAACCTAGTATTAGCAAGGACTAAATTATGATTGGTGCAGAATACAACCAGCCAACTTCCTCTTTCATTCCCTTGTCCCAATGCAATTCTCCTACTATATTACCTTCTCTTCATTGGCCTACCACTACATTCCAGTCTCCAATCACAATTACATTCTCTTCACCTTTTACGTATTGTATTAAATCTTCTATCTCTTCATATATATTTTGATTTCTTCATCATCAGCTGAACTAGTAGGCATATTGGTTTGGTGGCTATCTTGACAACAATAATCTTTCACTATGCTGGTTATGTAGCTTACCCACTGCCTAATTTTCTTATTCATTATTAAATAACTCCTGCATTTTCCGTTTGATTTTTTGTTGCTAATTCTGTAGTCGCTGGACCAAAAATCCTGCTCTTCCTGCCAACTACATCTAAGTTTAGTCTATGCATCTCCCTTTTCAGATTCTCTAACCTACCACAATGATTCAAACTTCTAAGATCCCACACTCCGCTTTGCAGAATGCCAGTGTTCATCTTCCTGATGGTTGGGGAGGGAACGGGGTTAGTTACTTCCGAGGATACGAAGCTATCTGTATGACTAAATATTAATGATGGCGTCCTCCCGGGTAAAATATTCCAGAGGTAAAATAGTCCCCATTCGTATCTCCGGCTAGGGACTACATGAGAGGGGGCAGCCATTAGGAAGATGTATACTAACATTCTGCGAGTCACAGCGTGGAATGTTATACATACTTCTCCACGCATGTATATTTCTTTTTACAAGTAGCTTTACATCGCACCGACACACATAGGTCTTATGTTGATGATGGGACAGGAAGGGATTAGGAGTGGGAAGGAAGTAGTCGTGGCCTCAATTAAGGTATAGCCCCAGCATTTGCCTGATGTGAAAATGGGGAAACCAAGGAAAACCATCTTCAGGGCTGCCGAAAGTGAGGTTCGAACCCACTATCTCCCAATCACTAGCTGGCCATACACGGACAGATTTTTTCGCAGGCCTCGCCTTTGGGGCCAGATCAGACAGACCACCTGCCAGGCGTGACCTTCAGAGACCCGGCCTGCTGCTCGCCATCAACTGTGACACCAAGCCAGTCGTACTGTGCAACATAATCTGTCAACATTCCAGACCCTCCCGTTAATGGCATGATCCCTTTGTTCTCGGCAGGCCAAGCCTCATCCGCTGGCCTTTCAAACTAGTTTGAAATCCTTGGCGGTCGGGTCTGCCGTACTTAGAACTGTGCGATGGACATCGAAGCAGACAGCGTCCAGAGGAAAAAAAAAATTGCTGTTGCAGCTGATGGAACGTGCATTTTGCTATACCAGTATGTTAAATCATGCAAACAGAAAAATCGATCGAAGTGGATGAAATCGTGGATAGGAGAGCGAGACAGCTTTAGTCACATGAGTCTGATACAACACCTGAGACAAAATGAACGGGACGATTACAAGAATTATTTGCGAACGGACCACAGCGATTATGGTATGCTGTTAGGTAAGCATGTACCGGGCAAGCTGGCTGTGCGGTCAGGGGCACGCGGCTTTGAGCTTGCATCCGGGAGATAGTGGGTTCGAATCCCACTGTCGGTAGCCCTGAAGATGGTTTTCCGTGGTTTCCCATTTTCACACCAGGCAATTGCTGGGGAGGTACCTTAATTAAGGCCATGGCCACTTCCTTCCAACTCCTAGGCCTTTCCTATCCTATCGTCGCCATAAGACCTATCTGTGTCGATGCGACGTAAAGCAACTAGCAAAAAAAAAAGAGAAAAAAGTAAGCATGAATGGATTTTTCTCGTTATTACGTTATTTGTTTGATCCGTTTCAGTCTCATCCTTGGCTTTGACAATATGAAAGTGACTGAGGTATGAGCGATGCTAGTAATGCCATTCCTTATGCAGCCAGTCCCTGGTATGAATGGTATGAAAATATCACTCATAGGGTCAGCTGGTGCATGCATTTCAGTGAGCTTGGCAGACTGATATGCGAGCAACTTCTGACTCGGTGAGGAAAGCAACGGGAAGCTACCTCACTCCTCATTTCCCTAGTACGCTTCTTCAGTGATGCCTAGGCTATGACAGCTGTTGGCATAGCTCTGGAGGATCAAACCAACCTTCGAGCTGAATACCAAACATATACAATGACTTGTTTACTGGGCGAGTTAGCCGTGCGCTTGAGGTGCGCAGTTGTGAGCTTGCATCCGGAAGTAGTGGGTTCGAATCCCACTGTCGGCAGTCCTGAAGATGATTTTCTGTGGTTTCCCATTTTCACTCCAGGCAAATGCTGGGGCTGTACCCTGATTAAGGCCACGGCCGCTTCCTTCCAACTCCTAGCCCTTCCCTAACCCATCGTCGCCATAAGACCTATCTGTGTCGGTGCGGCGTAAAGCCACTAGTAAAAAAAACTTGTTTTGCATAGCTATTACTGGAGAACAGTCTAATTGAAAGCATGTTTACTGTGGATATTGTAGCTTCTAAGCTGAAGAAGGAGGAAAGGAGGATACTGAAGAACGCTTGATTACGACACTGTGACACCTCATGTTTAATTGTCAGAGAGACAGCCGCTCTTTGTACATTTCAATAAATTTATCTAGCAGTACCTTTGTCCACTCCATGCTTTCCTTACAAGAGGCTTGATCTGTGAGGCGAGGTCTTTCCGTTGAGGCGCTGACAACAGACCTCGCCTGTAGCAGATGATGCCTCGAACTGATCCCGCTCACTAACGAGCGGTCCTAGCCTGTTGGAACGCGTCACAAAAGGCCTCGCCTGTCACAATTCCTTTCCGTGTATGGCCAGCTAATCACTGGACACTGGCTGCAAGCGACTGCAGCTATTGAGCTTGGTCCATGCAAGTACAATCCAAACATGTAGTTTAAACTAAGGATGACACAGGGATGTATGCAATTCATAAGAAAAGAGGTTATT
The DNA here is from genome assembly GCF_040414725.1 of Anabrus simplex. Lineage (NCBI taxonomy): Eukaryota > Metazoa > Arthropoda > Insecta > Orthoptera > Tettigoniidae > Anabrus > Anabrus simplex. The sequence continues at coordinate 174,686,639 of NC_090266.1, read as the reverse complement.
CTAAATTGTTAGCTAATGTTCACATGTGTAATTAAAATATATGTAGTTGCCAAAAGTGATACCTACCTTTCCTGCTTCTTCTTCATTGCAAGCCATAACAATAACTTGCACTTCGCACTGCACAACCATGCGCCAGAAGTCATTAACAGTGTGGGGCAAGGGTGCTTGGCTGGCAATATAAGCCGGGGAGCCGCTGGCTCCCTTGATGTAGTTTGCATTGATGTAATCACTTCCTGGTACACCAGCATATCCGTCCAGAATCACTCGGCTCTCATCAACTGAACAACAGCAACAACTGTCATTAATATTACACTATATATAAAATAACACTGATATTACTGGAACAAAGAAGTGAAGTAAAAAGGAGCAAAAGAAAAAAGGAGGGGTTAATGTAGCATTGTAGGCTGATGTCCGGCTCCATGGCTATATGATTAGCATACTGACCTTTGGTCCAAATGGTCCTACGTTCAATTCCGGCTGGATTGGGGATTTTAACTTTCATTAATTAATTCCTCTGGCTCAGGGGCTGGATGTTTGTGCAGGCTTCGGCATTAGAATTCACTTTAGGTAACGGCCTATCCTCACTGATGCATAGGTCGCATATACAGCGTCAACTCAAAAGACCTGCACCAGGCCACTCCAAAGGCCACACTGTTCTTATTATTATTATTATTATTATTATTATTATTATTATTATTATACATTGTAATACTAAAAACAATGTAATATATATAATATTCTGTTATTGCATTCTTGGCAGTTTTTTTTCTACCTGTTTAATGTCGCACTAACACAGCAAAGGTTTTCTGCGACAGAAGGATGGGAAAGTGCCAGGGTCGGGAGGGTAGTGGCCGTGGCCTTAATTAAGGCACAGCCCAAGCATTTGCTTGAGGTGAAAATGGGAAAACAATCGAAAGCCATCTTTAGGGCTGGCAACGGCGGGATTTGAGCATACTACCTCCTAAATGCAAGCTCACAGCTGCGTGACCTTAACTGCATGGTCAACTCGCTCAGTCTTGTCAGTTTTACAAATCCTCACATCACAACGCAAGTTTCTCCTCATAACAAATATGAGTGTGTGTGTGCACAAGTGTGCATATGTGTATGAAGGGGAAAGGGGCGTAAGGACTGTACAATTTATGAGACATAGAAAGAATTTGGGAATTGCAAAAATCAACCCTTAAAAAAAAAGTACAACAAAAGATGACACAACTTAGTGATGACAGGGAAAGTTGTTTGGGCAGTATGAATACGTAACCCTGCTTCCAATGCAACGCCGTACAAACACGAGACCTTGTTTTACTATTATTCAGTTTTATGACTGAGACTGTGTGTTTGCAAGGGTATTTAGAGCCACACATAGTACCTAATTTTCATACCAATGCGCGAATAATGCGGGAACTCTTTTTGTTCCAAGTTCTTATAAAACACAAGAAGGCCACCTACAAAACTGTAACACCTATCTCTCAAAATCGTGTTACACTGAAGCCTTGCCAGTTCTTTGAAATTTGAATGAAGCCTGCTTAAAATATACAGAAAAAAGGTTTCATAAATATGTTTAATTGAGGCAACAGTTCTTTGAAATTTCTTAACCACTGTTGAATAGCTTAAGGGCTTCACAGTAACTATCAATGTTACAATTCGACAAATCACCTGGATTTTACAGATCAAAATTCTTCAAAATTGTAAATGATTTTCAAACAATGAAAGTTCCATCTTGAAAGCAAGATTCAACTAATTTTTGCTTTGGAAAGAGGCATTTAAATCAATCAAATGGTTTGTAATGTCAACTAAAAAGGCACGGTGCTCAAGGAATGTGGAAGTAGTGGGTATCAGAAGACTAAAAGGAATGAGGAATGCATACTGGATTTCTAAATTAGTAAATTAATTCTTCAGTCACAAAGATAATTGTTGCTACATGTATGATGTCACAGAGGTAACAGAAGATATGAAGCCTTGGTAGAAGAGACTGTTAAATATATACCACAATGTTACATGTAATTAAGGGTACACAGGTGGTTGGTGGAAAGAACAAACTGAGTGCAGATAAAAATATAGTCTCATAATCGAGGAGTTCCAAGTCCCGAGAGTCTATTGAAATGATGATAAGGTCATAGCCTACTTATTGCGTCTCTTTTGACTTACGGTAGGAAAGTTCTGTCCTAAATTTACCACCCTCAGTCTCCATCAATTCTCTGCAACTAAGCATTCTTTAATGCTTTCATTTCATATTTTTAACGGTAACCTGAATATACAATGATGAGCAAAAAAAGCTTAACACTTGGTCTTTTTGGAGAAATGATAATTTAATGTACTAAAATGATACTCAGAATGCAAAAATCTTCATGAATTCCTGAGGCGCCACTCATTACATCTTATTATATCCTTATTTAAACAAAAATCATCATTTTATTCAAGAAAAGGACATGTAAAACGGGAGTAAATAGAAGAAGTAACAAACCGTTCCTTTACCATCATTCAAACTACCGTCCTACAATGTCACTTTAATATACCCCTGGCCTAACGAAGTGCCCAACCACCTGAAAGCTGCTCTGGACACTCAATAATGGGTATTGCCACAATCTGAAGCAACAACAATCTGCATTCAACATCCTGGAAATTAAGGTGGCAAGGTCATTGTGTGTTAGCATTCCATTCTTGAAGAACTGTCAATAGCTTGGCCAGGGTAAGAAAATTTTGACAACAAACTCAACAAACACACGCTCAATGGGCTTCATGCTGAACAGTCCAAAGTAAAGATTTCTGTCTCTAAGAAACCTGACATGCACTGAGCAGCATGAGGACGGGTGTTGTCGTGCAATACAACAAAGTTTTCTCAGATATATTGCACTAAAGACATGACAAGTTCAAGAGGATTCTCCTCTATGTACATTTAGTGCCCCCTTTCGGATGAACATCAGCTCAGTCCAGGTATGAGAAGTGATCACCCCACCCTGTACCATGATGGAAACTCCTCTGTAGTTCGTTCTTGCCAAGAAGGTACAGGTAACATTATGCTCACCAAGTCTCGACACACTTTACCCGTTCCATCAGTAGAGCTGAGATTGAACCTGGATTCATCTGTGAAGAAAATATTGCTCCTGTGTCTTATTATGATATTTTTACCGAGCTCGATAGCTGCAGTCGCTTAATTGCGGCCAGTATCCAGTAATCGGGAGATAGTGGGTTCGAGCCCCACTGTCGGCAGCCCTGAAGATGGTTTTCCGTGGTTTCCCATTTTCACACCAGGCAAATGCCGGGGCTGTACCTTAATTAAGGCCACGGCCGCTTCCTTCCAATTCCTAGGCCTTTCCTATCCGATCGTCGCCGTAAGACATATCTGTGTCGGTGCGACGTAAAGCAAATTGAAAAAAAAAAAAAAAAAAAAAAAAAAAGATATTTTTGAGCAAATTGAAGTGATCAAACCGATGCTGGCATGTCAAATGGTGACAGATCTACCTTGCTTAGGGCACTATGATCTGAAGGCGACTAGTGGCGTGACTAGTTGCAACACTATTTGCCAGAGGATTTAAGTACCGGGTGATCAGTTGTGCAACTTGTGAATAATTGCTCAGTTCACACTGGGGAAGTCACTAGGCCGGCCCCGTGGTGTAGGGGTAGCGTGCCTGCCTCTTACCCGGGCTGGTTTGAGGTCCACTCAACCTACGTGATTAGAATTGAGGAGCTATCTGACGGTGAGATAGCGGCCCCCGTCTAGAAAGCCAAGAATAACGGCCGAGAGGATTCGTCGTGCTGACCACACGACACCTCGTAATCTGCAGGCCTTCGGGCTGAGCAGCGGTCGCTTGGTAGGCCAAGGCCCTTCAAGGGCTGTAGTGACATGGGGTTTGGTTTTTGAATAGTCATGGTGTCCTGTAATGAACTTCTCCTTGCTCTTCAATTAAAAACGAAAATCCGTACGGTTGGAAAAATGCAAAAACAGCCTATGTCTGTTTCTCGACAAAATAGAGGATTATATTGTATCAAACATCGGTTAACTATCTAAGTGCAGGCTACAGTAAATTTTTCAACTGTTGTCTCATGTCGAAATTACCATTTTACTAATTACTTGGCTGCATAAAGGAAGATATAACGGGAAACGACACAGGACTAAACAAGTGCTTCCCAGCAGAAAAAATATTGGTCCCCACACTGGAATAAATCATGCCACAGTCGTTACTTTGTTTCTCATAATAAATCCTTTATAATTACACGTAATTTTGAAAAATTTCTGGCGGCGTTAAATCCATCATAAATAGTAATATCCCTGGATGATCGCTTTATGCTCACCATTTACATACAAAACTTGCAGCGCAAGACTACACAGTTAGCTCAGAGAAGTCTGCTAGAGCACTCTGAACCTCGTGACTTGCACGGTCCCCATAGAATCGAAAAATCTATATCGATATGACAAGATGGTAAATATACCATGCCATAGCACATATCAATAGCAGAGAGCAGGGGCAGCTATTGACTAAAATGTTAGAGTGGGCCATATAATATTATTGTTGTTTCGTATTAAACAATGTTTTATATTTTACATTTATTGTTGCCAATATTGCCATTATCACCATTCCATACAACACAACATTCGAAACAAATTTTAAAATAATAGTTTATGGCTTCTTATTTGTAAATATATCTTCTTCTCCTGTGCTTGGATGAAGCAAGTTTTGATCCATCTTTAAACATGATTATAATTTCTTTTTGTTGATGAGGTTCTAATATTTTTATTTCTAACTTTATGCTCATAGGTATAGAAGAAAATGGATTTGTTTATAAAAGTTCTACTTCATTTTCCTATGTCGCAGAAAATCAACATGTTAAAGTAAAAAACACATTAATTTATAGAAATTAATTTCATTCACACAGAATTTACTAACACACTTGTACTTGGAACACCAGACAACTGAAACTGCAAAATAAATTTGTATAAAATCTTAACTTAAATAGGCTGTGAACCATGACATGGAGTACACCCATCTTCCCTAAATCGCTTCGACCTTACAAACAGACAGAAGCAGGAAGTGAAATAGAGAGATATTCTATTTCACTCCAATGCAACGTTATGGGCCAATTCTTCAGGCCCTTGAAGATAAAATCCTTTCATAGCACAGAAAAATTTGCAAGAGAGTGATATGTCCACTGTTTTCTCACCCAGCCCCTCGCTCCATATACTTTACATGGAATGTTCTGTATAGTGGCCCTCGCTATTGTTATACACTGTATGAGAAAGTCACAAACTTAAACTACGGTTGAGTTATGTACAGTGAATTATTTTTAGAAATTCGAAAATATCTGCAATGTTATAATTTTTTAAATATTAATAAAACAAATTTTGTGCTATACGGCCTAATGGCCCTTAATGACACAATGCCCCTGGTAGAGAGCAAGTTAAGACAAATTTAACCTGCCATAACCTTCTCTCAAGTAAGCAACCTTGAACTGATTTGAGAGCCATATGCGATAAGCATGAGCAACAAAATCTAACAAGCTTTACACTAATCGATACCTTAGATCTTTAATATGGTATACAACACTTCACACTTCTCTTGAGACCACACAAAAAAATGAGTAGAAACAGCTATGATGTCACAACCAGCTCAGACCCGTGCGTTGATAAATGGACAAGCTTTATCGGCATGGCTGAGGCCAGTGGGTTAAAGGTAAATTTTAATCCTTTCAAAATTAGCAAGATGCTACCCAGTATTATGCCTCTGGTGTGCTGACATTGCGAACGAATAGATCAGACTTGCTTTTGGCTCTCCTACCTTCCTTTCACGAACAGCAGATTTATGTTTCATGGCAAAAATTGTCTCTTTTCTGCACAGTTCACTGACATTTCACACTTCACAGAATAGGACTGCCCTGTCAGTCAAAAACACATCATCACCGAATTCCTTAACAAATTTATTTAAGCTGGCTTTTGCTTTTCTTTAGGCACAATGAGTAACTATCCTTTAAACATCAAGAAAAAAATTCAGAAATCTTTACACATCACTTGCAGAAATACCAGGTTTAACGGATGAAGAAAGTGAACTGAAAGCACTATACAATTGTAAATTACTTGAATTCATTCTTTTCTTAAATTCGTGACATGACATTTTCAGTAGCAAGATAAGGACAATCAGCCTCATTTAGCTAGTCTTCAATACTTTAACAAAAGAGCTTGCAGGCACTTGAGTTTATCTGCAGCACTTTTAAATAAAGTACTCAGTACAATACAACATGTAAAATCCATATTACTAACAAAGTGAGCACCATAAATGCTGGATGTGCAGTCACAAAACTCAACTGTGGCCAATGGATTAGCCCAGAAATGAGCCTTCATGACACCTTGTATCACAGTGAGACATACAATACCACCTCACCCAATCCATTTCCAGAAAAATGTATACACATTGAGAGGATAAATCTAAGTGACCACATCTCTTCATACCACGGATATTTACAATACAGAAGTACAAACTAGGCAATAACAAGGAGAAACTGAAATATTTTTGGGAAACTTACGTATCTTATTTTTTGGATACAAAATCAAGAGGTTCAAAAACAATCTAAATTCACTAGCTGTATTCTGTATTCTCCAGCTCATGCATATATAAATCACATTTATGGTACACCAAAAATATAAAATATAGTTCTGATTTAAAGACAACAGTCAAAAGTATTTTATGAAGCACGATAATTTCTCCAAAAAACCACATAATGGCTTCCAGAAGAAAAGAGTGGAGTATTTTTATAGTACATGAAGATTTCCCAATTATGTCTTTCAGCACGGCTGACTTGATGTGTCGATCTAGCTAGCTCCTTTCCGGCCTTGATAATCTGGTCCACGCACTGTAATCGGAGTAGTTTCATAGCTCGACACTTGGCGCTGGCGGCCTAACTTTTTGTGGTAGAAATGCCTACTCCTCTACGGAAAAGATATTGACTTTGATTGCCGATTTATCATAATTTAGAGGTATGGAGAGTGTTACATATGTTAATACCGTTAAAATGATTAATCCTAAAGACTACTTTAGTTGATATTCACCAAAATAATGTCATGAAATGAAACTGCGGAGAGGTAGTGTAGTCCAGCTGACGTTCTGATATTGACTTTGATTGTCGATTTATCTTAATTTAAAGGAATGAAGGAGTACGTTGAATAGGCTAATACTGTTAAAATGATTAATTCTAAAGGCTACCTTTGTTGATATTTGTCAAAGTAATATTGTGAAATGAAACTGCGGAGAGATAGAGTAGTCCAACTGATGTTTCTTAACTGTGAGGAATAATAGTAATTACTTTTATTATCCATAGCATTTAGATATATAGTAGAACTTACCACAATACTTATCAAGTTTTGGAAATGAGACAAAGTCTCTCATAGTGCATTGTCACTGCCGGTGGCTCCAAGTAGCCTACGCAGTGGCCTCCACGGTATGCACTAGCCATGTGTCTTGGCGGGTGTGCTATTTACCAACTGATGAGCCCAATTTAGCACACGGGGGTGAAACGCTAGAAACCAGGAATGAGTTACCTGGAAAATTTATAATGTCTAATAACGAACCAACTACAATGGCATTAAGAATTTTCTCATTCAGGACAAATATTTCAGGTTCCCTATGGGAATCAACATCTATGTCATGAAGTTGATCATCCGAGAGTTCTCTGTTTTCTGCCCGTGTTGCTACTTCATGTTCTTTTGCCTTGCTCGGCACCTGCCAGTCGAGGTGCCACATAGTTTTATCATTGTCTGCTCGGTGATCTGTCCTGGTTAGAGTTATTATGCTCAAAGAGAAGTTGATTTATTTACATGAAAATGTGTTCAAGCACGAAGGCTTTCATGTTTTTGATACAACAAAACAAATCATGATTTGTAAGTTCTGCAATTCAAGAACTGACTGGTTGGGGGAACACATGTGCAAATAGTACTGTCAAGATAGTGAACTTCATAAGAAAAACTACTGCATCTACTTGTGTATTAGACAACCCTGGCTTTTTGAGACAAAGAAAATAAAAAAATAAATCTTGCATACAAGAACCCCCCCCTCCAACCATAATTCGTCAGAGAAGAAAGATTCTGCTTCAAAGCAGGTACAAGCCTTACTGCACTTCCGACGACATCACACAAATTTGTGAATAGTTTTGTCCCTACGACCCGCGCAATGCAAACACGCAGCAAAGTCATGCGGTGCACCTGTGTTTCATAGTTAAGAAATGTCAACCTTCGTAAAGTAGACCTACTGCAGCTCTGATGACGTTGCACAAATAGGCGAATAGTTTCGTGTCCGTCTGACCCATGCAATGCAAGCATGCATCAGTCATGCTATAATGTCTTTTTTGTAGTTAAGAATGTCCGCCAGCATAATAGTTAGCACAATTAGCTGCCGTTCTCGGGGGCCTGAGTTAAATTCTTGGTACCGTACTGGTACGGTGCATGCAGCTCCACTCCATTGGGGATGTGCCTAAAAAGAGCTACAACACCCCGGGATGAGGAAACAAGTTTACTTTAGTAAGCAATATTCATGGTTGTTGCTATTAACATAGCAGGTAAGATCATTAACAAAGTGATCGTTTAATATCTCGTAACATGGGCCAATAAACGTAATTTTTGGAGAGAAGTGGTTTAAAATGCGATAAAAGCAATCCATTCATAACAACTGTTTTACTCAGCAATGTATGTAACAAATAATAATAATAATAATAATAATAATAATAATAATATTATAATTTTAGTCCCCACTGACTACTTTCATGATTTTTGGATACGCCATGAAAACAATACTACGCATTAATTTTTTAAAATGGAGACAACGATATTAATGGTCCGTTATTGGACATTATAAATTTTCCAGCTAACTCATTCCTGGTTGCCAGTGTTTCGCCCTCGTGTGCTAAGCTGGGCTCATCAGTTGGGCGAATCACTGGCAACCAGGAATGAGTTAGCTGGAAAATTTATAATGTCCAATAACGGACCATTAATATTGGTATTATAAATTTACTCATTCGGAACAAATATTTCAGATTCCCTATGAGAATCGACATCTATATCATGGAGACAACGAACGTACAAAATTATATATTATGATAATAAAACGTATTACCACCACACCTGTACATATCCATAAATGTTGCAAGCTTTCCTATTCTTCATTTTTATTCTTTCAGTTGTGGAACATCTAGCACTATCCGGACACTTGATAGCATACCTAACCTCAACAAAGTGGTCTCTCTTATCTCGGGATAATTATAGAGAACAAGCATAAAATATACTTAAAAATAAAGATAATGCTTTTAACAGCTGCAGTTATCCAAAGAATGCTTCAAGTCACTATGTATTACATTCGGAAGTACAACTCGTAACATACGCTAGTTATCAGCTGGTTTGTTGGCACGCTTTCTACAGCACGGCTTTATTCGGAAGGGGTTGCTTCTGTTACATATACACCAACTGGGAATAACAGACACCATCTCCAGAAACCATTTTAGAATAGATTCTCACTTTTTGGATTCTATAGTTGGAAACAAAACAGTTTTTAAAAGTTTCAAAAAGACAGGTTCTTGAATGCTCTCGATGGCAGTGAAGACGACATCATTTGGAATGACGACACGCTGATAGCAGGGAAGTTGGTGGCACAAAACGACAATAATCCAAATGAAAGTCGTGATCATGTTTACTGCGTGGTAAGTCTACTGCTCAACTGACAGAGACAAATGACTGGCCATTAAGTTGTTTTATTAATATTGCATAATACGATAATAAGATACCCTTATCCCTTTTCACTTCGAGGATGAAGTGACTAATCTTCGTAGCAGTTTTTACAACCGAATGCCCTTCTTGATGTAAACCTCTTCAGAGGAATTAATGAGATGAAACGAATGACGTGATAAAAGAGTAACTAAACTGACTATATTTACTTTATATGTAGGCCTAAAAGTCATGTGTTGTCGCCATTTATTGTCCTTTTAAATTTAGAAATACTGCCTTCCAATGAAAACAGCCAGTAAAACTCAGAATACATTCATAAGTTTGTTAAAGAACAGTGTAGAATGTTTACCTGTACAATCTATAGTTCTTTATAACCTAGAAGTCATATGATTCATAAGTTTGTTAAAGAACAGTGTAGAATGTTTACATGTACAATTTATAGTTCTTTATAACCTAGAAGTCATATGATTCATAAGTTTGTTAAAGAACAGTGTAGAATGTTTACATGTACAATTTATAGTTCTTTATAACCTAGAAGTCATATGTTCACTGCACAAAATTTGAGGTTATTGCATATTGGATAACTTTTGGAGGCAAATGTTCTGCTGGAGAAGGTGTATGATCCCTTTTTATTGCAGAGGCTGGTGATCTACCAGCAGCAGGCACCTTAAGGAATGCTGAGCTGCGGTTTTGTCATGTGGAGTGTCTGAAAAGTGATGTTGCCAATAAGATAATCATTACTCTGTCTGATGAAATGACACATCGAAAGGGCCAGCATGTTTTTGGCATATTGTTTAAGATACTGGGGTGTAGCGAGAAACCTGACATGTTTGTTGCTGATGTTAAGGTGCTGGAGAGTACAACAGCTAAGGAGTATAACCAAGCAGGGACTGGTTACATCAGCAGAAATCAATACATTCAGGTTTTTAACAGATTTTATTCCCAACCTGTTTGAACGGGCTAACAAGAATGTATATTTCCAGGGTTGACTGTCCCTGAAGGGAACTCCTGTTTTGTTCTTCATAACAAATGTCTGCTATTAATGAAAAGTTGTTTTTCACATCTTGCACCCCATTGTACAACCAGTAAATGGAGGGATACTTCGACTCATCTGGTAATTCAATCGACACAGTGTAGAGCTTTTGAAAAAGTTTGGTGTGAGTTTTTGGAATGTTGTGTGTGGGGTGAGTGACTGCCAAGTATATGACCAAGTGTGTTGAGTACCTGCTAGTACTGCTTGGAGACAGTCCCATAGTCATTCAATGTTGGCTGCATGAATTAAATCTGCTGGGGTATCTATGGAGTAGTGAACTTCCTGAATTGAACAAGTGTATGACAAAAGTAAAGATGTTATTTTGAACAAGCATAAGCAGAAAACACAGGTATATGCAGTACCTTCAGATGAAACAAAAGGTCTTTTCAGAGCAAAGTTATTACCATTTTCCGTGGTAACCACACTAGATGGAATGCATGGTCTTATGCAGTCCCCAACATCGAAGAATAACTTGTGGATAATTGTGAGTTCTTCAAAAACAGTGAAGAATGTAGTTCTGCTATCCAATGTGTAAAAAAAACATTACCTCAGAAACTTGCAAAATGATTCTGTCAGGAGACTTTTATTGTTGAGCACTGCAAAGACACTGTATCGATTGAATTACTGGAGGAGTCAAGGTATCCTTTCATTCACCGGCTGTACAATAAGTTATAAGATGTGGAAAAAAGCTTTTCATTAATTGCAGGCAGTTGTTTCGAAGAACAAAACAGAAGTTTCCTTCAAGGACAGTCAACCCTGGAAATATCCATTCTTGTTAGCCCATTCAAACAGTTTGGGCATAAAATCTGTCACAAACCTGAATGCAGTGATTTCAGCTGATCCACCAGGTGCTTTAATATGTTCTGTTGGCAAATTATTTTAAAGAGACAGATTACGTCTAACTACATTGATTTTACCTTGGGGAATTGTATAAAAAGTCTGCTTTTCTTGTGAGATTTATCTCAGACAGCATTCCAGGAAGGTTATTTTGCCATCAAGAATCTTGCTGTTGAAAATTTACAGGATGGTAGAGATATTGAGGGAGGGACTGGAGTAGGTGGAGCAATGTCGAAGCTTATTAAGTTAGGGGACAGATCCTTTCTTATGTTACAGGAGTTGTTTTGTTTTGTAATGACTTTAAATAACTCATCAAAAAGAACATTATGTTTCTTGGAAAATTCATTAAAATATCCCATGGAATTGAACCACTGATCTATATGAATGAAAATATTTTCAAGAATGTTCAAAAGTGCACCTCTATTTTCAATACGTAAAATACTGAGATCTTGACATAATGTGGTAAAAGAATGATTGAAATCTGTCATGTCGGCATTCGTGGCAGAAAATTTATTATATTTCTTAGCGTTGACATATTCTTGATATAATTTCTGCCAGTCTGGTCCACAAGGCTCACTGCACATGGCATACATTTCAATTTATAAAACTCCAGACTCTGAAAACTTACAATACTGTCGCTGTTGACTCTACTTGAATGAAAAAATAAGGAATTAGTATTGTTGGTCTTGAACGCTTCCTTAAAATTTATCTTTTGAAAATATTATAAACTTTATACCCTTTATTATTAATGTAAGTGAAGGTGATGAACTTTTCTTTTCATTCTTCGAATCACTAATGTGTGTACTAGAATATCTATATATATATATATATAATTTGAACATGTAATGCAATATTGTGAGAAAACTGCAAAACAAACGCCTATGTGTTATACATCAAAAGAAAGGTCTCTATCTCAGGATTACTAGAAAAATATTATTAATTTCATTAACCCCTTTATTTGCATAAAATAGACATATTCTAATAATACAAGGCCTACGCAATTGCAGTTAATTATACGCGCCGGCAGATGGCTCTACGAAAGTTGTCTCTGCTGATTTTTCTATGTCAGCCTGATAGAGGGTTCTGTGGAAGTTGTCTATGCAGGCCTTTCTCTGTTATTCCAATAGATGACTTTGTAAAATCATGTTATCACCAGAATGTAAGTTGTTGCTCCATGTTGGTTCCAATAAGCGAGAAACAGAAAGGAATCCATCTCACAATATTCAATATTTCCAAAAGTCCTTTATTTGACTCAAATAGTAATTTACTCGCAAAATACGATGCCGTGGGTGTTTCATTTAACTGCATTTCCCGGACGATGGTTGTGCGAGTCCGTGAATGTGTGTCCACATGATCAGCTGATCTTGCAATGCCATGTTTTGACTGCCACGGGAGTGTGCTGTCCATGCACAATCTTGGCCATTTCATTACGAGCACACACAGCGCTACTGTATCAGTAAAAGGGTATTCTCTCAGACGGTGGTTCTTTCAGTGCATATAACTAACGGTGCTTGCTTATCTCATTGTCTGCACGGAACAGAAGCAAAATAACAGATTCCGTTTGTTGTTTTTAGTTGTCAGGAGTACACTTATATGGATGCATATTTTTCCCTCAAATGAAATGAACTGCAGTTACTGGGTAAACGAGACTGCAGAGCACGTTGAGTGCTAGCTGTTTTATTCCGCAGCGCCATTGTGGCATGCTTTATCCACAGCGCCATTATGGCACATCTGATTATTTTTTCATAGAAAAAGCACCACTGCGTTAAATTTGGAGTGCACTGATAGAAGGATGTCCGTTTTCTTTTCATGGTTACTTATTTCTTGATTGAATATAATGCTACCTAGCATAAAGCCAATTATTGTTCTATTCTGATACTGAAGAGAGAGAGAAAGAGTTTTATATTTTCTTTTGTGAAATGAGTTCTGTGCGTAGGACAGGATACTCAAGAAGGTGTGTTGTTTTACGAAGCACTGCAGATGTCAGAGCTCGAACTAAGTTAATTATATCTGCAATGGGAAAGAAGTCTGTTGGCTCAGAACAGTGTTCACGATGAAACGCCCATTCAATTATGCAGGGAAGGATTATTCAATGAAATCTCTATGCACTGCCAAGCACAATATTTCGGTGTGGAAATGTAAATGGACATTTTAAATCGTGTTATCACAATGGTTTGGTTTATTTTCCACAACCTCAAGTAAAAGATGTACTTAAAGGTATGATGCTACATGATAAGGATTTTATGAACCATATAAGGCAGTATAATAGTACAACATCCTTTCCATCCTTCTCTGCTAACCACAACCACATTCCAGGATTAGGTCCTTACTGTTTTTAAGATTGAGGATATGATTTAAAGATACATTTCAGACTTACTGCCTACTGAAAATTACCAAACATTATATGGCCAGCTTTATGTGATAGATTCAAGTCTTGCGAACAGAACTCGTCGTGAAATTCTATAAATTCCTCTCTTAATACAGAGGCAACTGAAGAACTCTCCAATAGTTTGTTAAGTAACCCATAAACTACATCATATCATAATGCTGGCAAAGCAATCAGGGCTAGGAGTGGAAAGGAAACAGCTCTGAGCTTAATTCAGGTTCAAACCCACTATCTCTCGAATGCAAGCTCACAGCTATGCATCCCTAACAGCACAGCCAACTCGTTCGGTCTGTTCTTGACCACAAGGCTAATTGTAGTACTGTACGCGCACTTTTAATGATAGATTTTTGTACTTTGAGAGGAGTAAGAAGGGAGCACTGCCGGTTCCGGTAAATACTGCCAACTGAATAGAAATGAAATCTGGATTGAATCGATAATATGATCGATCGATATGAATTTTCTAAACCTTTATTATCTTAATGCCAACAACTGTGTCACACACACAATATATAATACTATATAATATTTCCCGATGCGAAACGTGTTCCTAGCATGAATTCTATAGTTTGGCTTTGCTGTGTAAACAACTACAGTACGAGTACGTAAAGTGTACGCCAGATGTCGTACAGCGATGATAAGCGATTCTTAGTTTGTGTTTCATAGGTTGCCAATACAAATCTCGAAAGATAACCGAAGTCGACCGATTCAGCACTAGGGTGTAAATCTATCGTTAAAAAGTGCGCAGATAGTATATATCTGCATAATGAATTAATCTGTAACAGCATGTTATGTATGTTTATCTCTTTTGACCATAACAGCAAGCGGTGTAGTTCAGTACTGATAATAATTTGTAAGCTGTGCACATAAGATTTGTGGCAGAACTTCAGTGAGTGTGAAGGAAAAGGAGACAACCTGGCAGGATGAAAAGGTTAAGGAGGTTGTTAAACAAAAGAAGAACGCATGGCAAGGATAGAATGGAGATAGGAAAGAAGGAAGTAAGATTAAGTATCAGGAAACTAAAAGTGAGTGTAAAAAAGTTGTAAATGAGGAAAAGAAAATATGCTGGGAGAGATGCAGACAAGAATTGAAAAAGGATGTACATGGTGGAAAAAGGAAGTTATATGGATTGACTAAAAGTAATAGAAAAGAAAAAGCTTCACAAAACAAGTGAAGGAAGAAAGTGGAAATGTAATAACAGACCCACAGGAGATAAAGAATAAAAGAGAGAGTAGTGGTAAATCAGGATGATCCAGAAGTGGAGACTGATACTGCAGTGGCAGAGGTGAAAATGGCTGTTAAACAAATGAAAACAGGAAAAACAGAAGGGATGAATGAATTATGTGTGGAAATGGTAAAGAAAGCAGGACCTATTGGTCTACATTGGTAATATAGGCTGCTATGGTGTATATGGAGGAAAAAGCAAGTACCCAATGATTAGTGTAAAGGTGTAATAATACCAGTATTTACGAAAGTTGACAGGAAGGTGTGTGACAATTATTGAGGAATTACACTGCTGTCACGAGCAGCAAAAATATTGGAGAGACTAACAGAAAGGAGGATGAGATGAAGGATGGAAAGAAATGTACAAGAAGAACAGTGGATTCCGACAGGGCAGGCCAACGATAGACCCTATATTCACCATGACATTACTGATGGAAAAACTGTGGGAATATGGATGATGATGTTTGTTATTTAAAGTGGCCTAACAGCTAGGTCATTGGTCCCTAATGTTACAAGATGTAACAAAATTATATGATAATTTAAAAAAAATATATCCACTGACTAGAATTCAAAATAAATGATGATGAAGGATGATTATGAGATGAAAATCAGTGGATCTAATTCAAAATGCCTTATTTTCTAATAAAATTATAGAAAATATAGATATAGGCGTTGCCTTGAAGTGCAGAAATATATTATCATTCAAACTAGAGCCCGGCTCCATGGCTAAAGGGTGGTGTGCTGGCCTTTGGTCCAAAGAGTCCCGGGTTCGATTCCCGGCTGGGTCGGGGATTTTAACCATCATTGGTTAATTCCAATGGCTCGGGGGCTGGGTGGGTGTGCCGACTTCAGCATTAGAATTCATTACAGGTAGGGCCCCATCCTCACAGACGTGCAGGTCGCCTATACGGCGTCAACTCGAAAGACCTGCACCACACCTCTTCGGAGGCCACATGCCATTAAAAAAAGTGAAATTAGAAGTGAAAATACCAGGCGAGTTAGCCATGTGGTTAGGGGCGCGCAGCTGTGAGCTCGTATCTGGGAGATAGTGGGTTCAAATCCCACTGTCGGCAGCCCTGAAGATGGTTTTCCGTGGTTTCCCATTTTCACACCAGGCAAATGCTGGGGCTCTACCTTAATTAAGGCCATGGCCACTTCCTTCCTATTCCTAGACCTATCCTGTCCCATAAGACCTATCTGTGTCGGTGCAATGTAAAGCAAAAAAAAAAAAAAAAAGTGAAAATAACACATTAAAATACAAAAACACAAACTAAAATAGAGTCAATGGGATAAAAGCATAGTTAACCAAAAAATACACTCATACAAAATACATTATCACACACGATAAAAAAGGCCACTATCCCTCATAAAATGGATGATGAGTTCCACTGACTGCTTGTCATGAGGGAAATGGCATTCAGAAGTTGTAGACTACGGCGCAGATCGGCCAGGTCCACGCACTCCATAAGGATGTGTACCACGGTTAGATGACCGCCGCAAGTACACACCGGGGGGGCGTTCACCCTTCAATAGGTAGGAGTGTGTTACCAAGCCATGGCCAATCCGAAGACTACATATTACCACTGTTTCTCTCCGAGAAATAGAGTCGGCCGTTCGCAGTTCCTTTTATCGCTCTCAGCTTATTTGGGAGAGTGGTGGCCTGCCACTCCATCTCCCAATGGGTCATAACCAGATATCTCTGCTGAGAGCGAATGTCACTGGCAGGAACCCTGTAAGACAACAGCTTCCTTGGGGTAGCCTTGTCACCTAACTCGTTTCCATCTACACCCACATGGCTAGGGAGCCACATAAACATAATTCTGGTGCCAGCATCCGAACACCCAGTCAACAGGTCCTGGATCCTCTGCACCAGAGGGTGCCGAGGGAAACATGTATTTATAGATTGTAGCGCATTCAAGGAGTTGGTACACAGCAGAAATTGTCGGCGCTCATCGGACAGTGTGTACCGCAGAGCTTGACAGATGGCATAGAGTTCGGCTGTGTACACACTACAGATTTTTGATAGAGGAAAAAAGAAACCTGTTATTGTCAACAACGAACGCACAGCCTACTCCCGCTTCTGCCCTCGAACCATCCGTGAAAACAACGACCAAATCAGGGTACCAGCCAACAACAGACTGGAAGTGTCTCCGATAAATGAAGGGGTCCGTGTTTTCCTACACACCGGTGTGCAATTCAAGAATGATTTCAGGTCGTTGTACTATCCAAGGAGGTACCCTACTTGGTCTCCTGACAGGACAAGGAACCCGAACGTACAACAAATAATCTGTGACTGCTAGCCGAGCGTATTCCAACCGGCTGCATTGCTCGAGGGTAAGCAGCGTACAGCAAACGGTTTCTATTGTGGAATATGCAAGGATAGCTCTGGTGAAGTGGCATCTGTTGCAAATTTGCTTTTTTTTTTTTTTTTTTCCCCGATGGGAGAGGAAAGGCCTAGGAAGTGGAAGGAAGCGGCCGTGGCCTTAATTATGGTACAGCCCCGGCATTTGCCTGGTGTGAAAATGGGAAACCACGGAAAACCACCTTCAGGGCTGCCGACAGTGGGGCTCGAACCCACTATCTCCCGATTACTGGATACTGGCCGCACTTAAGCGACTGCAGCTATCGAGCTCGGTTTGCAAATTTGCAGCATAGGACAGAAACATTTGCTGGCACCTCAGGTGTAAAGGTGGCACACCAGATTCAACGAGCAGGCTAGCAATGGGGCTTGTACGAAAAGCACCCGTTGCCAACCTAACTCTGCTGTGGTGAATGCTATTCAGTTGGGCTAGGACGTTTTGCCTTGCTGATGTCTATGCTGCATTGCCATAGTCTAACCTTGATCAAATATGTGCCCTATAAAATGATAAGGGACTGCCAGGCCAAGGCGGTAAAGGCGTGCTCGGTTCGCCCGGAAGGACATGGGTTCGAATCCCCGCCAGGAAGTCGTAAAATTTAAGAAACGAGATTTCCACTTCCGGACGTGCATATGGCCCTGAGGTTCACTCAGCCTACACCAAAAATGAGTACCAGGTTAATTCATGGGGGCAAAGGTGGCCGGGCTTAGAGCTAACCACTCTACCCCATCACGTGTGCCGAGGTTAACAATGGTGGAAGCCCTTGCCTTCCACTCCTCCAAGGGCCTTCATGGCCTGTACGGAGGTAACTTTGCTTTGCTATAAAATCATAGGAACACAATGCGGTCTGCCCCCCCCCCCAAGTAGTGCCGCTGAGAAACTTCAAGATATTAAGCTTCATAGCGCATTTCGTTTTTAACTGCCGCACGTGTGGCTCCCACAATGATTTGCTATCAAAAAGGAGCCCAAGAAAATGGTGTCAACTATCAGAAGAGCAACATTCCCTAAATAAAGCTCAGGGTGGGAGTGAAGTGTGCGCTTCCGGCAGAAGTGTACAACAGAGGTCTTTGCAGTTGAAAACCGAAAGCCATTCTAAGGTCCACTGTTCCACTCTCCTAATTACTTGCTGTAATTGTCGCTCAACAACAGCCACATTTTGTGAGCTATAATGCAGAGCAAAATCGTCTACATATAGCGACGGTATTACTGCTTAACCAGCAGCAGCAGCAGCAACAATACCATTTATGGCAATCACGAGCAGAGCGACACTAAGAACCGATCCCTGTGGGACTCCATTTTCCTGAGCGTGGTATTGCGAATATGCCCTTCCTACTCAGACACGGATTAGGCGGAGGGACAAAGAAGTTCACAATAAATACCGGCAAGTTACCTCGGAAATTCCATTGATGCAGGACTGAAAGGGTGCCGTATCACCATGTGGTGTCATAGACCTTTTCTAAGTCAAAGAAAACAGCCACCAAATGCTGTTTTTGGAGAAAAGCATTCTGGATTGAACTCTCCAGGCGTACCAAGTGGCCAGTGGTCGAGCGAGCGGCTCAAAAACCACATTGGTGTTCGGACAAAAGTCCTCTTTTCTCCAGGCACCACACAAGATGGCGATTCTCCATCCGCTCAAAAAGCTTACACAAGCAGTTTGTAAGACAAATAGGTCTATAACTTCCTGCATACTTAGCATTTTTGTCAGGCTTGAGGACAGGAATTACAATGCCCTCTCACCACTGTGATGGAAACTCACCCTCTGCCCAGATTCGGTTGAACACACAAAGGAGATATAAAAGACTATCCTCACTAAGGTGTTTCAACATCTGGCTGTGAACATTATCTGGTCCAGGAAACATGTCCTTGCAAAGCGCCAAGGCGCTGCAGAGTTCCCGCTCGGTAAAGGGCACGTTATAATCCTCTGAAGCTTGAGTGAAAAACTGAGTTGATGACATTCTGCCTCCCGCTTCAGAGCTAAGAAATCACTACGGTAATTCTTGGAACCAGACACATCCACGAAATTACTGGCTAGATGATAAGCAATAGAAGGTGAACCTGTGATGATACTGCCTGCAATGGAAATTTCTGGTACTAAAGATGGTTCTTGTATACCCGAAATATGTCTAAAACGCTGTGGGAATTTGGAAAAGATCTGGTGATGGTATTCCTTGATCTAAAGAAGGCATATGGTAGTGATAATAGAGAAAAGGTGTGGGAAACCCTGGAAAGAAGAGGATGTGGAAGACAATCAAAGGAACTAGTGAAAGCAATGTATAAGTAGTGTTTCAATTGTGTCCACACTTCAGTCGTTCAGAAACCAAACTGGAAGTCTATTGTCTCCACTTATGTTTATAATGGTTATGGATGAAATTCTAAAGGAAACAAAGGCAAGATATGGAGGCAATATGAAAATATTGTTGTTTGCAGATGACATAGTGATCTGGGGAGTCAACAACAAGACAGGAGTGTAAATCCAACTAGAGATTTTAAATGACAAGATTGAAAAATATCGTATGAAAATCAGTGTGAAGAGAGCAAAATAATGGTAATGACAAGAGGAGAAAGAGCAGGAATTGTTAGTACAGGGGACAAAACATTGAGGTTGCTGAATACTTCAAATATTTGGGAAGTGAAATAATTCAAGATACTAGGTTCGATAAGGAGATCAGCAGAAGGGTACAATTGGGAAATACGTTCTACCAGAATGTAAGGAACCTGTAGAACAGAGATGTTTCTATGAAATGTAAAGAGATAATGTACAAGATGTACCACACTCCTATATTAACGTATGCATCAGAGACTTCGACTTTCACAGCAAGAAATGAGAATAAAATTCAGGCCAGTGAGATGAAGTTCCTGAGGAGTATGGTAGGGAAGACAAGGAGAGACAGAGTAAGAAATGTTGAGGTCAGAAAAGAGATAGGGGTAGAAAAACTGAGCGATAAAACAGAGAAGAATAAATTGATATGGTGTGGAAATGTTACGAGGAGGGAGGACGGAAGAATACCAAAACAAGTGTTGGAGGCTAAGACACAAGGAAAGAGGGCAAGAGGGAGACCCAGAGCAAGACGGATGTACTCTGTTAAGGACAGTAAAAGAAAATGAAGACTGGACTGGAATACAATTACTGAGAGTGGTGGAAGGAGAGGCAACGGTGGAGAAGTGCCATCAACACGCTGACCTGACAGAAGCTGGACAAGGGGAAACGAAAATGATGATGAATAATGGAATCCTTTCTGGAGAGTAAGGAGGATATGACCTATAGGGGAAGATGTGGAAAGTGGAAGAGGAGCAATGGCTAGTGTATTCCAGTCAATTGATTGATGGAACCTTAAATTTCAAGCTTTTCTTTCTTCACCTTTTAGGGTGAATGTTGTTACTTACAGGGTAAGATGTCCTTGTAGCGGTTCTTCTTCCGATTAACTTCTTTTTCCCCTTGTGAACAACTGAATTGTTTAGAAGATTTTAAAATTTCACTGAAGAGCTTTAATTCCTGTGAAAGATAATAAAATTTTTTACATAATGGTTCAAAAATATTTAACCCATCAAACACTAAAGTACAGTATTAATTAAATTACAAGAATTTTGTTTCAATCAGGTTCTGTCCGGACACAACAGACTGTGAAACCTCTGCTTTTCAATAATGAAAGGCCCAAATTGGAAAACTTTCTGGGCAAGTTGATTAACTTAG
This sequence comes from Anabrus simplex, assembly GCF_040414725.1. Classification (NCBI taxonomy): domain Eukaryota; kingdom Metazoa; phylum Arthropoda; class Insecta; order Orthoptera; family Tettigoniidae; genus Anabrus; species Anabrus simplex. Next base: position 174,665,417 of record NC_090266.1, on the reverse strand, counting down.
GTATATTTATAAAAGGAAACAATTAAGCAAACGAGCAATTGATTGGTAGGCACAAAAATAATATATACTGTGATGGTGAAGAATAACACCTTTATGAAAAGAACAAGAACTTGAAAATCTCAGAGAATGAGGAACTCAGTTAAATAATAACCCTTGTGAGAAGAGAGGAGGACCTAATCCAACTGGGCGGACAGTTTAAAATGTGACCCGTTGCGCGAAATGGGTCCCAAAGTCGGCAATGGAAATTTTACAGCAGTGTTGAACAAAGGTGTCTGGGGGTGTAAAAATTGCATTTTCATGTTTTGACTTCTTGCAATACCTACGGATATTCTTAACAAACGAAGTTTACACATCAGCTGGAGTATTCGTCACTCAACGCCATGAAAACTTTGTACGATCAGTAAGAAAATTAGGGAAAGCTGTAATGGAGTTCTCAAAATGCAGATTTGTTAATAGCAACAGTCAATAATTTCTGAAATAATGAACCAAGAAGCATGAAGTCTTTCTTTAGTAGCTGCCTTTGTGGATCAGTGTTCGAGTGTCAGCCTCCAAATCCCAAGATAGCAGGTTCAAACCCAGCAGAGGTAGTCGGATTTTTGAAGGTCGAAAAAAAAGGCCATTCGACACTCCATGTTGTACAATGTCGGCATGTAAAAGATCTCTGGTGACACATTTGGTGTGTACCCGAAAAAAGTAATTAAATCTCAGCCACAGACGCCCAAGAGACTTTCGGTTTACTCGGTCTGCCATCTAGTAGGCCTAGAGTAAAACAGAACGTCGAAATTGATGAGCAGACAGCCAGATTGCGTCAAATTAAAATGTCTGCACACAGTAGCTGAGGCCAGACGATTATAATTACTATAGTTATTATTCTTTCTTTAGTAGTGTTATTGGCTTTACGTCCCACTAACTACTTTGACGGTTTTCGGAGATGCCGAGGTGCTGGAATTTAGTCCCTCAGGAGTTCTTTACGAACAGTTAAATCTACTGACATGAGGCTGACATATTGAACACTCTGTTAAGAAGGAAGCACCTTCAAATACCACCAGACTTAACCAGGATCGAACCAGCCAGATGGGGTCAGAACGCCAACGCCCCAACCATCTCAGCCACTAAACCCGGCGAACTTTTTTTTTTTTAATGCTCTGTATCATATGTCAATTTTAGAACTACAAAAACCCAAAAATTAAAAATCTGATTTTAGATTCGTTTCTGCTCAACGGATCACAAAGGTTTATGATCACTACACAAGTTTCTTCTTCCTTGTCTTTCCATAATGCCATTACAGTATCTGGATTCAGCTTTGTTCTACCCACTCCTTGTAATTCCTTAAAATCTTTTGTTCCTTCATCCAGTATCCTCCTAATCTGTTTGACATTGAATTTTCTTCTTCTTCCACTTTTCCCACATCCTGGAGAGGCCACGGGTGTAAACTGTATTGCAGGTCTTAGTCTGGTTTTCCAGATGCCTTTCCTGACTCAAATTTAATGTGGAGGAATGTATCACTATTGCATGTTTCTATGGTGGTTAGTAGTGTAGTGTCTTATGTACAAACAAAGAGAAGTGTATAAGGAAAAACACAAGCACCCAGCCCGGAGATATTAACCAGAATTAAACAGACACAATTAAAATCCCCAATCTGTCTGGAAATCAAACCTGGGGCCCTTTGATCTGAAGGTGTTCATATTGATTATACTGCCAAAAAGCCACAAATGTTTGACATTCTGCAAATATGTCTATCTTGGCCTGCCTCTGCTTTCCTGCCTTCTGGCTACGCTTCATGAATTTGATTTACCTTCCTTCCATCATCTATTCCTTCAAGATATCCAAACTAAGTTAGCTGTCACTTGCTTATGTATCTTCAAAGTGGCTCCAACCCTACTTCTTCCCTTATTCTCTCATTACCGACTTCCTTTTCTTCTCCCGATCTAACCAAATCAGGCTGCGGAAAATTTCAAAAGAACGAGAACTATAAAATAAAAATATAATGGAAAGATAAAAACATGCACAACAGAGCCTCAATAACTCAATATGGACTGACAGGGTGCTGAGTTACAAAAATGTTGAGTTTTATAGACATGTGGAAAGGTTATAATAAACATAATTTCAGGTCATATTAAAATACTGAATGCTTTTAATACACAAAAGATAATATAAAACATAATTTAAAACAATTCAACTTGCATGTACATGAAAATTTCAGTTCTATTTGGAGAAAAGTCTGGTGACGGTGTCTCCTACACTCGTTGCATCTTCTGGTGGCTTCATCACGCAAATGTCGGATGAATAAAATGTCTATAGCAGATGCAACCTGCTCCTTGAAATACTGCAGCAATTCTTCAGCAGGTTTCAATCATTAACTATGTATCATCTGTTCACTGTCTTTCATCTCCTCATCCTATGATTCCTCTTAGTCTTTCACTTCATATCTCTCAACCACTGCAACCATTTAATTGAAGTCTCATAATTCATTGTTTTCATGCTGTCCCATCCATTCTTCAACATGATAATTCATTTTTTCCATGGAAACTCTACCCTTTACAATGGCTGGCAAAAACAGAATGGAAAACGAATGACGAGTCCAATCTAAAGCTGCTAATTTATCAGAGAGTAGCTGTGACAGTCTCCATACAAGCCACTTGTTATCAGGAACATTATTATATATTACAGTACATTCAAAAATTGACTGCCCCAAATCATGCCACTCGAACAGTGGACATACAGAAAAAAATATTGCTAATTTTATGATTAATCAGCTATGGAGAAAAAAAAAAAACTTCTACAGATGTCAACTTTTACTGAATGTCAAGTTATTGAGAATCGACTCTACTGTACCAACCACTATGAAGGTGAGGAGTGGAAAATGAACACAACAAAGAGGTAATATAAAATACTGTATTTAAAAAAATACATACTTATATCTTCATTATAGACCTTTATGCCTTTCAGCATTCAGTCTGCCAGCCTCTGTGAATGTACTAAATTATCCAATTTTTTACCAGTTCTGTAGCCTCATTTAGTTCTATACCTTTTATCTTTACACTGTTAGAAACTGAGTCTAACCATCGTTGTCTTGGCCTCTCCATCTACGTCTCTTACCCTCCATAACAGAGTCCATAATTCTTCTAGGTAACCTATCATCCTCCATTCACCTTACATGACTCCACCACCAAAGACGGTTTATGCTTACAGCTTCATCCATTGCATTTATTCCTAACCTAGCCTTTATCTCCTCACTCCAGGCACCCTCCTGCCACTGTTCGCACCTATTTGTACCGCAATCATTCTCACTACTTACATGTCTGTTACTTCTAACTCATGATTAAAATATCCTGAGTCACCCAGCTTTTACTTTCATAAAGCATAGATGGTCTGAAAACAGACCGATATAAAGATAGTTTCGTCTGAGAGCTGACTTCCTACTTACAGATCGCTGATCGCAACTACGAGCTCACTGCATTAGCTTTACTGCACTTTCAATCAATCTCACTATACTACCATCCTGGGAGAAAACACATCCTAAATACAGTACAATCTCAATAATCCGGCGGTTGGTTAGTCTGGCACGTCTGATGATCCGGTACTCTCGGTAAACACGTATCGTATTGTCTTCCCTCCCTCCTCCGTTCACTATCTACTCATTCTGTACGCCGCTTTACCGCCATTAGCTCTTTCGCCATTGTTATCAAGTTTACAACTCTTCTTTACAATTGACTTCCCAATTTTTGCAAGAGTTTTATAACAAACGTGAAGTGGATATTACCCTGGCAAACGAGGGTATCAAGGGACATGCGAGGAAAATTTTCAGTCTCTATCTGACGAAGAAATCCTCGGCCAAATTCGATCCCCGAATGAGGAATTTAATGACTTGGAGGTTTCGACTCGGCGAACTGTGACCAACAGCGACGCATTGAATGCTCTCTATGTCTGCACTCAATGGGCAGAAGAAAATGGCATCGCAAGTGATGTCCTGGTGCTTAAATGGTTACAGGAGTGTGTTTCTGATAAAATGTATAAATCAAAGAAACAAAAAAATTAATGATTACTTCTCATAGCCAAAACCTGTGTAAGTATTATTTTTTCCAGAAATAGAAATGTACTGTACTTATCTGTAAAACTGAGGGTTTTTTACTCCCGATAATCAGGAATTTTTCGATCATCTGACAGTTGCCCGGTCCCATATATGTTGGACTGTACTGTACTGTACTGTACTTGAAATTATCCACCTGTTCCAGCTCTGTATTCCCAATCTGACATTCAATTCTCACATTTTCTTACCTACTGACACCAATTTAGTCTTGGAAAGATCAAGGGGAGGACGACAGTGATGCTGGTGAAATTATGCAGTAGGTGCAATGAGTATGGTATGAAAATTAGGCTTTCCAAGACTAAATTGATGTCAGTAGGTAAGAAATTGTGAGAACTGAATGTCAGATTGGGATACAAAGCTGGAACAGGTAGGTAATTTCCAGTGTTTAGGATGTGTTTTCTTCCAGGATGGTAGTATGGTATACTACTGTTTCAGACAACAATGGTTAGACTCAGTTTCTAATAATGTAAAGATAAAAGGTATAGAACTAAACAAGGCCACAGAACTGGTTACAAATAGAGGATTGTGGTGGCGTTTAGTAAATTCACAAAGGCTGGCAGACTGAATGCTGAAAGGCATAAATGGTCTATAATGAAGATGTACGTATGCAGTTTTTAAACACAGTAATTGATATCAGCAGTATTCTCACTGCAGCCCAATTGTCAATACTCATTGCACCTATTATCAAGTTCAAAGATATTAGACTGCAGGCTTTCGGCACAATCTGCCATTAAGACCAGATCATTAACATGGGCCACACTGCTTACTACATTTCCACCAAACTGAATCCCTGTCTGCCACTTCATACCTTCCAGCAGATGACCCACGTAAACTATGAACACCAAAGGTAAAAGATTACAGCCTTGTCTAACCCCTGTAAGTACCTTGAACCAAGAACCCATTCTACCACCAATTCTTACTGCAGCCCAATTGTCAACATAAATGCCTCTGATTGATTTTAATAATCTACCCTTAATCCCCAGTAGTCCTCCAGTATGGTGAACACCTTTTCCCTCAGTAATCTGTCATATGCTTTCTCTAGATATAGGAAACATAATTGTCTGTACATCTCATAGCATTTCTCAATTTCCTGGCGCATACTTAAAATCTGATCCTGACAGCCCCTCTGTGGTGTGAAACCACTGTTTTTCATCAAACTTCCTTTCAACCAAAGATCGCAGCCTCCCTTGCAAGATAATCACTTTGCCTGGTATAGTGATCAATGAGATACCTTGATAGTTTTTGCAATCCTTCCTGTTCTCTTGCTTATAGATAGGAGCTTTTGCCCAATCAGAAGGTGTCTTACTAACACTCCATGCTAATTTTATCACCCTACAAAGCCATTTCATCCCTGCCTTCCCACTATATTTCACCATTCCTTGTCTAATTTCATCTATTCCTGCTGTTTTATGACAATGAAGTTTATTCACCATCTTGAAAACAGACCGATATAAAGATAGTTTCATCTGGGAGCTAACTTCCATGTTACAGAATACTGCTGATCGCAACTGCGAGTTCACTGCATTAGCTTTACTGCACTTTCAATCAATCTCACTTACTATACTACCATTGAGGAGAAAACATATCATAAATACTTGAAATACTTGTTCGAACTTTGTATCCCCAATCTGACATTCAATTCTCACAATTTCTTACCTACTGACATCAATTGTCTTCGAAAGCCTAATTTTCATACTATACTCATTGCACCTACCGCATAATTTCACCAACATCACTGTCGTCCTCCCCATGATCTTGGTTGTTTGCAACATCACCAGAAGGATTGCCTTTTACACTAGGGAGGTTTTCAAAATATTCCTTCTAACTCTCCCGCAACTCCCTGGGATCTGTTATGAGTTCACCTGAATTACCCAAAACACTATTTATTTATTTATTTATTTTCTCCACTCGCATTCTAAGATTCTTTGTTACTGTCCAGAAAGGTTTCCCTACAGCTTGAGCTAGCCTTTCCAGGTTATTACAAAAAAAAAAATCCCATTTTTGGACTCAAGAACTATTTGTTTCGCTCTGTTTCTTTCATTTGCGTACAATTCCTTGCCTGCATTAGCACTTGCTTGGAGCCATTTCTGATACACCTCCTTTTTTATATTTACAAGCTACACTCACTTCATCATTCTATCATAATCATTTTTTCCCATCTTTACACAAAGTTGTTCCTAGGCATTCCCTTGCTGTTTCTACTACAGCATCCCTGTAAGCATCCATTGTCTTTCTACATCCTAACCCTGCTTACTATCCACTGTTTGGAACTTTTCACTAATCATATCCATGTACTTCTAATTTCCTTGTCCTGGAGATTTTTTACCCTTATTCATCTGCCTGACTGGAAAACAGGTTGTAGGTTTTCATTTCATCTGCAGACAGATCTCACTTTCTCTATCCTAGTCCTAGAGATACTTGGTTCACTACAGATCATATAATGGACCGTATAATCGAAAAATCTGCGGAAAACCCGCACATTCCTAACAGATTTCCTTAATTCGAAGTCGGCTCAGATATAGTCTATTATAGATCTGGTGCCCTTACCCTCCCGAATGCAGGGGTAAATAGCCTTGTGCTTGAAGAATGTTTTGTAATTGCTATTAAAATAGAAGTCCATCAAAAACTCCCCATTCCTATTAGCTTCCCTGTCTTCCCCACATTTACCCATCACCTTCTCATTTCCAACTCTCACATTGAAACTGCCCATTAGCACTATCCTATCCTTGCACACAAGCCTGACTATGGCATCAGTCAATACTTCATAACACTTGTCAACTTCATCCTCATGTACGCCCTCACAAGGTGATTACACTGAGACAATTCTCGACCTAACTCCTCCAACTGCCAAATCTACCCACATCATTCACTTATTTACGTGCCTAACAGAAACTATGTTGTGTTACTTCTAGCACATCCAGATGCATCCTCTTGCAGGCTCAGCCAGTACTACTTTCTTTCTTCCATAAGACACATAAATACTGATAGCTCCCCATCGAATTACATTTTGTTTGCCGAGTTATTTCCAAGGAGTCCCTCGCCTGCCAAATGGGAGTGGGACTCCCGTTACTTCCATACATACAAGGCTTGCTTAAAACATTCTGAGTATTAGCACTAGCACCCATTAGCACTATCCTATCCTTGCACATAAGCCTGACTATGGCATCAGTCAATGCTTCATAATACTTGTCAACTTCATCCTCATGTACGCCCTTACAAGGTGAATACACCGAGACAATTCTCATCCTAATTCCTCCAACTGCCAAATCTACCCACATCATTCACTCATTACGTGCCTAACAGAAACTATGTTGTGCGCAATAGTATTCCTAATTAAAAGCCCTACCCTTTTTAACACGCATCAAGTACACTTTATAATCTCCTACCTCTTCCTCATTATCTTCCCTCACCTGAATATCATTTACTTCTAGCACATCCAGATGCATCCTCTTGCAGGCTCAGCCAGTACTACTTTCTTTCTTTCTTCCATAAGACACATTAATACTGATAGCTCCCCATCGAATTACATTTTGTTTGCCGAGTTATTTCCAAAGAGTCCCTCGCCTGTCAAATGGGAGTGGGACTCCGTTACTTCCATACATACGAGGCTTGCTTAAAACATTCTGGGTATGATCGGTAAAAATTCTTTGAAGCAGGATGCTACCCTTAATTACACATAGTCCAAGAGAGGATCTCTCCTCTAGTGGGTTGGAGACGACCGGTGGATCCTAGTCCTAGCTGCCTTAGCACAAGGAGGGCCATGGCTCAGATTATGTCCAAAATGCCCAGTCCTATTCCTTAGTAACTGGTATCCCGATTCTCAGGATCACTTACTAGGCCACTCAGCCATTGCCCATGGTTCACGACCTAGGATGTTACTACAGTAACCATCATAAATATCAATAAATTTTTAAGTCATATGAATAAATTTAAGCCTGATATTAGAAGAAGCTAATAAATATAATCTAGTCAACACTTTTTGTAAGAATGTATCATATGGTAGTCAATACATCACAATTTTCCTTTCTATAAGCCATACCCCCACAAAAAATATTAAAGTTTGGAGTTTTGTGCAACAAGTTTTTTTTTTCTATGAGTTTAATGTCGCACAAACAAAAGACTGATAAATAGAAGGAGTGACATATACCTTAGGACGACAATCACCCCGCACACCAACCTAATTGCTCAAGAAGAATGTTTGCAGGGATAAGGGGAGTTCACAGAAAAAAATAAATATTACAGCATAAAGTAAAAACCAGCCTTCTACCGAAAAATTCTCTTAAAAAAATATGACAAAACTGATTCTAATAAGGGGTAAATTCCATGTGAAAGAGGGTGAAAAAATTCAACAATCAAGCGTCGGAAAACCTACTCTCTTGTAACCTGATTTCGTCCTTAAAAACTCTGCGTAATTTAATCACTAATATGCCACATGAAGTGCATCAACACATTAAATAAATCTATTATATACCTGAAATTCTTTGTCGTAACTCCCTTCAACCTCTTCGGAGTCCAATTTCTCAATATGGTTCAAGAAATTCTGTAATATAGCTCGCAAAGGGGTCCTTTCTTGCTCTTCTTTCATCGCAACCCATGCCTAGTATCATACAGAGTACAGCAAAACATCATGAGGGAGGAAGAACGGTGACAACATCGACCGTCAAAATCTGTAAACAACTTATACTGCCAGACGCCTGTAAATATTATCTACAGGTGGGTTCGATTAGCAAAACATAGAACATTTTCACAGAATTTCAAAATAAATACAAATTGATCTCCTGTAACTGAACGATATTCTTAGAAAACGGCCATGTACAGAGGACGGATTGATACCACTGAATAAAAGCTAAGACTTACGAGGAATTGAATGAATCACCGCTGATGGATTAATAGTTGTTGTTCTTCTTCTGCTTCTTCAACTATTTCTCTTTCTAGAGGGGGAGGGTGGACACTCTCTCTTAATATGGACTTGGAGATAATGACACAGGATGTATATGACACACGTAATTTGCTAGTTATTTGGGCATTATCACACGCATACTAAAAATCGAATGAGTTGCAGAAGTGAGACATAGTAGAACAATTACAACACTATTCGAGCGTCATCAAGAAACTTACTTGAGCTATCAATGAGATTAGGGGAAAGTGTTGCTAATAAGCAAGATATACTGGTAGGAAATGGGATAGCCATCTTCTCTAAACAAGATAAGACTACTACTACTACTACTACTACTACTAAATGTTTTCATTCCACCCTGAAGAGGGAGGCGGGCCTCTTAGACGGTGACGCCGTCTCTCAGGCCGGGAGATTTGTTACGATGAAGAAGATGTGCGGAGAAGGTGATGGGGTGGGCGGCCGTGGCCTATACTACGAACTGTCCCGGCATTCACCTTAGTGCAGAAGAATGGAAAACCACGGAAAAACATTCTCGGGACAGCCGTCGGGTGGGGCCAAGCGTGAAATCCGGCACTGTGCCCCAGGTCCGTCTCCTGAATGCAGAGGCGTAGAGCCACGGTAGAGCCGTGGCCAGCTTCAATCAATCACTACTGATCTGTATTTAGGGCAGTCGCCCAGGTGGCAGATTCCCTATCTGTTATTTTCCTAGCCTTTTCTCAAATGATTGAAAAGAAATTGGAAATTTATTGAACATCTCCCTTGGTAAGTTATTCCAATCCCTAACTCCCCTTCTTATAAACGAATATTTGCCCTAATTTGTCCTCTTGAATTCCAACTTTATCTTCATATTGTGATCTTTCCTACTTTTTCTGCTTTTATAACCACACTTCAGCTGAAAATTGTAGTGTAGATACAGTATATTTAGATAGTGCCTTATCTTGCCTGCTATATTCCTGTGTTATCTTTCGTATGTATCTATTAGAGCGTAGTTCTAATAATAATTTGTCTAAGCATTTAGCTTTGTTGGTAATCTTTACGTACAGTAGTTCTTGCAAATTTCAATTCTGTTTGTGCTTAGTAGTGACATACGGTACCAGTATTGTAACTAGGATACGTCTGAAAGTAGTTTAAAAATTACTGTACTGTACTGTACAGTAGTATACGAGTAGCCTAAAATCCTATCAGAATTTAGTGTGTTTATTTCCAGGGGCGAAGCGTCAGGGGAGACAGGGTAGACAACATGTACCCTTAACATTTTGTGAACGAAATACTGTCTAGTTAATTCAGTTATTTTTAGGACATTAGTTATTTTCACATTCATGACATTATTATAATCTCCGCTTTACTTACTTTCGTCTCACTTCGGCAATGTTAGGGCTCGCGTCAGTTACACGAAGCTCGTAGGCGAAAGTAGACGCTGTCCATTCTGTGTATGATCCCTTTGATTTCAGATAGAGCAACACTAACGCTATCTGTAGGTGCTGACTGTGGAACTATGACTTTCCTATAGCGAGATTTCTCCGCCCAGTAGACAGACTTGCCAGCGTCTCTTCTTGCTCTCATTGGCTAGTATTTGGATTCCAGGTATAAAGGTGGTCTTATTGACTATCATCTCAGACATGCTTTTAATGTAGTTAATTTGAATTTATTTTATTATAAGACAGTCTAAAAATAAAATAATCATATTCAAATACGAAATATAGCAAACTTACACCTAATAAATGAATGACAGCATGAAAACCCTTCAAGTACATGCACTTCCTTGCCCGCCATTATTAGTTAAGGTATTATAACCCCCACAACTACTGGCTTACATTCTGAATAATGAACTCCAGTGTGTGCATACGGAAACAACAAAATTGCTTAACTATTAATAGATGCATATTCCGTTAACGTCAGTTTCTAGTGAACGCGCTATTAATGCCTTGAAACGAATTAAAACCTATTTAAGGAATTCAGTGACCAACCAGAGACTTCAAGACGAGGGGTAATAGATATATTTGCTGAAATGAAGGACAGGCGGATTGAACTCATTTACAAGAATATTGTTTAAGGTGACTTGTACGAAAATCTATTTATTTCTTATTTCTCTTATTAAATCTACATAGCAATATATGACAACTCCCACTGCCCAATTAGTCTAAATTTAAAAATAAAACGAGTGCTTATAGGATTATAGGTTGTTATAGGATTTGTCTTAGTTTCAGTCATTAATATAATATTGAATGTAGATCTGTATGCGTCGAAAACAAAATTCCATATATACACTAATGTGATTAAAATAGTTTAATTCTTTTTAAAAATCTGTATCCCCCCTTACTTAGTTCACGCTTCGCCGCTGCTCATTTTATTATTGTAAAATATTTGTGTAGTACTGGTGTAGTAGAGGTATCCGTAGAAACTCTTACTAAAATTCTGTTGTTGTAATTAGGATAGACTTAATTGCAATTTGGAATTGTGTAGTTCGTGTGTATTCCTTTAGATATTCAGTAATTAAGAGCAGTTTTTATCCTAAAAAATAGAGTAGTATTGTAGTGTAGTCGTATATTAATTACCTTATTGTTCTGTGATCTTTGAGTACTATCCCAGACAATATATCCCTCAGATCATTTATTTTTTTGCAAATAAGTTATTTTAATTTTATTTTCATTATTTCCGTAAAGAATGGCTAAGGAGTGCAAGTGTAGGGACTGTGGGTGTGGCGAAGCATTGAGGGGTATGAGGGAGGAGTTGGACAGTTTGAGGGAGACAATTAGGATTCTCACAGAAGACAGGAAGGAAGATAGGCCTCCCTCAAACAATGTGCAGGTTACAGTAGGTGTATGAGAGGGAGGGGAAGGAAAGGGGGGAATTGTAGAAGACAGGTGGTCTAATGTTCTAAGGGGAAGGAGATTGAAGGCTAAGGGCTCTATTCAGGATCAGAATTCAGGACAGGTGTCTGTGCGAAATCTGTACGAGTCACTCCAGGTAGAACAACAGAGGGAAGATGAGGGACAGGGAACTGTTGCTGAGATGTGTGGAAGTAGGAGGAAGGGAAAAGGTAGGAAAGGGAAATATAGAGTAGAGGATAGGATAAGACAGGTAGAACAAGGTCAAGGGAAGGAGAAAAGGTAGGAGGAAGTAGCTTCTGCAGCTATCAGGAAAGATAGGGCTAAACAGGAGGGGAGGGGATCAAATGAGGTGGGTAGGGTTGAGGCTCTGGTCATGGGAGATTCCATCGTTAGACACGTGGGGAACGTGTGTGGAGGAAAGGAAACCAGGGTATAATGTTATCCAGGAATTAGGTTGAGGCAGATGTTGAGGGAAGTAGAAGAGAGGGAGGAGGGTAAGGAGAAGGTGGTAGTGTTTCACGTTGGTACTAACAAAGTAAGGCAAGCTGCTATAAGTACCAACATAGTTGGAGATGTGTGGGATCTGGTAAATGCAGCACGGGTGAAGTTTAAGAAAGCGGAGATTGATATGAGTGGAATACTGTGTAGAAGGGACACTGACAGGAAGGTGATTGGGGATTTAAATGAGACTATGGAGTGGGTATGTGGGAAACTCGGAGTGAAATTTCTAGATCCTAATGGGTGGGTAGGAGATAGGGATCTGCGCTCAGATGGCCTTCACTTAAACCCTAGTGGTACGTATAAGTTAGGAAATTTGTTAGTAAGGGTAATAGGGAGGTACATTCAGGGAAACGGGATGGCCTAGGGAGCGGTGATAAGGGAACAGGGAACTGGAAATCAAGTAGGGATGACATAAAATTGTTAGCGTTGAACTGTAGAAGTATTGTAAAGAAAGGAATAGAATTGAGTATTTTAATAGATATATATCTACCAGATATTCTAATAGGAGTTGAATCATAGCTGAGAAATGTTACAATGGATGCAGAAATTTTCTCACGGAACTGGAGTGTGTATCGTAGAGATAGGATAGGAATGGAGGAAGGGGGAATATTCATTCTGGTAAAAGAAGAATTTGTAAGCTACGAAAAAGTTAAAGATGAGACACAATAAATTCTAAGTGTAAGGCTAATTTCCACATCATAATAGGCAACTTGATATATTTGGAGTGTACAGACCGTGAAAGGGTAGCACTGACACGTATTCAGAACTATTTGATAAGATAATCAGCTATGTAGGAAACGACAAGGAAAGAAATGTGATTGTAGCGGGAGATCTGAATTTACCAGACGACAATTGGGAAGGAAATGCGAACGACAGGAAGCATAAGAAACAAATGGCAAATAAGTTAATAAGGGAAGGACAGCTGATTCAGAAAGCGATGGAACCAACCAGAGGGAAAAATATACTGGATTGGGTGCTGATAAAACCAGATGAGCTCTATAGAGAAACTGAAGTAATAGATGGTATTAGTGATCATGAAGCTGTTTTTGTCTCAGTTAAAAATAAATGTGATAGAAAGGAAGGTCTTAAAAGTAGGACTATTGGGCAGTAACATATGGCTGATAAAGCAGGCATGAGGCAGTTTCTAAAAAGTAACTATGATCGGTGGAAAACGGTAAATAAAAATGTAAACAGACTCTGGGATGGGTTAAAGAAATTGTTGAGGAATGCGAAAACAGGTTTGAACCTTTAAGGGAGGTACGTAATGGTAAAGACCCACCTTTCTATAATAGAGAAATAAAGAGACTAAGAAGGAGGTGCAGACTGGAAAGAAATAGAGTTAGAAATGGCTGTGGAAGTAAGGAGAAATTGAAGGAACTTGCTAGAAAATTGAATCTAGCAAAGAAGGCAGCTAAGGATAACATGAGGGCAAGCATAATTGGCAGTCATACAAATTTTAGTGAAAATGGAACGGTATGCATAGGTATTTTAAGGCAGAAACAGATTCCAAGAAGGACATTCCAGGAATAATTAATGAACAATTGGAGTGTGTATGTGAGGATCTTCAAAAGGCAGAAGTATTCAGTCAACAGTATGTAAAGATGTTAAGGATGAGAAACAAATGGCAAATAATGGCAAATAGCATGTAAAGGAGAGAGCATATTTGTCTCTGGTGAGACCTCAACTTGAGTATGGTTCCAGTGTATGGGAACCTCACCAGGATTACTTGATTCAGGAACTGGAAAAAATCCAAAGAAAAGCAGCTCGATTTGTTCTGGGAGATTTCCGACAAAAAAGTAGCGTTACAAAAATGTTGCAAAGTTTGGGCTGGGAAGACTTGGTAGAGGGAGACGAGCTGCTCGACTAAGTGGTATGTTCCGAGCTGTCAGTGGAGAGATGGCGTGGGAGGACATCAGTAGACGAATAAGTTTGGATGGTGTCTTTAAAAGTAGGAAAGATCACAATATGAAGATAAAGTTGGAATTCAAGAGGACAAATTGGGGCAAATATTCGTTTATAGGAAGGGGAGTTAGGGATTGGAATAACTTACCAAGGGAGATGTTCAAGAAATTTCCAATTTCTTTGCAATCATTTAAGAAAAGGCTAGGAAAACAACAGATAGGGAATCTGCCACCTGGGCGACTGCCCTAAATGCAGATCAGTAGTGATTGAAAAAAGATTGTTGGTTACAAGAATAATGTCCAGATAGAGGAGGAGACTAATGCTAAAGAAGTATTAAAATTTAAATATGATAATAATGACATTTACAATAAGGTACAAAAGTTGAAAACTAAAAAAGCGGCTGGAATTGATAAAATTTCGGGGGTATATTAAAGACAATGGGTTGGGATGTAGTACCATATCTGAGGTACTTATTTGATTATTGTTTGGTCGGAGGAACTATACCAGAAGAATAGAGAGTTGCAATAGTAGCCCCTGTGTACAAACGAAAGGGTGATAGACATAAAGCTGAATATTGCAGGCCAGTAAGTTTGACATGCATTGTATGTAAGCTTTGGGAAAGCAATCTTCCTGATTATATTAGACATGTTTGTGAAATTAATAACTGATTCGATAAAAGGCAATTCGGTTTTAGGAAAGATTATTCCACTGAAGCTCAACTTGTAGGATTCCAGCAAGATATAGCAGATATCTTGGATTCAGGAGGTCAAATGGACTGTATTGCGATTGGCCTGTCTAAAGCATTTGATAGGGTGGATCATGGGAGACTACTGGCAAAAATGAGTGCAATTGGACTAGACAACAGAGTGACTGAATGAGTTGCTATAATTCAAGAAAATAGATCCCATAGCATTAGAGTAAGTGAAGCTTTATCTGACCCTGTAATAATTAAGAGGGGAATTACACATGGCATATGACCGGACCTTTACGTTTTCTTACATATATAAATGATATGAGTAAAGGAGTGGAATCAGAGGTGAGGCTTTTTGAGGATGATGTTATTCTGTATAGAGTGATAAATAAGTTACAAGACTGTGAGCAACTGCAGCGTGACCCGTACCAGGATTAATTGATTCAGGAACTGGAAAAAAATCCAAAGATAAGCAGCTCCATTTGTTCTGGGCTATTTCCGACAAAAGAGTAGCGTTACAAAAGTGTTTCAAAGTTTGGGCTGGGTAGAATTGAGAGAAAGAAGGAGAGCTGCTCGACTAAGTGGTATGTTCCCTGCTGTCAGCGGACAGATGGCGTGGAATGACATTAGTAGACGAATAAGTTTGAGTGGCATTTATAAAACTAGGAAAGATCACAATATGAAGATAAAGTTTCAATTCAGGAGGACAAACTGGGGCAAATATTCATTAATGGGAAGGGGAGTTAGGAATTGGAATAACCAAAAGAGATGTTCAATAAATTTCCATTTCTTTGAAATCATTTAGGAAAAGGCTAGGAAAACAACAGATTGGAAACCTGCCACCTGAGTGACTGCCCTAAATGCAGATCATTACTGATTGATTGATTGATTGATTGATTGATTGATTGATTGATTGATTGATTGATTGATTGATTGATTGATTGATTGATTGATTGATTGATTGATTGATTGATTGATTGATTGATCGATTGATAAATACACCATCCAAACTTAATCGTCAACTGATGTCCTCCCACGCCATCTCTCCCCTGACAGCTCGGAACATACCACTTAGTCGAGCAGCTCGTCTCCTTTCTCCCAAGTCTTCCCAGTCCAAACTTTGCAACATTTTTTAACGCTACTCTTTTGTCGGAAATCTCCCAGAACAAATCGAGCTGCTTTTCTTTGGATTTTTTCCAGTTCCTGAATCAAGTAATCCTGGTAAGGGACCCATTACACTGGAACCATACTCTAGTTGCGGTCTCACCAGAGACAAAAAATGCTCTCTATTTTACCTCCTTACTACAACCCCTAAATACTCTCATAACCATGTGCAGAGATCTGTACCCTTTATTTAAAATTCCATTTATGTGATTACCCCAGTGAAGATCTTTCCTGATATTAATACCTAGGTATTTACAATGTAATTAAAACTGAGGGGACTTTTCCTATTTGTGAAACTCACAACCTGATTTTTATCCCCGTTTATCATCATACCATTGCCTACTATCCATCTCACAACATTATCGAGGTCATTTGCAGTTGCTCACAATCTTGTAACTTATTTATTACCCTGTACAGAATAACATCATCTGCAAAAAGCCTCATCTCTGATTCAACTCCTTTACACATATCATTGATATACATATAAGAAAACATAAAGGTCCAATAATACTGCCCTGAGGAATTCTTCTCTTAATTTTTACAGGGACAGATAAAGCTTAACCTACTCGAATTCTCTGAGTTTTATTTTCGAGAAACAGAGCAGCCCATTCAGTCACTCTTTCGTCAAGTCCAAATGCACTCATTTTTGCCAGTAGTCTCCCATGATCTACCCTATCAAATGCCTTTGACAGGTTAATCGCGATACAGTTCAATTGACCTCCTGAATCCAGGATATCTGCTATATCCTGCTGGAATCCTACAAGTTGGGCTTCAGTGAAATAACCTTTCCTAAACCCAAACTGCCTTCTATCAAACCAGTTATTAATTTCACAAACATGTCTAATATAATCAGAAAGAATGCTTTCCCAAAGCTTAAGGCCGGTCTCCACTGTTTAACATTTAACACCAACATGTTAAATTTAGCATGTTACAGTTGACCATGTATATTGTGATTGTGTCTTCCAATTGACTTTGCATGTTAACTCAGAATGTTGAAGTTAACACTTTAACATGTTGGCGTGTTTTCCGCTCCAAGTGGAAAACATGTCAAGTCAATTCGTTGTTCGTGCGATGTCGGCACAGCTTCGGCAACTTCCATGCTGTTTCCATGCCAACACATAGCCTAAATGACGCTAACGACGTGCTCCTCATGAAAAAGGATTATAATTACAACACTCTGCAACACTCATTCTCCTTGTTATAAGCTACAAATACAGTACGCGTACGTGTGTCGTTCTCTCTGCACTATACTAAAATGTATAGTCAGAAATGGAGTACAGCAAGGAGATTACTCTGGACTTAATTAATGATATAATAGAAAGGCCTTATTTGCGGGATGTCTCATCAGAGGAATACAGATACAAAGCGGAGAAATCCGACGGTTTCCAGGAACTCGAAAATATCTATAATTGTTCCCGCGAGTGCTTCTAAAAAACTAGCGTCCCTCCGCTCCCAGTACAGTCAAGAATTGCAGAAAGTTCAGAAAATTCGGTAGTCGGGAACGGACGAAGTTTATACTTCAAAGTATTTTGCTTTTGAAGCAATGAGCAGAATGAGGGGAGGAAATGTGCATAATAAAACTGCATTTTGTAAATCATAACAAGAAGCAGCAGTGGCAATAACAAAGGCCAATTCCTCTTCATATGAGTCCATTGTCCTTGTTTAAAAATACAAGACATCACCTGAATGTATTACCATAAATTGATATGATTAACTACCTGTATATAAACAAAGGATGTTAAGTTTAACATGTTTATTAAGTGTGGACACAATGTTAAATGAAACAGTATTTGACACTTAACATTTAACATGCTAATGGTGTCACCAGTTAACATTTAACACTTTTAACATTTAACATGTTGTTGTTAAATGTTAATCAGTGGAGACCGGCCTTTACATACAATGCATGTCAAACTGACTGGCCTGTAATCTTCAGCTTTATGTCCATCGCCCTTTCCTTTATATACAGGGGCTACTATATCAACTCTCCATTCATTTGTTAAGTTCCTTCATGCAAACAATAATCAAATAAGTACTTCAGATATGGTACTATATCTTAATCCATTGTCTTTAGTATATCCCCCGAAACCTTATCAATTCCAGCTGGTTTTCTAGTTTTCAACTTTTGTATCTTACTGTAAATGCCATTGCTGTCATAGGTAAATTTTTATAATTCTTCAGTATTAGTCACCTCCTCTATCTGGATATTATCCTTGTAACCAACAATCTTTACATACTGGTGTCTGACTACTTCTGCCTTTTGAAGATCATTGCATACACACTCCCCTTGTTCATTAATTATTCCTGGAATGTCCTTCTTGGAACCTGTTTCTGCCTTAAAGTTCCTATACATACCCTTCCATTTTTTACCAAAATTTGTATGACTGCCAATTATGCTTGCCATCATGTTATCCTTAGCTGCCTTCTTTGCTAGATTCAATTTTCTAGTAAGTTCCTTCAATTTCTCCTTACTTCCACAGCCATTTCTAACTCTATTTCTTTCCAACCTGCACCTCCTTCTTAGTCTCTTTACTTCCCTGTTATAATATAGTGGTTCCTTACCATTCCTTTCGAACTTTAAATGTACAAACCTATTTTCACATTCCTCAACAATTGCTTTAAACCCATCCCGGTGTCTGTTTACATTTTATTTACCTCTTCCACCGATTATAGTTACTTATTAAAAACTCCTTCATACCTGTTTCATCAGCCATATGGTACTTCCTAATTTTAATCTCTTCCTTTCTTTCACATTCGTTTTAATTACCACAAAAACAGCTTCGTGATCACTAATACTATCTATTACTTCGGTTTCTCTATAGAGCTTGTCTGGTTTTACCAGCACCACACACACAGAATATTCTTTTTTTTGCTAGGGGCTTTACGTCGCACCGACACAGACAGGTTTTATGGCGACGATGGCATAGGAAAGGCCTAGGAGTTGGAAGGAAGCGGCCGTGGCCTTAATTAAGGTACAACCCCAGCATTTGCCTGGTGTGAAAATGGGAAACCACGGAAAACCATTTTCAGGGCTGCCGATAGTGGGATTCGAACCTACTATCTCCCGGATGCAAGCTCACAGCCGCGCGCCTCTACGCGCACGGCCAACTCGCCCGGTACAGAATATTCTTCCCTCTGGTTGGTTCCATCGCTTTCTGAATCAGGTGCCCTTTCCATATTAACTTATTTGCCATTTGTTGGTCATGCTTCCTGCCGTTCGCATTACCATCCCAATTGACATTTTGTAAATTGAGATCACCCGCTACAATCACGTTCCTTTCCTTATCGTTTCCCACATAGCTGATTATCTTATCAAATAATTCTGAATCAGCATCTGCGCTACCCTTTCCTTGTCTGTACACTCCAAAGACATCAATTTGCCTATTATCTTTAGAGATGAGCCTTACACCTAGAATTTCGTGTTAGTCATCTTTAACTTTTTCGTAGATTACAAATTCTTCTTTAACGACAATGAATACTCCCCCTCCTACCATTCCTATCCTATCACTATGATACACACTCCAGTTCTGTGAGAATATTTATGCGTCCATTATATCATTTCTCAGCCGTGATTCAACTCCTATTACAATATCTGGTAAGTATATATCTATTAAATTACTTAATTCTATTCCTTTCTTTACAATACTTCTACAGTTCAACATTAACATTTTAAGTCATCCCTACTTTACTTCCAGATCTCTGTACCCTTATCACAGCTCCCTAGAAAACTCCGTTTCCCTGAATGTACCTCCCTATTACATTACAAACAAATTTCCTAACTTCCTAATTTCCTACATACCACTGCGGTTTTAGTGAAGGCCATCTGAGCGCAGAACCCTATCTCTTACCCACCCATTAGGATCTAGACATTTCACTCCCAGTTTCCCACATACCCACTCCATAGTCTCTTTAAAATCCCCAATTACTCTCCAGTTACTATCCCTCCTACACAATATTCAACTGATAACAATCTCCGCTTCCTTAAACTTCACCCGTGCTGCTTTTACCAGATCCCACACATCTCCAACTATGTTGGTACTTATACCTGCTTGTCTTACGTTGTTAGTACCAACGTGAAACACTACCACCTTCTCTTTCCTTTCTCCTTCTCTTCTACTTTCCTTAATATCTGCCTAAACCTAATTCCTGGATAACACTCTACCCTAGTACCCTTTCCTCCACACACTTTCCCGACATGTCTAACGATAGAATCCCCCATGACCAGAGCCTCAACCCTACCCACCTCATTTGATCCCCTCCCCTCCTGGTCAGTCCTATCTTTCCTGACAGCTGCAGAAGCTACCTTCTCCTCCCTTTTCTCCATCGCATGACCCTGTTCCACCTCTCTTTTTCATATCCACTACTCCACATTTCCCTTTCCTACCTCTTCCCTTTTTCCTACTTCCACTCCTCTCGGCAACAGTTCCCTGTTCCTCATCTTCCCTCGGTTGTTCTACCTGCAGTGACTAGTACCGATTTCTCACCGACACCTGTCCTGAATTTTGATCCTGAATGGAGCCCTTAGCTTGCAATCTCCTTCCCCTTAAAACATTAGACCACCTGTCTTCCACAATTTCCCCCTTTCTTTCCCAACTCTCTATTACACATACTGTATCCTTTACATTGCTTGAGGGAAGCCTACTTTCCTTCCTGTCTTCTGAGATATCCTAATTATCTCCCTCAAGCTCTCAGACTCCTCCCTCATACTCCTTAATGCCTGGCCACACCCACAGTTCCTACACTCGCACTCCTTAGCCATTCTTTACTAAATAGTGAAAGGAAAAGGAAAAATAAAATAACTTCTTCCGTGCGAAATAAAAATGAATGGTAAGAAATATTGTCTAGGTTAGTTCACAATGATCACACGACAGTTAGTTCATTAATATAGGCTACTACTACACCACAACACTACTTAATTGTACGATTTTTTATTCCTACAACACGCTAACAGTATGAAAATTGCTGTTAATTACTGGAAACAGAGAATAAATCACAAGAATTACACAATTCTTAACTGCAGTTAAGTCTGCCCTAATTACAACAACAGAAGTTTAGTAAGAGAGTTACTACAGATACCACAGAAACGGTACTATACTACACAAATATTTCACAGTAATAGAATAAACACACTACTTTCTAATAAGATGCTGTAATACACTACAGTAATTTTAAACTACGTTCAGACTAAGTACAGATACTGCAATACACTACAATAATTTTAAACTACGTTCAGACGTATTCTAATTACAACAGGTTATTACCAAGCAAAGAAAAGAAAATTACCATTAAAGTTCTAAATTTGTAAAACTACTCAAAATTATAGAATAGGCACTCAAATTTCTAATAAGTTAATATACTACACTACTGCTCGGTTGGCCGGTCAGAGTACGGAGCTGTCGGACCACGGGCAAGCCGTGGCCTCTTATGGGATGAAACCCAAGTGCCGAAATCCACTCTGCATCCACCGACCCAAGATAGGAAACACAGGAAGCTTGTTGAGCAAGATGAAAACGGGCTTTATATTGAGGAGTTAACGCATGATTAAAACGGAGACGTATTATGTTTGTGATGTGACGTCGTGTATAAGATCCGTAGAAACACCAAGGTTTAAGTGGGATTATAGGTTGTAGTTGATAAAATTTACCTTTTTTTTACGTGAAGAATTTTGATATTCATGTTACCATGTCTGATAGGCGGCAGTATGAATTACCGGTATGTAATCTAAAGGAGGAATCGCGATGGATATATGTGCAGTAGATTGTTGGCTTGCGAGTTTAGCGGCAAAATAAGCTATCTCGTTGCCAGGAATTCCTACATGTCCAGGCATCCATGCTAAGGTTATGCAAAGAACCAGCCTGGTCAAGATAATACAATAAATATTTCACATTGTATAAATACCAATTATATGAAGTCGAATGAGAGAGTAAGGCTTGTAAGACATTCTTAGTATACGTATATATAGTAACTTTTTGTATGAATTTTTCTTAATGTAAAGGAGAACTTGACGGATTGCGAATAATTCGGCGGTAAATATAGAACAATGGAAGGGAAGGTGAAACGCTGTATGGGGAATAAAAAAAGGCTGTGACGGTTCCATTTACGGATTGCACCATCGGTACAAATGCAAACTTCAACATCAGATAAGGAGATTTTAACTCTTTTGAACTTGGATGAGGGATGGTAAAAATTTTGAGTTTCACTCGGAAAAGTCTCAATCGAAAAAATATAATAGTTGGTATAAAACACAATCTCTTAAAAGGTATCGAATACATGGGAAGTTTGAACATACGTAGGAATTCAATTCACTGCGTAGACCGACTGATGAAGGTATATGCGTTGTGTAGGGCAGGGTTTCGTTCACCTCTCGGATATTGTTCTGAATAATATTCATTTAATAGTTTCAACTTGGGGATGAGTGGAGACTGTGCCAGCGCTAATTGCTTGAATAGATAAACTATGTGATGAAAAGTATCCGGACACCCCCAAAACATACACTAACTGACAGTGACATTGCAACACCAAGGAGGAGTGGTTCGAAAGGGATGAAAGTTGGGGAAAAAACAGAGACGGCACGGAAGAATAATTGATGTTTATTTCAAACCGATATGCAGGTTACACAATGCGCACGGCATTGACTCAGTAGGATGTAGGACCACCGCGAGCGGCGATGCACGCAGAAACACGTCGAGGTACAGAGTCAATAAGAGTGCGGATGGTGTCCTGAGGGATGGTTCTCCATTCTCTGTCAACCATTTGCCACAGTTGGTCGTCCGTACGAGGCTGGGGCAGAGTTTGCAAACGGCGTCCAATGAGATCCCACACGTGTTCCATTGGTGAGAGATCCGGAGAGTACGCTGGCCACGGAAGCATCTGTACACCTCGTAGAGCCTGTTGGGAGATGCGAGCAGTGTGTGGGCGGGCATTATCCTGCTGAAACAGAGCATTTGGCAGCCCCTGAAGGTACGGGAGTGCCACCGGCCGCAGCACATGCTGCACATGCTGCACGTAGCGGTGGGCATTTAACGTGCCTTGAATACGCACTAGAGGTGACGTGGAATCATACGCAATAGCGCCCCAAACCATGATGCCGCGTTGTCTAGCGGTAGGGCGCTCCACAGTTACTGCCGGATTTGACCTTTCTCCACGCCGACGCCACACTCGTCTGCGGTGACTGTCACTGACAGAACAGAAGCGTGACTCATCGGAGAACACGACGTTCCGCCATTCCCTCATCCAAGTCGCTCTAGCCCGGCACCATGCCAGGCGTGCACATCTATGCTGTGGAGTCAATGGTAGTCTTCTGAGCGGGCGCCGGGAGTGCAGGCCTCCTTCAACCAATCAACGGGAAATTGTTCTGGTCGATATTGGAACAGCCAGGGTGTCTTGCACATGATGAAGAATGGCGGTTGACGTGGCGTGCGGGGCTGCCACCGCTTGGCGGCGGATGCGCCGATCCTCGCGTGCTGACGTCACTCGGGCTGCGCCTGGACCCCTCGCACGTGCCACATGTCCCTGCGCCAACCATCTTCGCCACAGGCGCTGCACCGTGGACACATCCCTATGGGTATCGGTTGCGATTTGACGAAGCGACCAACCTGCCCTTCTCAGCCCGATCACCATACCCCTCGTAAAGTCGTCTGTCTGCTGGAAATGCCTCCGTTGACGGCGGCCTGGCATTCTTAGCTATACACGTGTCCTGTGGCACACGACAACACGTTCTACAATGACTGTCGGCTGAGAAATCACGGTACGAATTGGGCCATTCGCCAAAGCCGTGTCCCATTTATCGTTCGCTACGTGCGCAGCACAGCGGCGCATTTCACATCATGAGCATACCTCAGTGACGTCAGTCTACCCTGCAATTGGCATAAAGTTCTGACCACTCCTTCTTGGTGTTGCATTTGCTCTGTCAGTCAGTGTATGTTTTTCATCTTAGGTGTATGGTGCTGCCACCTACTGCCAGGTACTCCATATCAGTGACCTCAGTAGTCATTAGACATAGTGAGAGAGCAGAATGGGGAGCTCCGCGGAACTCAAGGACTTCGAACGTGGTTAGGTGATTGGGTGTCACTTGTGTCAAAAGTCTGTACGCGAGATTTCCATACTCCTAAACATCCCTAGGTCCACCGTTTCTGATGTGGTAGTGAAGTAGAAAAGTGAAGGGACACGTACAGCACGAAAGCGTTCAGGCCGACCTCGTCTATTGACTGACAGAGACCGCCGATATTTGAAGAGAGTCGTCAAGTGTAATAAGCAGGCATCTATCCAGACCATCACACAACAATTCCAAACTGCATCAGGATCCACTCCAAGTACTATGTCAGTTCGGCGGGAGGTGAGAAAACTTGGATTTCATTGTCGAGCGGCTGCCCATAAGCCACACATCACGCAGGCCAATACCAAACGACGCCTCGCTTGGTGTAAGGAGCGTAAACAATGGACGATTGAACAGTGGAAAAACGTTGTGTGGAGTGACGAATCATGGCACACAGTGTGGCGATCCAATGACAGGATGTGTGTATGGCGAATGCCCGGTGAACGTCATCTGCCAGCGTGTGTAGTGCCAACAGTAAAATTCGGAGGCGGTGGTGTTATGGTGTGGTCGTGATTTTCATGGAGGGGCTTGCACCCTTTGTTGTTGTGCGTGGCGCTATCACAGCACATGCCTACATTGAAGTTTTAAGTACCGTACCTTCTTGCTTCCCAATGTTGAAGAGCACTTCGGGGATGGCGTGTGCATCTTTCAACACGATCGAGCACCTGTTCATAATGCACGGCTTGTGGAGGAGTGGTTACACGACAATAACATCCCTCTAATGGACTGGCCTGCACAGAGTCCCGACCTGAATCCTATAGACACCTTTGGGATGTTTTGAAACGCCGACTTCGTGCCAGGCCTCACCGACCGATATCGCTACCTCTACTCAGTGCAGCACTCAGAGAAGAATATGCTGCCATTCCCCAGGTTACCTTCCAGTACCTGACTGAACGTATGCCTGGGAGAGTGGAAGCTGTCATCAAGGCTAAGGGTGGGCCAACACCATATTGAATTCCAGCATTACCGATGGAGACAGCACGAACTTGTACGTCATGTTCAGCCAGGTGTCTGGATAATTTGATCAAATAGTGTACTTATTAGTGAGAGTTCGTCTACATATCCATAAAGGATACACGCCTGTTTCAATCAGTAAAGCGTTGGTAGGGGTGGTTTTGAGCGCGCCTATACATAAGCGTAATGCTTGGAAATGAATAATATTTAAGTGTGCGAGCGTTGTGGAGTGTGCCATATCGATTGAGAACGCACAATAGTCCATTATAGATCGGATGGTAGCACGATATAGGGTAATAGCAGTTTTAGGATCAGCACCCCAGTTGCGACTTGCAACCGTGCGTAATATTTTAATAAAGCTATCAGTTTCTTGTCGAATCATAGATACATGGTGTTTCCACGTCAATTTGTGATCCAGTATAATACCAAGATAGAGATGTTGTGAAACGAAAGGCACTGAAAATCCTTCGAAAGGTAGGGGAGAACAATTATAGGCACGTTTATGCGTAAAATGCATAGCGGCGCATTTAGTGATAGAATGTGTAAAACCATGACCATGTAACCAGTCTATGACGTCACTCATCACCTGGTCAATGATCCTCCTACATTCATCTATATTTTCATGATAGACATATAATACGAAATCTTGCTCTAGATGTAATTATTCGCTCTAATTCACTCATAAAAACGCAAAAAGGACGCCGTTTAGTTTATCGTCCTGCGATAAACCCTGTGAACATTGGCGACCTTGAATAGAGGTGAGGGTTGTTTTAATAAGAAGTGTACGATATGTATATGACTTTTCCAATAATGTAATAAAATTGTTCCGGAATTCTTTCGAAAACAAGTGTGTCCATAACAGGCTCAAGGGTACTGAATCATATGCGCCCTCAATATCAAGACGAAACGTAATTGTACTGTGTTTTCTAGCCGTGCTAATAGAAGATCATTATAAAAAATGCTTACAGGATCATGCGTGCTTCTACCCTTAAGGAAGGCATATTGAGTTTTTTGAAGTAGATTATAGTATTCCAGTATCCACACTAATCGCTTTATGAGAATTTTCAAGAAGATTTTTCTGATGCATGAACTTAATACAGTGCCTCGATAGTGTGTTCGGTCGATCGGGACTTTTCGTGCCTTGAGGCTCAGTACTAAATGGGAAATTTAAAAAAGAAAGCAGTACGTGGTGGGCTGAAGAAGGTAACAATTGAAGCATAGTGTATGTAATAATATCAGGCTCAGGAGGGGTACTATTAGCGGAGGCTAGTACAGATTTTAGTTCACTGAACTGGATTGGATTTGATAATGTGGTGTATTTAGAAGATGGGTTACGGGGAGAATAAAACTGGCGTGGAACTGTATAATCCGGTGTAAGAGAGGTAAAAAGGGAGAAGAATATCTTGAGGTATAACTGAGCGAGTATTATTATGTGCAACACGGGTAAGAGTGCGGATGGCGTTCCAGAGACAGGACGAGAATATGTGTTGATAGAGTGATGATATGAATGATCGCCAGGAAACTCATTGTTTTTCATTAAAAATTTGCTTGATGCGCGCGTTATGTCTTTTCAACTCGAAATAATGTTCGAATGTCATAGCCTTTCTATACCGTTGAAATAAGAGTTTCTGGTGAAGTATCATGTTATGACACTCACCATCCCACCAAAGTATATACTGAAACAGTGGTGTTTTTTTTGTTGATGTCGACGTAGCACATTACCTCAAGCAAGGAAATATTTTCGTCTCAACTATACATAATTCATTCAAAATATTTATGTAACTTACATCTTAAAAAATTATATTAAACAAATTAACTAATGATAACCATATATTTTCTTCTCCTAAATTAGACACCCTTCCTTCTGTCCTTTCTAAGAAGAAAGAAAGAAAGAAAGAAAGAAAGAAAGAAAGAAAGAAAAGAAGGAAAGATTATACATATATCTACGCTCGCT
The DNA here is from genome assembly GCF_040414725.1 of Anabrus simplex. NCBI lineage: Eukaryota > Metazoa > Arthropoda > Insecta > Orthoptera > Tettigoniidae > Anabrus > Anabrus simplex. Next base: position 174,638,338 of record NC_090266.1, on the reverse strand, counting down.
TTCTTCCTACTCCTTTACGTATCTGTGTTGGTGTGACGTTAAAAAATTTCCTAGGAGGAGAAAAAGGAAAAAAGAAAAAATGAAATCAGGGTTAAAAAAGATATATATTGTACCGGGAACGCCGCTACGAGAGAGGTCCGAAGTATGTTTGTTGAACTTCGCGCGAGGTGGAAGGTAGGCAGCCCGCCGAAAGCAGTGACGTACCCAGCGAGTGACGTGGCCGCCGTAAGCCAGCTATCCGCGACCATATATGGTAATGTTCCAGCTTACCCTCAAAAGTACATTTTGCGCTACTTTATCGCTATTTTGACACTGCCATCTTAAAAACCTTTACAATGGACGTCATTTGTCAAGATTTCAAGAAAATCCACCGAGTATTATAGGAGTTATAAGGGTAGATAATACCCGGGTTCTAGACACTAATGGCTATTCACTTCGCCTATTGACGGAACAAGACAGTTTCCGAGTGCTATTTATTCAGTTCATTGCCAATGTGTTTTAAATCTTCAGAAACTATGCATTAAGAACTGTGGTGACTATAGTCCTCTAGAACATTCCAATTTACAGTAAGCTTGCGTTATGAACTTGCATTTCTACCGGTACAAAGTCAAAATCATCTTGTTCTTCGAGTGATTATTCCAGAACGTTTTTATTTAATATCTAGAGTGCAGTAACCATAATTGAAAGGTCATATCTGTTCACGCAGTGCCATGAATGTGTGCAGTGCCGTGCAGAAAACTCAAGTGTGAATTAAGTCTCAAATCGAACCCTGGAACGTGTGCCAATCTTCGAGACATTTCAGAACCTTGAGACATTCCAGAACCTCGAGTCATTCCAGAACTCCTCATTCGAGCAGGTGTGGTCCCTGCGCAGGCGATGTCCAGCGCCATCACAGAACTCGGAGGTACCAACCAGCCACGACACTTCCATGCTGCTGTACGAAGGTGATATGAACTTGCTCTTGATGATCACTAAACTCAATTTATCAAAAGAATCTCTAAAATTGATAACTATACCCCTCTCTGTACCAACTCCAATGATAAAGCCACTCCCTAGGATAAGATCCATGCTCGTTAATTTAATATCAAGCGCCTTAAAGATATGAACACTTTTTACGGGTACAATATATATATACATACACTCACATATCAGGGTGGGAATAAATTAAATTCTCCTCCTTTTTCTTCATCTTCTTCTCCTTCTTCTTCCACTATATCGAAAAGAAAATATATTACAGAATTAAATACGCTTATCTATCCCGATCCTACAATAGACGTTTTCTTGAAATAACAATAAACATGAAAACTCACCAGTTAAGTCGTCTTCTTCTTCTTCTTGAAATGCTTCAATGTTCTCTCCGAGTTTCATCAGAATAGCGCTGCAGGATATTGTAATGATAGATGCCACCATGGAACAGACACTAAAATTACAGAGGGCAATGAACTCATGCATTAGGTTTATATTTTCAATTAGATTTTCAACTCATATCTCCCCCTATTATGAACTTCTCTTCTGGTTAAAAATCGATAAACTACGACATCTTCACGTTGCTACTCTCGTATTTCGTCTGCTAAATGAATCTAAACCCCAGTATTTATCCTCAAAGTTTAATTTACTCTCCTCCTCTCATGAACACAACACAAAGGATTGTTCAGAATTACAAAGGGACCTTGAGATTATCCAACAATGGGTTGAAGAAATTAATATGAAGGTTAATGGAGGCAAATCAACTGTTAAATAAGTTAGAAACTGGAATTTTAAAACTGAATTTGAATATACTTTGGATGAGGCAGTTATCCCAAAAAATGGCAAATGCAAATAATTTTGTGTGAGATTTGAAAGTAATTTGCACTGGAAGGGTCATGTGGATGACATTGTTGAGAAAGCATACAGATCGTAACATGTCAAAATGAGGCTACCTAAAGGATGCAACAAATAATGAAAAGAGAAAAGTTACTTAAGTATGGTTCGTTCATTATTGGAATATGCAAACAGTGTTTGGAACCCTCACCAAGAATACCAATCAATCAATCAATACTGATCTGCATTTAGGGCAGTCGCCCAGGTGGCAGATTCCCTATCTGTTGCTTTCCTAGTCTTTTCCTAAATGATTTCAAAGAAATTGGAAATTTATTGAACATTTCCCTTGGTAAGTTATTCCAATCCCTAACTCCCCTTCCTATAAATGAATATTTGCCCCAGTTTGTCCTTTTGAATTCCAACTTTACCTTCATATTGTGATCTTTCCTACTTTTATAAACGCCATTTAAACTTATTCGTCTACTAATGTCATTCCACGCCATCTCTCCGCTCACAGCTCGGAACATACCACTTAGTCGAGCAGCTGTTCTTCTTTCCCTCAGTTCTTCCCAACCCAAACATTGCAACATTTTTGTAACCTACTCTTTTGTTGGAAATCACTCAGAACAAATCGAGCTGCTTTTCTTTGGATTTTTTCCAGTTCTTGAATCAGGTAATCCTGGTGAGGGTCCCATACACTGGAACCATACTCTAGTTGGGGTCTTACCAGAGACTTATATGCACTCTCCTTTACATCCTTACTACAACCCCTAAACACCCTCATAACCATGTGCAGAGATCGGTACCCTTTATTTACAGTCCCATTTATGTGATTACCCCAATGAAGATCTTTCCTTATATTAACACCTAGATACTTACAATGATCCCCAAAAGGAACTTTCACCCCATCAACGCAGTAATTAAAACTGAGAGGACTTTTCCTATTTGTGAAACTCACAACCTGACTTTTAACCCCGTTTATCAACATACCATTGCCTGCTGTCCATCTCACAACATTTTCGAGGTCACATTGCAGTTGCTCACAATCTTGTAACTTATTTATCACTCTATAGAGAATAACATCATCCGCAAAAAGCCTTACCTCCGATTCCACTCCTTTACTCATATCATTTATATATATATAAGAAAACATAAAGGTCCGATAACACTGCCCTGAGGAACTCCCCTCTCAACTATTACAGGGTCAGACAAAGCTTCACCTACTCTAACTCTCTGAGATCTATTTTCTAGAAATATAGCAACCCATTCAGTCACTCTTTTGTCTAGTCCAATTGCACTCATTTTTGCCAGTAGTCGCCCTTGATCTACCCTATCAAATGCTTTAGACAGGTCAATCGCGATACAGTCCATTTGACCTCCAGAATCCAAGATATCTGCTATATCTTGCTGGAATCCTACAAGTTGAGCTTCAGTGGAATAACCTTTCCTAAAACCGAATTGCCTTCTATCGAACCAGTTATTCATTTCACAAACATGTCTAATATAATCAGAAAGAATGCCTTCCCAAAGCTCACATACAATGCATGTCAAACTTACTGGCCTGTAATTTTCAGCTTTATGTCTATCACCCTTTCCTTTATACACAGGGGCTACTATAGCAACTCTCCATTCATCTGGTATAGCTCCTCCGACCAAACAATAATCAAATAAGTACTTCAGGTATGGTACTATATCGCAACCCATTGTCTTTAGTATATCCCCAGAAATTTGATCAATTCCAGCCGCTTTTCTAGTTTTCAACTTTTGTATCTTATTGTAAATGTCATTGTTATCATATGTAAATTTTATTACTTCTTTGGCCTTAGTCTCCTCCTCTACCTGGACATTATCCTTGTAACCAACAATCTTTACATACTGCTGACTGAATACTTCTGCCTTTTGAAGATCCTCACATACACACTCCCCTTGTTCATTAATTATTCCTGGAATGTCCTTCTTGGAACCTGTTTCTGCCTTAAAATACCTATACATACCCTTCCATTTTTCACTAAAATTTTTTATGACTGCCAATTATGCTTGCCATCATGTTATCCTTAGCTGCCTTCTTTGCTAGATTCAATTTTCTAGTAAGTTCCTTCAATTTCTCCTTACTTCCACAGCAATTTCTAACTCTATTTCTTTCCAGTCTGCACCTCCTTCTTAGTCTCTTTATTTCTCTATTATAATAAGGTGGGTCCTTACCATTCCTTATCACCCTTAAAGGTACAAACCTTTTTCGCATTCCTCAACAATTTCTTTAAACTCATCCCAGAGTCTGTTTACATTTTTATTTACCTTTTTCCACCGATCATAGTTACTTTTTAGAAACTGCCTCATGCCTGCTTTATCAACCATATGGTACTGCCTAACAGTCCTACTTTTAAGACCTTCCTTTCTATCACACTTATTTTAACTTCCACAAAAACAGCTTCATGATCACTAATACCATCTATTACCTATCTATCTATTATCTATTATCTATTATCTATTATCTATTATCTATTACCTAATAAAAGGAATAGATAGTGTGCAAAGGAAAGCAGCAATATTTGTAACAGGGTACTTCAGGAGAAGTAGTGTATCAGAAATGTTAGAAAACTTGGGTGGGAAACTTTAAGTAAGAGAAGGGAGAAAACTAGACTTATAGGATTATATAGAGCCTGTACAGGAGAAGCATGGGGAGATATCGAGAGGGGCTTCAGTTGGAAAATAATTATTTCGGCAGGACTGGCCACAAGCATAAAATTAGAAGGAATTTTAGCAGAAGCGCTTGAGGTAAATTTTCATTGATTGGGAAGGGCGTGAAGGAGTGGAACAGTTTACCAGGGGTAGTGTTTCATCCTTTTCCAAAATCTGTACAGATATTCAAGAAGAGAAAAAACAGCAACAGAGAAAATAAATGAAATGTTAGAGGGAATTCGACCAGTGCAGGTTATTGTAAATAAAAAATGTGTGTGAATAAATTAATTCCATCCCCTGGTCTAAGGAGTTTGTACAGCCAAAGTAGTGGACTGCCTGTAGGGGTGAATTACAGTGGGGGCTTTGGGGGCCCTGGGACCTCTACGGTAGCTGTGAAGGCCCTTCAGGGACTCTGAATAGTGTTGGCAAAAGGGGCTCTGGTTAAGACGCAGCAGGTCGTCATGCTACTTTGGTTACAAAATGGGTAAAACATATATAAGTAAATAAATGAAATGTAAATTTTAATCTTATACCAGTTGTATAGTATTATTTGAAGTAATTCCACATACTGTATATGAGTTGACTATATTTGTAATTTCAGGAGATATTATAAGTAGAATTTTGTAAAAAATATTTATTTATTAAGGATGAGCTGTCTGCTTAATAGAAAAAATTGTTAGCGTAAATTGTATAATATTGTATTGTAGGAAATTTTATTTTCTTGTTAATTTCAAATTTAGTGCTTGACAATAATGTATTTTAGTGTACCGTTTGCCACCGAGGTAAACACCTCATTTGAAAATAAAGAGATTTTGATTTTGATTTGAACTTCATTTCACTGTCTCCGCCATTTCATTCTTCGTAGCCTTAGGGGATAGAGACGCAGTCAAGTCTCGGCCCTGAGCAGCAGTTCCAGCGAAAGAGGTAGACCAGCCCTGTCCACCGCGGCGCCCGAGGTGCCCTTTTATGGCGCCCTTCGCAATTAATTTGCAAATTAAATTTTACTTCATATTTGAAAACAATACTTTTGCAATTCAATAAATATTCTTACTTTCCTCTTAAAAAATACCATCCTCTAAGTCAGGAAATTTGTTATATCCTTGCCTCCGAATACACAAAGAGCTTTGAGTAAGACATAAATGTGATCTAGGCCTAACTGACTCGTGTCCGCAATTAGTGAAGAGAGAGAAGAAATGTTCAGAAAGAGATCTATTCGACATGTAAGTAATTGCGTCAAAGGGAAATCCTCCACAAACCTCTCAGTATGGGGGGGGGGGGGCGGGGGTAGGCCAGGTATAAGGCCCTCTCTACTCACGGAGCCAAATATAGCCGCATATTTATTCTGCCAAACAGAACCGCTGAACAGTGTTGATATGTCTGACACTGCTGAGTTGTGTGTATTTGCTATAATGGTTTTTATTGATTTTACAGTAAAGGAAGAATTTGTCAAGCTATTGCCACTTCATGGATGTACAGGTACTAGGGGCTAAGACAAATTTAATGCTTTCGTTAAATTCACCAAAGAGAGTAACTTACCACTGTCAAAGCTTGTCGCTATAACCACAGATGGGGCACCGTCTATGACTGGTAGAAATAATGGATTTCTTTCCCTTTGCGCTAAGGATGAATAATTTCCAATATTTCTTTCTTATCATTGTATTATTCACCAAGAAGCTTTATGCGCAAAGGTTTTAAAGTTCGATCATGTCATGAAAATTGTAACTCATATCGTGAATTATATAAGATCGTCATCTACTCGTCATCGATTGTTCAGAAATATTTTAAGAATGTCAGATTCGGAGTATCCTTCATGCAGACGTAAGGTGGCTTAGTAGGGGGAAAACACTCTAAAGGTTTTGCTGCCTGTTGGATGAGATACGAGACTTTATGGAATCATCTCCTGGGAAATATTATCACGAACTTTATGATATATCTTGGCTAATCGAATTATCATTCTAGGCAGATATCACCTCAAAATTAAATGAGTTAAATCTCGAATTGCAAGGAAAAGATCATAATATTTCATGTATGATAAGTATTGTCAATGCCTTTGAGAAGGAACATTTTTTTTGCTAGTTGTTTTACGTCGCACCGACACAGATAGGTCTTACGGCGACGATGGGACAGGAAAGGGCTAGGAGTGGGAAGGAAGTGGCCGTGGCCTTAATTAAGGTACAACCCCAGCATTTGCCTGGTGTGAAAGTGGGAAACCACGGAAAACCATTTTCAGGGCTGCCGACAGTGGGGATCGAACCTACTATCTCCCGAATACTGGATACTGGCCGCACTTAAGCGACTGCAGCTATCGAGCTCGGTGAGAAGGAACATAAGGTATGGATTGTCCATTTAAATAGAAATTCCCTTTCAAATTTTCCAAATTTGAAATCAATGGCAGATACAGTAAATGGCGGCAAGCGCGATTCTTTATCACTTGCTAAACATTTTGAAACCCTTGGGTCCGAATTTGGTATCAGATTTAGCCAGTTTTCAATGCTTGAACCAGTGATCACCTTTTTTTTCAATAATCCCTTCGGTTCTGTTGATGTTTGTGAGCTTGGTGGGATGGTGTACGAAATATTCGAAAATTATAATCCTGAAGAATTAGAAATGGAAATTTTAAGCCTTCAGTTAGACCTTTCTGTGAAATCCTCCTACGCAACATGTGGCAATTTCTGGACTCGGCTGCACGGTAAAAAATATCCCATTACCCCCAGTGTAGCTCTGAAGATGCAATCTTGTTTCGGTTCAACCTATCTTTGTGAAGTCATGTTTTTGACTATGAACACAATAAAAACAAATACCGATCCTGCCTGACAGACACACACCTGGATGACGCGTTAAGAGCTGTCCCAGTTACACACCAGACTTTCCTCAACTTGCAGCGTGCATGCAGTGCCAGATTTCACATTAATTATGTGAGTAAATATATTTTCATATAATTTTTAATTCTAGATTTATTATTATTATTATTATTATTATTATTATTATTATTATTATTATTATTATATAGTCCTTGTAGTACCGATAACAGTAGTCGAATTAGTGGAATCGTACCTGGCGCCCGCATACCCTTAGTAATCATGTGAATGTGCTCGCGTAGAAACGATCGTTCGACAGCCCTGAGGTAGACCTTCAACGGGTTTGGGAGAAAGCTGTTCGCAGCTAATATCCATCTTGATATTCGAGACGAAGCTAACAAACTGTCTGATGTTCTATTTGAACATATGTGTATTAAATAATATTTTTACACACAGTAAACTCGTGTCTGGTAACATTGAATCATATTATACCAGACCTAGCGCTAAAAATATATATAACAACAAGCGAATTCGCTCACACGTTTAGTTACACATCCAGAAGAGAGTAGTTTTGAACCCCACTGTTGATAGTCCTAAAATAGTTGTCTGTTGTTCCTTGTTTTCACACCAGGCAATTGCTAGTGGGTGTGCTTTAAGGCCACAACCGAATCTCCTCTTCTATCCGCACTATAAGACATGTCAGTGTCGGTGTGACGTAAAGCCAATTGTATCCTACCGTTAAAAAGTGTGAATAAATAGGAAAATATCATCACAGTTGCCATTAGTGTGTGTTTAGAAACTATTGAAGATCATGGATCGGCAAGTAAAGAATGAGTTTGGAGAGAAAAAACGCAGAACCTAACACAAAACAACACTGCAAATGTGAAGCTTGTAAGCCAAATATTAAGCCTCACGCGTTGCGTACTATAATTCCTCACTACTAAGTTACGCCATCTCAGCATACTATACCCATGGCAGCTTGCTTCGAACGCCACAACATCTAATTAACTATTTACCGTCTGGATTTCTCTCAACATATGCTGCTCACGACGTGGATTTTGCGTGGGAAAAACTGCCGTTCTACACAAGGGCTTTACTCGAAGTTTCCGTATGCCGCCGTTGCGTTCGTCACTGTAAGCATCATGGAGATAGTGGAGTTGCTTTTGACGGTCCGATTCCAATGATTAAGGAATGCGAATCATGTGAGAAGAAATTTTGAAACGTATTTTGAATAAACAAGTAAATAAAACAATGTGATGTTCTACATATTACGTTTTGTTTTTACACCAGGCAAATTCTGAGGTTTTACCTTACCTGTGGCCTCACGATCGATTCCTTCCTGTGTCTTTCCTTACGTCATAAAACCTACCTGTGTCGGTGCGACGTAAAAAAATGTAGCTTTTATTCAAATAAACTCTGAAATCGGAGGCACATTAAGGATTAATACGAAATTTGTTATTTTAGAGAATACATACTTTACTGCCTTACAACTATTATTTCTGCCACGTCGCAGCCCTTCCGTAAGAGTTTTGTTTGTCGATCACTGCCGTGATGTCTTTGCTCACTGAATTTCTTTGGTGTCGTTTTGTTAATTTTTCTCATTCGATGTAATATGACGGGCTGTCACATCATGTGCTCTAACTGATTCATTAAACGATTTATTAGTCTAGGGATCATGCTATTATTCGTCTCTTACTGGACATATAAATTCGATATAATTTGAAGGGCGGTCACTTCGTGTGCCCTAACTGATTCATTAAACGATTTTTTAGTCCAGAGATCATTCAATTTTTCTATCAACAAAATACCCGTGCTGGACATATGGACAAATATAACAAGAATTCACATACATAGAACTCCCATTTATGGGTGTCGGCCCTGGATCTCAAACAAAAGACGACGCGAGCAGCGGAATGTATCGTAATGGTGTACTGTTTACAGCTCGTAAGTACGTATACATATTTCTTGCTAGTAACAAATTTATTTCTTAATCAACCTCCGATTTCAGACTTCATTTGAGTAAAATCATTGATTATTTTCTGTTTGTGAAAAATATTACATTGATATTTCGTGGATCACAATCATTCACATAAAATGATCATAGGTAAGTTGGACGGAAAGATCTGTAAATGAAGAATTGAAAGTTCGATGATAATGCAATTAGCCAACATAAAGTTTTACGGCTGGTTGGCCTTCCTGACACCAACATGAACAACTTGAGAGTTAATCAAGGTCATAAATGATTATTTGTAAGTAGCTTGGAAAGAATCATTTCTGAAAATAAAGAATTGTATGAACTGAATACTTATGTACACTCACAAGAGTTCATCCCTACTGGGAGGGCAACGTTACTAAAACATGGTTAGCCTACTTGCTCTCACATTACCCTTCATTAACGGATACCAAAACTAGCAACATAACAGGTGTAGTTAGCCTTCAACACATAACTAGTACGTTTTGTTTTTTCGTTTCAAAATAATATGGTGCAAACGCGTCTACTAAGTTTTACATCTCATCCACTAACCATTTAACACAATCATTACTTCGATAGAGTTTGAAAGAGCACAAATCTCTGTCAAAACGACAGTGAAAATAATATGCCAGGCTGTATGGCACATGTTCGTGCATTATAGTTGAATGCGATGTGTTATCATTTGGAAAACAAGTAGACACCGGTTTCAGTATGCATTCTGTGTCAGCATACACAATAAAAGGCACTGTCTCTATAATCCACCGGAAATTGTTTACAGTCCTTACTGTGTAAATCTTATTTTTCCTCATTACGGAAGCAAGGAAAACATCGTCCGCATGTACAAATTTTACTATTATGCTTCGTAAGAGATGAGCGCACAAGATGTGAAAGTTTCTTATTTAAACAGAAGTGATACCCTGCTGTTTTCATCGTACTGCGCTCCAAATACATTCACAGAGATCTCGTTTTGATCTTCGAATTTTGTAATATATCGTATTTCCATCGGGATTGGTATGTCTTTTAAATTTAAAACTAAATTGTATTGTGGATAAGAGGAAATGCGATTCACATTATGTTTAGCTGAAACTAGGCCAGAAACCACACCGCATGGAAAGAAGCATCCAATGTGTCCTGCAGATTAATAACTGCTTTCTTGATTCTAATTCCTGAAGGCAACGTTAGACTACTCTGCGATTTACCCACGTGAAAACCAACATATATATTAATGTTTATCCGCAATTCACAAATTCGTAGCAGAGACAACCCGAATCACGCGCCTCAAACTCTGTCAATTTCTTCAGAATCGGTTTAGTTACATGCTCGTTTTACCACTCTCTTAAATTCGTACCTTCAGTAATATCTGCATTCCTAGTATGAAAATAATTGTTACATATTTTATCGTGAAGAACATGTTGTGTGCAGAGGACAGTATTTACTTTCAATGCATGTGTATTGAGTGCTTTCTTCACATATTTATTAAATCACACATAAGTTTCATCTAGAATCTCTTCGGGATGTAAGGAATCATTTTTAACATTCACTGCCGCTAGTGTGTACACGCTACGACGAAAGGCTTCCTCAATTTGCTCACACTGGAAAGCAGACAGATCTTCTATCTGAAGAGTTAGCCCATTGATATTGCGAGCGTGTAAATACATTTCTGAAATCGGATTACGCCATTCCTCTAGCTCGTTAAGATTTTCAATCAGCTCTAGCTGAGCAGCTTCTTCTCGCTCCTCGCTAGGTTCGAATTAATACGTAATTAATAGGGATCCATTTACCTCCCTCACGAACTCACGAATGCGTTCAAACGTTCTATCAAAATGAGCACGCATTCTCTCCTCATCTTCATCCGTCTGTAAATTAATGTCTAATGTTTTACGTTTGCTCGAAGGAAACTCCATTACTAAAATGTGGTGGTAAATTTTTCTGCGTTCTCAAGACAAAACCAACAGTTGCTGTAGCAACGACTTATCAAGAATGTGCAATCTGTCATCACACAGTATAACAAACGAGCCTGCTCACTCCCTACTACATCTAGCGAACAGTGAACACTTTCGCTTGGAATCTTGTCCTAAAGCTTCCCTAACAATGTAGTCAGGTAATAAGAAATTACAGTGGATTCTTGTGAGGAAAAGGAAAATTCAATTTTGTATATTTCTTCGAATATGTTGTAACAAACAAACAGTAAAAAGTGTTCATTACTTGAAAATTCGGTTAAGAGAAATCGCACTACAGCAGCTGTTACCTCCTACTGGCTTTCATATGCTTTACTAAGTTTCGTCACATACACTGTAAAATTAAAGAGGGCGCACATTCTGTTTCTTAGTTCAATACAATTACCGGATGGTTCTTACTGTTGTTTGCAATGAGCTGTCCCGCTTTACCTTGATCATGCTGTGCACCTGCGTCAAATTTCTTCCCTCGATGTAATTGGAATCGTTGACTGTGTATGATTGGATATGCTTGATTTTCGGATCCAGCCTTAATCTCCACTTTCTTCCACTTCATCATAGCAGCACGGACCTGAAAAAAGCAGCAGTAGATAAGAATGGACGGATCCAGATCACCTCAGCCTCTAGGCCCCTTGCGGAGGCCTCTCACTGGTCAGGCCAGGCGTGTGCGGAATGTTACCTACACACCGGCCGTCTTACTAATAAACGGTGTATAACATTTATACAAGGTTAAAACACCGTTTATGTGAAATTCGTTACTAATAAACCGCGTATAAGCCTCCTGTGTATACATCTGTTATAGTTATTCATTGAATTGCTTATACAGACCAGGACCCTGGTATCAGCGCTGTATAGCAGCGAGTAGCGGAAAAAGAAACGAGTGAGCAGTTTATTTTCGTGGTATTTATTGTCTACAGTAATATAATCGTGGTGAAATATTCGGCTTATCCGTATATCATTGAACACACATTAAAATAATGGACGATAACGTTGATGATCTTCACGGTACTTTAAACATAGAAGACATACACCATTCAGAGGTTATGGAGGCTAGACATCTTCATAAAGTAAAACAATTGGAAGAGACGGCATGACAATGAATGACTATAAAAGAAATGATGGTTGGGCGTATTTTTGTGTAATAATGCGTTACTGCTTAATAGACTTTTGAAATTGCGAGTTTATTATACATTATCTGCCTCTACAAAGATCTTTATCAAATTTGAGTACCCTAAAAAGGGACATATTCCTCGACATAAACAATGGTATAACTTGAAAACCGTACGAAATATGATTTCCATACTTTGTAGTTGAATACGCAGAAATATGATGTATAAATGCCTAATAGAAACTTTTTTGATCAAACCTTTCTTTTACACTACAAAACAGTTTTTCCTTTCTCCTTAAAAGTATGGATTTTGGAATGTGTGCCGTACCCTTTTCAACTCGCCGATTAAATTATAATTGCTTACGTTTTCCGAAATATCCTAGGAAGGGCTTTTGATCTTTTCTTAGGCTTTTCCATTTCTTTTTTGGCGTTCATTACACAAGCAAGCTGAAGAAATGTTGATACCAGTCAGTATAAGCCAATTTCCAGCTGTCTCACTTCGTGTTGCCACTGCCTTTTCGATATGCCGTGCTACTGTGCGACTTTCAGGAAAGTTTTGCTCGTACACAACCAGCAGAAGCGATCATAAAGGCGGTGAACGTGCGAAAAACGCCAGTGAACTGCAGGAAGAGATTCCTACGCCTTAAAACGAGTGTATACGTGCTGTATAGTAATACAATGCGTATACCACGTTTATTAGTAATAAAAATATAAAACGCTTATACAGAGTGTATTCACTGTACAACTATACAAGTGTTAAACAACTGTATAAGGACTTTTTATTAGTAAGACGGCGGGAGTAGGGATAAAGGACTGAGAGCCGTGGAAACACGTTTCGGAAGGAAAATAATAGCCGATATTGGGGGTGAAGATGAGGAGACTATAAGGCCCCATTCACAATGCAAACGTAACCGTAAACTTAACGACGTAACGTAACCGTAAAATTAACGTAAAATTTGTGGCATTCACAATGGAGGAACGTAACATTAACGTAAAGAGTACACAGCAGCCAATCAAAACACTGCCATGTTATTTAGTACGTAAGTCAGGTTTTGGGCTATCTCTCAGTTTTATATTTCAATACCTCGATGGAATCAAACAACGTGGTAGCGGAATCCATATTACTTCAAATATCTTTTGCTTTTCTCCTGGGAGCTGCGTAGGTCTACGGTACCTGAAAAGGCGATCTAAACAACGGTGCAGAAAATGGGTTCATCCCTTGAATCAAAGAAGGTTATCTCAGGGCGATTTCGGTAATCTATTGTAAGAAATGACCCTCACCTCACCAGTTCGTTTTGGACATGCGGATGAAACCTGAACTGTTTGCCTTTCTTACGATTTGCTTCCCCTTTTATAACAAACGAAATGTAATTTCTCCTTTACCGACATCTATGACACTATCTATTACACCCCGATGAGATGTTTGGATCTATTTGTTTGGATGATATCGTTTTCGTAAACTAGTAGTCCGTCATAATGTTAAGAAATATACAGGGACACTGTTTTATTTATGACAGGGATTGTCTCTCGTCCGTTTGCCAGCGCTGCGAGCTTGTCTCCGGCCATTTATTGTCAGATTTCATTAATACAGGATATTAATTTCCACCTATTATTTTTCGGTACAGCGTATTTGTAATTATTTTTTCCTTCTATCATACATAGCCTATACGCAAAGATTATTTTGAAAGAGAATTACAAGTGTTTCGTCGAAAGAAGTCATTATATCGTGCACAACACACAATGTTTACATCTGCTCTGATTGGCTGCTTCTTAAAGTTAACGTAAAATTAACCGCAAGAGCTTGGAGTTTGCAATCCCTTAATTTTACGGACTCGCAGTTAAGTTTACGTCGGCGCATTGTGAATGGATCCATTAGATAAGATGGCCGCTAACTTCTAAGTTAACGTTAATTTTAAGTTTACGTTACCTTACGTTTGCATTGTGAATGGGGCTTAAGTGCTTTCCTACGAGCGCAATTTGCGAAACTTTCTTCAGAAGAAATAAATTTATTAAAAAATAACCTGAAAAGATGTATAAATCCATGGGGAGGGGGTATCATCAAGTGTGCTTCCTACAGTAGAATGCCGACAGTTACAACAATTATTTTAACTAAGTAAGTATGCGTAAGGTAGCAGGTGAGGCCGCCTGGGCGAGGTACTGGTCATTCTCCCCAGTTGTATCCCCCGAGCCAAAGTCTGAAGCTCCAGGATACTGCCCTTGAGGTGGTATAGGTGGGATCCCTCGCTGAGTCCGAGGGAAAAACCGACCCTGGAGGGAAAACAGATTAAGAAGAAGAAGAAGTATGCGTAAGGTATTTTCTTTCTTATATGTAACTTCTTTCTTCATTATTTGTACGATTGTTTTGTTAATTTAAAATAGTATGTGCTGCTACTTTTCAGGTCCGTACATCGACGGGAGGAAGTCGACGCATGTGCACAGCATGATCAAGGTGATGCTGGACAGCTGAGCGCAGAACAACAGCAAGAACTGTCTGGTAATTTTATTGAAGTATGGAACAGAGGGTATGCACTCCTTAATTTCACAGTATATGTGACGAAACTTAGTAAAGCATATGAAAGCCAGCAGGATGAAACAGCTGCTGAAGTGCGATTTCCCTTCACAGAATTTTTAAGTAATGAACATTTTTACTGTTTGTTAGGTACAACACATTCGAAGAAATATACAAAATTGAATTTTCCTTTCCCTCACAAAAATCCACTAAAATTTTTTTACCTGAATATATTGTTAGGGAAGCTCAGGACGGGTTTCCAAGCGAAGCTAGATGTAGTAGGGAGTGAGCTGGCTCAATGGTTATACTGTGTGATGACGGATTGTACATATTTGGTAAGTCGTTGCTACAGCAACTGTTGGTTTTGTCTTGAGAACACAGAAAAATTTACCACCAGAACGTAATTTGTTACCACATTCTTTTAGTCTTGGGGTTTCCATCGAGCAAAACGTAGACATTCATTTACAGACGGATGAAGATGAGGGTAGAATGCGTGCTCATTTTGATAGATCGTTTGAACGCATTCGTGAGTTAATGAGGGATTTAAATGGATCCCTACTAATTATGTATAAATTCGAACCTAGCGAGGAGCGAGAAGAAGCTGTTCAGTTAGAGCTGATTGAAAATCTTAACGAGCTAGAGGAATGGCGTAATCGGATGTTAGAAATTTATTTAGACACTCGCAATTTTAGTGGGCGAACTTTCAGGACGAAGATCCGTCAGGTTTCCAGTGTAAGCAAATTGAGGAAGCCTTTCGTCGCAGAGTGTACACACTAGTGGCGGTAAATGTTAAAAATATTTTCTTACTTCCCGAAGAGTTCCTAGATAATTCTTACGTGCGGTTTAATAAATATGTGAAGAAAACTTAACACACATTTGTTGAAAGTAAATACTGTTCTCTGCACACAACATGTTCTTCACGATAAATTCGCTAACAATTATTTTCATACTAGGAATGCAGAAATTAAAGAAGGTACGAATTTAAGAGAGTGGTATAACGAGCATATGACTAAACCGATTCTGAAAAAATTGACAGAGTTCGAGGCTCGTGATTCGGGCTTGTCTCTGCTACGAATTTGTGAATTGCGGATAAACATTAATATATATGTTGGTTTTCACGTGGGCAAGTCGCAGAGTAGTCTAACGTTGCCTTAGCAGTTAGAAACAAGAATGCTGTTATTAATCTGCAGAACACACGGGATGCTTGCCTTGCATGGAGTGTAGTTGCTGGCTTAGTTCCAGCTAAAACAAAATGTGAATCGCATTTCTTCTTATCCATATTATAATTTCATTTTAAATTTAAAAGACATAACAATCCCGATGGAAATGAGATATATTAGAAAATTTGAAGATCAAAGTGAAATATCTGTGAATATATTTAGAACGCAGTACGATGAAAACAACTGGGTCTGCATAGGACAGAAAGAAGTCAATAAAGAATTTATTCTTGTACCTTAGTAGGGAAGCTGTGGGCGTCCTGCACCATCTCGTCAGCATTTGTTTGCTGAGTCAGCACGCGGGGTCATTGACCGCTAGTAGTGTACCTTTTAGGGTTCTGACCCCGAGGTCATGGACCCCTAACCTCTAGTCTCCATCTTGAGGGGCGTAACCTCACTTCAACGGCTAGTTGCCTTTCTCGACGCCTAAGAGTGTAAGTCTAACCTCACCTCCGCCATCTTGAAGGGAGTTTTAGGGCAAGATGCCCTTCCCGATGCCAATTGCACAAGATGGCGGCTATTCATGGGCTCTTATGGGACGGCCTAGGAGCGCCTGCGCAATATGGTTGCTATACATAGGCTCTTAATAGAAGTCCTAGGGGCGCTTATCAAGATGGCGGCCGCAACATGGTTTCTTATGGGACGGCCTAGGGGCGCTTGCGCAAGATGGCCGCTATACATACACTCTGATGAGACTCCCTAGGGGCGTTTGCGCAAGACGGCTGCTATACATAGGTTCTTAGCAGAATCCCTAGGGGCGCTTGCGCCGAATGGCGGCGGCAAGATACACAGCTCCTGATGGGACGGCCTCGGGGTGCTTGCGCAAGATGGCTGCTTTACATAGGAACCTATGAGACTCCCTAGGTGGGCTTTCGCAAGATGGCGGCCGGGGATGGTGGCTATAAATGGTTACTTATGGGACGTCTTAGGGGCCCTTGCGCAAGTTGGCTGCTATACATAGGCTCTTATAAGACTCCCGAGGGCGCTTGCGCAATATGGCGGCCGCAAGATGGCGACTATACAAAGCTCCTTATGGGACGGCCTAGGGCCGCTTGCGCAAGATGGCTGCTATACCTGAGCTCGTATGAGAGTCCCTAGGGGCGCTTGCGCAAGATGGCGGCCGAAAGATAGCGGCTATACACAGCTCCATATGGGACGGCCTCGTGACGCTTGCGCCTTATGGCTGCTTTACATAGGCTCTTATGAGGTGTCTTAGAGGTCTTGCCTAAGATGGCGGCCGAGGGATGTTGGCCATACATGGTTTCTTATGGGACGTCCTAGGGGCGCTTGCGCAAGATGGCTGCTATACATAGGCACTTATGAGACTCCCTAGAGGCGCTTGCACAAGATGGCGGTCGCAAGATGGCGACTACACAAAGCTCCTTATTGGACAGCCTAGGTGCTCTTGCGCAAGATGGCTGCTATACATGGGCTCGTATGAGACTCCCTAGGGGCGCTTCCGCAAGACGGCGGCC
This sequence comes from Anabrus simplex, assembly GCF_040414725.1. Lineage (NCBI taxonomy): Eukaryota > Metazoa > Arthropoda > Insecta > Orthoptera > Tettigoniidae > Anabrus > Anabrus simplex. The sequence goes on along the minus strand of NC_090266.1, from coordinate 174,620,825 downwards.
GCATGATAGCGGCTATACACAGTTCATTATGGGAAGGCCTCGGGGCGCTTGCGCAAGATGGCTGCCATGCATAGGCTCTTATGAGACGCCTCAGGAGCGGTTGCGCAAGTTTGTGGCTATCTAATTGCTCAAGATGGCACTGACAGCGGCCATCTATAAACAACAGAGCACCGTGTTGCTATCTTTACGGCACTAAACATTATAGGCACCTGGTGGCCTCCAATTTGAAAACTCTCACGCGCTCTTGTTTGTAAACAAAGCCACGTGCTTTTTTGACAGCTGTCAGCAGCCATCTTTAAACAACAGAGCACCGTGCTGCCATCATTACGACAATAAACCTCATCCTTAGGCACGTGGTGGCGGGAAATTTGAAATTCTACGTGAGCAGCTGCACAAGATAGCGGCTATACATGGGTTGTTATAGCCTCCGCCTCCTCCTCGTCCTCTGCCAAGGTATAGCTTTATCGAACAAGTTTAAACATGCATAGCGATGGTTACAGTGAGCATGTGCTGCACGCGATGACGTCATCACAGTTGTACATGTTAAGACGTGTTAGTTGACTGAAAGCTTTAGTCTTCGAGATACAGTGATAGAGAGTATAGCGCAAATATGACGAGAACATTAATAATTGATGTACAAGGCTTCAAAGTAAACAGCAACAAATTAGTGTTTAAGGAGGTGGCTGTCTTAGATTGTAGTGTGTTGTGGGCACCAACACTTGTTAGTTTAGTATTTAGTCCACCTTTCCCTTACTGTTTGCAAACGGGTGAAGATAAAAAGCAGACTCAATGGATCGGAAAAGAATAGGTTTGAAGTGGGAAGAAAAAGGAATACCTTATCGTTTTCTATCTTTAATGATGAACTCACATTTGTCAAGAGCAGATCTTGTTTTTTAAAGGGTTGTGAAAAGAAGAAATGGTTGCGTAAGTATCTACAAACATCGCGTGAAATTATCGATATGCATGAATTATGGTGTCCATCATTTAAAACTCTTCTGAAGGAGCATACTGAAGAAACAAGTAAACAGTCTTTACAACTTGTGTGCATGCTCTTTGAGTATAACGTTAGTATAAAGGAAACATTTGTAGAGTATAGACATCATGTCATTTGTAAATGATACTAAGTGTAACGCAGTTGAAAAGGCAATGGTTAAGTTTTATGCATGCAAAAAGAAACTAAAAACTTTTACTGAAGAAGAGTTAAACGTATTACCATAGGCATTATTGGTTACTGTAGCTGCGAATGCTGTAAAGAAGATTTCGGATAAGGTGTGTCGTGAATGGAATCAAGATCCTGTTTGGTCAGAGTTTCAAACGTGTAGTTTACATCATGAACAAGTGAGTTTAGGTAGGAGACATTCTGTGAGACAGTGTCGTACATGTCAACTGATTAAATTGTATCACGGACCTAAAACTAACGAGTTTCCTTCGCTTATAAACACATACCATGGCTGCGAAAAGAGTAAAAAGGAAAAGGTGGAGAAACTTGCTGGGGGAAAGATGAGGAAGCATGCTAGGCATGGGCTCGTCAATAAAGTCATTGATATTCTTCCCTTCGACTTGACGTTTGCTTGACACGTACTTAGTTGCTGCCTGCATCTAAGATAAACGAGATTGCTTATCGACAAAACAATCCTAAACTAAGAAGTGTAGCTGATCAAAATCTGCTTCATAAAGATATGTTGCGTGTGTCGTCACCTAGTGCTTCAGTTGCTGAGAAGATAGCAGCATTTGTTGTCGGTGCAATAAAAGGAAAACTGAGTGGCAAAGACAGTTAATAAAGAAACGGTAAAACAGATACAAAATATATTGAACCCGAACAGCTCATATCGTTGGCATAGGATATTAAAGGTGATGGAAAGTTACGGGAATAAAAAGAAGTGAAGTTACATGAGAGGCCGGATATGTGTTGCAATTCCACTTGTTTGACCTTGTAGCCACGTAGTACACGTGTCAGGGTCGTTTGATTGCACAAGAGGGAAGCAATGGAATATTCCACGCTAGAGAGAGAACGGAGTGCGAAAGATCTACTCAGAATTTACGTTAGTAGGACTTCTGGGTAACGAATCAAAGCACAGCACGCTCGAGGCTGTGTGGGAAAAGAAATATGGACGCCAACATGAAATCCCTCCAATATCGGCAAAAATCCGGCGGGAGATAACGCAGAAGAAGGTTCAGGATCTTACATAGTTGGAAAATCAAGACGATATATCCTAACAAATTATCGCAATTCATAAACGCAGCTATATGAAGCAGGATATTACACAACTGATGAGGGGATTCCCAGAGCTCCATGCCACGAGGCAAGCGTACACGAGGAAGCGAAACTCTGTCCGGGAGACTGAACCTGCTTTGTGGTGCGGGACAATTCGGACGGGGTTGTGTTGTGTTCACCGTGGAACAGAATTCTGAGCATATCTCAGTCTAATAATTTTAACAATTGAGAAAGTATAACTGTATCCGGTGGATTTATTTTATTTAGATACTTGGGACTGTAAATAATCAAGAATTTGGAGATATAAAGTCTCACGTTATCAACTTTTTCGTTGGGCAGTAAAGACCTGAAAGATGTAAAGTCACGGGACGCTTTGCAGTGCCACGTGTCGGAAATCGCGAAGTTTTGCACCGACCGAGTATTACTAAATTGTGACAAGAGTGTGTTGTGTACTTGTATGTAATTCATGTATAATTTTCTGTGTATTTTTAGTGTAAAAATGCGAGTGAAGCCATGTAAAATGTTAAACCAAACAAGAGTGAGGAACATGGATGTCGCGGAAGGCATGTATGCACATGTTAATGCTACCATTATGATGGAGTTAATCACATCATGGGGCCTATCTGAGGACAAATATGCTATGCGGTTGACCTGGGAACGCCGCCGAACTCGATAAGTACCTCCTCATTCATAAAATTTTGTTTATGCATGATTAGATGTATTTTTTACTTGAAAATAACTTTCTTGCATGAAAAGTTCACTTTTATTTTTTTGATTGTAATAAGGGTTAGCTAGATATAGGGAGTAAATCTCGATACTGATGCCTTGGGGGAGTGTTTTGTGTAGAATAAGAAACGTGTTTTGGAATACGATCTTCTATAATAATAAGAAGCGTGTGTTGAAATATGATCTTCTATAATAATAAGGAACGTGTGTTGAAATATGATATTCTATAATGCGTGATATTCCAACAGGATATCCGTGTGTGTAAATATATTAATTATCATAGATGGCAATCAGTATGAGTTTTATAGTCATTGGGATAAGACAGGATAGTTTGTTGAATGTTGCATGGATAATTTTAGATCGTCGAGGGAGAGTTCATTGACATCGTGAAGATATGAACCAATGACCAGTCACGCACAATACCGTGGATATTTAGAGTCTGTTTCATCAATAATTAACCTGTATTTTAACCAGTAATTGAAAATGCGCTATGAGGGAATAGGTATTCTGTCATATAATTCATGTTGTGATTTAGTCGAGATTAGCTTTGAAGTAAGACCTTTAAGATACGAACGCTAGTAGCAGGAGATGAACCGGTGATATTATGGAGCGAAATATTTGAATATAGTGCCGGCAAAGTGAAGTAAAGTGTTCCTTAATATGTTACGAATCCTGTTAAGAAGTTCGTAAGTAGACATGTGAAATGTGAGATGAATAATACGTATTGAAAGCGTTGAATGCTTATAAATAATTGTTATTGTCACCCAGGAAGGCTCAGTTATACGAAAGATGATTTAAGAGAAACATATGGAGTTAATTAGAACGGAGAGATATTCATTTTGTGGTGACAGAAGGATTGCCGTGTGAATGAAATAGTGAATGAATTGCGCTCAAAGATAAGACGTTCGTACTGCTATGCGTGTATTTTAAAGGAGATTCAAACTGCCTTGATTAGGGTCATAAAATGAAAGAATAAATATCATTTATTATATAATTCCGATTGAATGATTTAGGAACAGCACATTAAAGTTAAAAGATTTAATAATATTTCGTGACGGTCAATTGTAAAATAGGAATTTATAGGTCACTGTAATATTGCGATCCAGGTGGTCGGAACTCGACTCCCGGCCAGGTAAATGAACATGATTTTCCTGGTAATTATGCACATGACTGATTTTGTGTTTGTTGCATGTGTGATTTGTATTTTATTGTGCATTTGGCAATGCAAATTCTGATTTGCAGTTGCAACTTTGTTTTGATGTTGTGAATTCATGTCATTGTGGTTGATGTGTTTGCGGCAATATGGTTCTGTCCTATTGTCATAGATTCAGTGTATATTAAGTTTTGTTGGGAATTCAATTTAGTTTAAGTCCTTTTTTTACAGAATTTGTTTTAGTATATGTATTAGTGAAACAGGTGATTATGCGTGTGTGAAATATTTTTATTGATGAATCAAAATAGTAAATTAAATGTATTTGTGTCAGGAGTAGTTATCGACTCGGTCGCGTTCCGTGTTAAATGTATATAGATAAGAAGAGGAAGGGGATATAAAAGAATGGTTTAATAATTTGGAGGACTTAATAATTTTAATGATTTAACAACTTTGAGGACTTAATAATTTTAATGATTCAATAGTTTGAGGACTTAAAAATTTAATGATTTCAGATTCAATGATTTCAGATTTATTGATGTCAGATTTAATGATGTTTAATGATTTAATGATTTTTAAATTTAATACTTTGTGGATTTAATGAATGATTTAACAAAAGTAATGAGTTAATAATGTTGATCTTTTAGTATTTCTAACAGAGGTAACATTTCGGATGGTTTAATAATTTATAACAGCTTCATGTTTCCATGTTCCAAATTATTGACACAATTTAAATATTTTAATAATAAGATGTTTATAATTTTATAATTTTATAATTCTGAAAGTATAATGTTTTAGTGATTCAGTATATAGTTCAAATGTTCAGAATTTCTCAATGTTTCATGGATAGAAGGGAGAGTGGATACTGCCCCATTATTCCTTAGCTAAGCCCAGCCAGTGAGCGAGAGATCCCGAGGTGGACCGTTCGTTCATGGCAATCGTTTTCTAGAGGCATTTAAGGGTAAATTGGTTGATGACCCGGCAAATAAAATTTTTAAAACAACACTCTGACATTTATTGACATAAGCATTTCATAACAAAAAATATCCTTGATGGTTTTTTATTTACAATGAACTTTCGTAATATTTTTCTTCCGCAGTATTTGAGAATCACACGTATTTCTCGACCTTCAGCCTTACTGTTCTGGAATGAAAATCAAAGAAAAATTAGGCCTTTACTGCCTTTAAAATTAAAAATATTTAGCTGAAAGAGTTCAAAGATTTTAACAAAAGTTTTACAAAATTATTAGGCAGCTGTCTCGCTTATGGTTCCATAATAAAAGTTACCAAAGATTCCATGAATTTGCAATAGTCTCAACACGTGGTTTAAGCTAAATTCTGATAAATCTCAACATTAAAAGTGTATAATATTCGTCAATTACAGCAGTAGAAGCTTTAGTAAAAATCAAAATTAATTTCAAATTTTCAATAATTAATTAGTTATTATTATTATTAGCAATAACCTCTAGCCTTGTTTGTGTAACATGTTCCTTATCATCACACGATCGTGCTACTAATTAGTGTATCTCACTGCATTCTCCACATGGCAATTATAATTCACACTTTAAATAATTATTCTTCAATTAATTACTGTGACTCATTATTACTAGAATTCAAGTTAATTATGCCGTTTGTGAAAACTTAATTCTGACATTTGCATAGCTTTCACGTTTTCAAATTAATTTAAAATATTTCGAAATTTAAATATAAATGTGTTGGAAATTTTCTTATCAACCTGTGAGTTAATTAAATAATAATTCACAAATCGCTTGCCTTTGCGGAACTAATGAATGATCATTCCTTTAAATCATATTAATCAACAAAATAACATCTTATTCTAGTCTTCCTCGACATAAACTCATTAAATTTTCCTCAAGGTGCGCAAAAGTAACTTCTTAAGGTGGCACACAACGATGAACATGATCTGTGTCGCCATAGACGCACGACCAGATCGAATCAAATGGAATAATCAACAGACATGGAAAATACTCATATTTACACACACACACACACACACACGCGCGCGCGCGCACACACACACACACACACACACACACACACACACAGCACAAACATACATACATACATACAAGGAAACACGTACTTTTATATACATTATTTACAGCGAATCCTGCCCTTATAAGTTTATTCTTTAATTTTAAGCATGGTCACGTCAACTTTCAGTAAAAGATAAATTCGTATACTGAAAATATTCTTTCATCAATAGTGACTAGTGATCGAAATTAGGGATATCACTTGGGTTGAAATATTTCTCTCACAACGATGGAGATACATCTAAATTTCGGATATATAATTGAAGATTCCAATAAAATCAATAATCACCACCATCATGTGGGTTACAAGTCGCAACTATCGCGTTCGTGAGCCTCAATCGCATTATTAATATTCCCTATCCGTGAAATACACACACAACAGGTGCTCCACTTACGATAAGTTCCACTGTGCTCCCAAAAACACAAGAGCAAGTCAGTCATCTCAAATAAATCTTCAATACCTCAATTACATAATTAACATCCCGCAGGATTTGCCGTATCCAGGCACTTCATGAACAGAGCACATTAAATCTCACACACAAGGAATCTAAGATAAGTTATAGCTCACGATCGTTTAATTCCAATTTTACCCGATCTTTAGTTTATTTTATTATTACTCAAGTGATTATTAAATCTTTCATTCCTCATGAAATATCGTAAAATTAGATGACTCGATCCTAAAGAATGCAAGTGATCTCAAAATGACACTAGGTTCGACCCTATCTCACAAATTGTACGCGTACATTCAAGTCCGATTAATCTCAATATCACAAGCAAATAAATAAGGTTTATCGCGTGGTCAGTGATTTTTAGATATCTCTAACTCAAATGCATGGGAACTCACTCAAAGACAGACTACAAATCTACTCTAATAGGTTCCAAAATTTCAGTCACACACGTGCAACTCGTCTACCATAACACCTCAAGAAATGGAAAAATGAAATGCTTCTATCTACAACAAAACTAATAGATCTACGATTTAAAGAAGAAAAACCTCTAGTTTTACAAAGATGAGAAAGAAAGAAATTTTTAAATGGTACTCAAGTTTTCGATCCCAGGTTGTAGTCAATCATTCCAGCATTTACCCGGTCAGTCACCTCCTCTTGACCAGATACGCCTCACAATTTAGAAACTCATGGAGACAGGGCAGTAGACGTCCCACGATGAAGTTGAGGTGTAGATTGTTGAAGAATAATTCATCTTGATATGCTGCGATCTCCGGGAAGACTTCTGTCACGTTCAGACGTGTAAGCTGTAACTGCGACGACAAATGTTAAGATATGCACACACAAACGCAGAATTGCTGAATGTTCTCCTGGACTGTTACACTTAACTTGGTTTCTAGGCTGAATTTTACTCCATAAGATTTAGTAAATAATTTCCATTAAATTTGGCAGAACGGGCGTCTGCAAATACGACAAAGATCTCTCCCACGTGGTCACGATGAACACCAAAGTAACGTAGATCAGCGCAGCATAGAGAAGAACAGCATAGAGACGAGGAGCATAGAGACTAGAAGCATAGAGCATAGAGAACGATTTACTCAGAACATGGATTTTTATATCCTTGGCTTGGGAGGCATGTACCCTTCGAAGACAATAATTGGCTACCGAGGTCTCTCATAATTGGCTCTGACTGTTCGAGGAGCTGGCTGGCAGTCAGGTCGCTTGCGCGTGGCAGGATTGCGCGCGGGCTCGTCACGTGATTTACCTTGCCCTTGGTCGAAGTTGGATCAATACATCGCCCCTCTGAATGAAGAAAAAACTGGTTCGGAGCTCGCCGACCACTTTCCAAATGACAAATTACAGCTCCCAGCAGACAATAAAACTTTTAACATTAACTTGTTGAATATTCTCAAGGTCACCAAATTTGAAGGGGACAATACGGAGTAATGATTTCATGTATAGATGAATGTATTTCGAATTTATTTTAATTTCAAATGCCACTCTGATTAAAGTGATTGGTGTAATGATGGTTAACTATATATTATTTTTTTGAAATATGGTTTTAATCAAATATAATAAAAACCGAGATGTGTTAGTTGAACGGATATAGTTGATTAAATTAATGTCGGCAAATGATAAAGAGATGAAATAAAAACTCAATTAAGTGAGATCTAATTGGATGAGTTTTTAGTTCATGACCAAGACTGTTGGTTTTTCATGGCAATAATTGACGATGGAAGTACAATTGATTTGATAACTTCGGCTGAAAAATTTTGATAAATAAGGAAATTAGTGGTTGACTTGAAATAAGTGAATAATTGTGAAAATTAAACAGATTTTACATATGATTTATACCATAATATGTTTATAGTTGACGGAGGTCATGAGTGACGTATCCGTGTACATTCCAAATTTCTTTATTTGGTTTAGGGATTTTTGCCAAAGTTTATTCTTTTGTTTTAATAAATTTGTGATTTTACCAAAAGGTTCTCATTCAGGGTATTTTATTTAAAATTTATCTTCTCCCGTATCCTTCCTGCTCAATAACTTAAGGTTAGTTATATTGTTTCGAAGATATCTCTGTGGGTAGTACCCATTTAGCGACCCTGTGATACTTTTGCATGTGCCGCATTTCATAGGCTGGAAGGGTGGAGGTTTGAGTTTCGACGTACGGGCGATCGATCACGAGGCGAATCTTGCCCTCCATGGTTATGTTGCCACGTTCTCCCTTGGTTGATCGGTCTCGATTCCTCCTCCTTACTCGTGGTAACTTGGTGGATTTGAGGCTCTGGATTTCGCCCCTGACGAGCTGGTTCCTTGGACGTCATGTCGAGCTGCCTTAATAAAGCCTCAGCCTGGATTTCCGTTTGTGTGTTCGAGGCTATCATGATCCTCTGCACGTCAGCTGGTAGTTGTCGTATGATCACCTTGACCAGTTCAGGTTCTGATGGCGGTGAGTCTAGTTCCCGATGCTTACGTAATTGACTAGAGAAGAAATCTGCGTGTTTAGTGGGCATTGAAGACGCATATCTCCTGGCGTATCGCTCCGTTTTGAGGTTGTGTTGTTCGCCGCTATTCCAGTACTTTTCCAGGAATGCCTTCTTGAAATCTTCGGTGTGCACTGAGTTCTCTATAAATCTTTCAGTGACTCTCAACTGCCTTTCAGGTGGAATTTTCGCATCACGGAAGTAGTCTTGCAATTCGTTAACGGTGCCTTTCGGTGTCACGTTGCCTCTGGCATTATTGAATTTCTTTGGCTGGTCCTCATGAAGAAGAATGATGTTGACTATCTGCGTCTGAGCAGTCGTGTTTAATTGAGGTGTATTTACTGTCGGCCCTGAAGATATGTCGATAGGATTTTCAGCGCATGCTCGTAATATTGCCAGTGGGGTTGATGCCTGAACTGTGCCGGTTATGCGTTGCTCCAGTAAGGTTTTTTTCTAGCAACGAGTTAGTGATCGTGCTAGTGTTTTCATTCTGGATTTTAGGAGGTGTATTTCACGTACAAGCTCCTTAATTCCGTCCGTGTATTCCTTTCGTATCCCTTTCGGTATCGGGTTTAGATTCGACCTTGACCTTGTGGATTTCAGTAATCAAGGTGGCCTTAATTGATTTCATTTCGGACCGACTATCCTCAAGTGATTCGTAAAAGTAGCCCATCCGTTCTGAATTGGTAGCTTGGGATGTCTTGATTTCGTCAAGGATGCCCTTTTCGACCTGCTTTAAGTTTTCGTTCAGTCCGGTGAATCTCCTCGCCCAAGCTAATTTAGTGGCTTTGAGGTCCTCAGGGTTCTCGTGAATCATTTCCTCAATGTTCAGGAATGATTGTTTAACTTCGCGCTTGTATTTGTCTGTTCCGTTCAAAATATCTTGTTGCACGTTAGCCAACCGTTCACTAAATTCATTGGACATGCCTGCCATGGATTTAGCGATGTTTTCATTGACTTCCTTCTTCATGGTCGCGAAATCGCTCTTAACTACTACGATCTCACATTGCATCGAAGCTAACTTGACATTAAAGAGCTTAATGTCCGTACGTATTTTCCCAAGACATTCCTCAGCTTGGTGTTTAATGTCCGTAAGCTTTACCTCAATGGCTTCCCCAAGAGTTTTCTCTAAGTTTATCTGAGCGTCACTAAGATCACTAAGCCTTTCTCTAAGTGAGCCATATTGTCGCTAAGTCTTTTCTCTAGGTTAGCCTGAATGTCGCTAAGTTTCTTCTCTAAATTCACCTGATTGTCACTAAGTTTCTTATCTAAGTTCACCTGGCTATCATTAAAATATTTTTCCAGGTTAGTCTGATTATCACTAGGTTTCTTTTCTAAATTAGCTTGGCTAGCATTCAAGTTCGCGTTAAGTCTCTCCTCCATTGCCAACAACATCTGCCGTAAGTCCTCCATAATCACAATAAATCATTAATGGGCTACTCTGGTAAGAGAAGGATTCCGATCGGAATGCGGGAATGTTAGGAATCGAACCCATCTAATAGCAAAGGCAATGATTTGACGATATCACGAAAGTTCTGAATTTTTACCAATGTCGGTCACAATTATTAGCCTAACTTTAGTTAAGTACATCGTTGCAATAAATTTGAAATTCCTAATCACCAGCAAGAATTTTATCTTAAACAAGATCCCTATAAGTTAAATTTAACATGTGATTATGTTAGCCACAAGAATTTGGGCGAATAAATGTATCAGAGTCAGCCTAATTTAACTGGTCATCTGATCTTGTCAATGTCGTGAACACTGGACAGCACAAGATCATTTTCAAGCTTGGATAAGCCCATCATCGAACCCCATGTTGGAATTAGACAATCTCGAAGCCCCACGGGGGATTAAGCCATCTTAAATGGCCCCACGTTGGAATAAGCCATCTTAAATGCCCCCATTATTCCCTAGCTAAGCCCAGCCAGTGAGCGAGAGACCACGAGGTGGGCCGTTCGTACACGGCTATCGTTTTCTAGAGGCATTTAAGGGTAAAGGGGTTGATGACCAGGCAAATCAAATTTTTAAAACAACACTCTGACATTTATTGACATAAGCATTTCATAACAAAAATATCCTTGATGGTTTTTTATTTACAATGAACTTTCGTAATATTTTTCTTCCGCAGTATTTGAGAATCACACGTATTTCTCGACCTTCAGCCTTACTGTTCTGGAATGAAAATCAAAGAAAAATTAGGCCTTTTCTGCCTTTAAAATTAAAAATATTTAGCTGAAAGAGTTCACAGATTTTAACAAAATTTTACAAAATTATTACACAGCCGTCTCGCTTATGGTTCCATAATAAAAGTTACTAACGTTACCATGAATTTACAATAGTCTCAACACGTGGTTTAAGCTAAATTCTGATAAATCTCAACATTAAAAGTGTATAATATTCGTCAATTACAGCAGTAGAAGCTTTAGTAAAAATCAAAATTAATTTCAAATTTTCAATAATTAATTAGTTATTATTATTATTAGCAATAACCTCTAGCCTTGTTTGTGTAACATGTTCCTTATCATCACACGATCGTGCTACTAATTAGTGTATCTCACTGCATTCTCCACATGGCAATTATAATTCACACTTTAAATAATTATTCTTCAATTAATTACTGTGACTCATTATTACTAGAATTCAAGTTAATTATGCCGTTTGTGAAAACTTAATTCTGACATTTGCATAGCTTTCACGTTTTCAAATTAATTTAAAATATTTCGAAATTTAAATATAAATGTGTTGGAAATTTTCTTATCAACCTGTGAGTTAATTAAATAATAATTCACAAATCGCTTGCCTTTGCGGAACTAATGAATGATCATTCCTTTAAATCATATTAATCAACAAAATAAAATCTTATTCTAGTCTTCCTCGACATAAACTCATTTAATTTTCCTCAAGGTGCGCAAAAGTAACTTCTTAAGGTGGCACACAACGATGAACATGATCTGTGTCGCCATAGACGCACGACCAGATCGAATCAAATGGAATAATCAACAGACATGGAAAATACTCATATTTACACACACACACACACACACACGCGCGCGCGCGCACACACACACACACACACACAGCACAAACATACATACATACATACAAGGAAACACGTACTTTTATATACATTATTTACAGCGAATCCTGCCCTTATAAGTTTATTCTTTAATTTTAAGCATGGTCACGTCAACTTTCAGTAAAAGATAAATTCGTGTACTGAAAATATTCTTTCATCAATAGTAACTAGTGATCGAAATTAGGGATATCACTTGGGTTGAAATATTTCTCTCACAACGATGGAGATACATCTAAATTTCGGGGATATAATTGAAGATTCCAATAAAATCAATAATCACCACCATCATGTGGGTTACAAGTCGCAACTATCGCGTTCGTGAGCCTCAATCGCATTATTAATATTCCCTATCCGTGAAATACACACACAACAGGTGCTCCACTTACGATAAGTTCCACTGTGCTCCCAAAAACACAAGAGCAAGTCAGTCATCTCAAATAAATCTTCAATACCTCAATTACATAATTAACATCCCGCAGGATTTGCCGTATCCAGGCACTTCATGAACAGAGCACATTAAATCTCACACACAAGGAATCTAAGATAAGTTATAGCTCACGATCGTTTAATTCCAATTTTACCCGATCTTTAGTTTATTTTATTATTACTCAAGTGATTATTAAATCTTTCATTCCTCATGAAAAATCGTAAAATTAGATGACTCGATCCTAAAGAATGCAAGTGATCTCAAAATGACACTAGGTTCGACCCTATCTCACAAATTGTACGCGTACATTCAAGTCCGATTAATCTCAATATCACAAGCAAATAAATAAGGTTTATCGCGTGGTCAGTGATTTTTAGATATCTCTAACTCATATGCATGGGAACTCACTCAAAGACAGACTACAAATCTACTCTAATAGGTTCCAAAATTTCAGTCACACACGTGCAACTCGTCTACCATAACACCTCAAGAAATGGAAAAATGAAATGCTTCTATCTACAACAAAACTAATAGATCTACGATTTAAAGAAGAAAAACCTCTAGTTTTACAAAGATGAGAAAGAAAGAAATTTTTAAATGGTACTCAAGTTTTCGATCCCAGGTTGTAGTCAATCATTCCAGCATTTACCCGGTCAGTCACCTCCTCTTGACCAGATACGCCTCACAATTTAGAAACTCATGGAGACAGGGCAGTAGACGTCCCACGATGAAGTTGAGGTGTAGATTGTTGAAGAATAATTCATCTTGATATGCTGCGTTTAGAGGTGTACAAACTCCGCATTTAACTTGCCCATGCTTGCCTGCTCTCCAGGCAAGCAAGCTAGCCGCACGTAAACAACAGTACAGGCAGGCTGCTGCACTCCTGGCCAGGTCAAGCTCAGCCCAACTTGGGCAGGCTACAGGTTAGCTTGCTTGCTTGCTTTCTTCTTCCTGCTGCATTAATCGATGTTTGCTCGTTCATTGTGCTGATATGAGACTCGCGTGAATGCAAGCAGGAAAGGCGTTGTTACATGCCAGAATTTATATAGGATTCGTCAACACAAATATTATTTTATATGGTCATTTAGTATTATGTTAATCATTACAAAGCTATGTTTAAATTTATTTCGTAATTCAGACGTCTTATGTAACTAATTATCAAATAATATTTCTCTCTGTCAAACATAGTTACTTAATAAAAAGTAGTTTCTCTGAACAAAATATTTGAATATTTAAATAAACATAATGACAGCTGATGGAAGTATGACAATAAATATAATGCATTATTTATTATTCGAGAAAATTAGAAACAAAGATATACGTAATGTAGCTACAGGTCATAAATATCTTTAAAAGAATAATTTTATAGGTAACTTTTTGGAATACATTTAATAATTTAGGAACCCCTTCCCCACAAAACCAAAAGAAACAACTATAAAACTAATCAGTTTAGAAGTGTAATTTTACCATTTGCTCTCTTAGTTTGTGGTCGCCTCATAGGGCCTACTATGCATACTGCATACCAATATTTAATGCATGGACACATTATGGCTTGTGTGTATTACTATGATGTCATTATGTGTTTATAAATACGGGAAAGTTTTCGCTGATAAAATTTCCCGAACAGCTGAAGACCCTCTCGCTGGAGAGACTCGTAGCGGGTATGTTAAGCACCTTTTTCGATACACAGGCAAGTCGGAGCAGCCTGTGCGAATTATTTTTCCACCACCGCACTGTATTTTCGTCACTAATAAACCCTTCATGCAAGTACCTACTGACCTCATCATGTATCATTGGCGAATTTTCTGCCCAATCATCAAATTTCGTTTTCTTACGTTGCACTGAATTTTCTTCATTTGAAGATAGGACTTCTTGTATATTTTGATTGGGTAGCTGCTCTGAAAATATATCTGCCCAACTTATTGATATTTTATGCTAATAACAGAATGTTAAAATTATCTAATTTGCATAGGTATAATAATAATAATAATAATAATAATAATAATAATAATAATAATAATAATAATAATAATAATAACCAGAGAACCTTACCTTCAGCACACATTTGTCGAGCTGCCTCGAAAACATACATTCGTTCTCCTGCATTTAGTTTCTTTAATGTGCGATATTTAGGTATCAAAAGTGTTGTAATTTTGTGTAACATAGTGACTTCCATTTTCTGCTCCAGGAAGACACCACCAGTTTGTTTCAAAAGCGTCAAGTAATGAAAATTCATTTAGTGTGAAAACATTAAAATTTAAAAGAAATGAAATATTAGCTGTTCATCGTCATCCTGTGGAGTACAATGGGCTTTTAAGGCATAAAGCCACGGAAAGACCTGATGTAAAGTCGGGTCCTTATCACCCTCAAGATCAATTGTGGCTTCCTTAAATGGCTTAAGAAATGTTATAAGCAGGCCAGTAATGTCCTGATCATAACCGACCATTTTATCAGAGGCACCCTCCTTCTCTAAAATAGTTCTCACAGCATCTATCTGGGAGGGAACTGATTGCAGCATGTCAAAATAACTGTTCCACCGAGTGGAAACATAGGGTTTCAGAGATGATTGTAACCTCACACCTTTTAAAGTACGAAACCAGAGATTTCACTGAATGGATAACAGCTAACACATTAGGAACAGTTTCTTTCAAAAAAGGGTTCACTCAGAACATGCTTCAAAACCGTATTAATAATATGAGCCATGCATGGAAGACGCTTGTATATGCTGAAGGCTTTAACAATATTGCTTCCCTGGCCTGTTACAAATGTAATTTTGCAAATATCTTCATGAGAAACACCATGTCCTTTCAAACGATCTTCCAATTCACTGCGAATATTTTCACCAGTTTTTGGACAGTCAGGGAAGGCCGAACACATTAATACATACCGTACTTATTGAGAGACCAATATCTATTTATATAGTGCATTGTGACAGACATATAGTGCACACCCTTCTACTTATCTGTCCACAGGTCAGTGGCACTCGCACAGATACCTGATTTAATAGCACGTACTATATCAGGAAGCGTTTTACTGCGCACTTTGACCGCGAAAGTTGTACCTTCCTAGCAACTGTGACTCGAGAGAGTTATAAGATTTTAAATATCCACCGATCCATAGTTTTTGCCCATTTCTATCAGCGTTTGCCCTAAATTTAAAAATCCTTCACCCTCAATAGTTGTAAACGGTCTCAAGTCCTTGGCGCACATTTCCACGCACTTGTCAGTCACCAAGTCCTTGTCCTCTTTCAAAATATTTTTAGACTGTGGAAAATTTGGGTCAAATGTGCAGACATTTCGCAACATACTTGAGGTCCCTGAATGGGTGTTGAGTAGCTTTTTGCAAAATTTGCATTACGAGTAACCTACTGGCTTATTTGATACCTGTTCATAAACACATGAACATTTTTCCCATGCTAGACTTGAGCCCTGTTTTATTGCTGGAATAAATCCACCACTTTTAATTTTTCTTTACGGTTGATTTGTTCATTTTCCTACTGGTTGCACCTCTAACTACAACAGAGCTGCACTCGACGCAATACGTAGCTACACTAACATATAACGGCATAATCACGTCGCATCGATAGCAAACTTCACGTTCACTCTTGTCAAGCCCGGCAGTCCGAACGGGTCCCAGGCAGCCTGTCAGGCTTAGGGAAACCCAGGTTTTGGTTTGCTATGACTAGCAGCTCAGTACGCGTGCACTCTTGCTTCGCTAACGCTCAAGCTAAGCTGCTTTGCTTGTTGCAGAGCAGCTTGGGGCAGGCAAGCCTGAAGTACAATTTGTACACCTTTAGCTGCGATCTCCGGGAAGACTTCTGTCACGTTCAGACGTGTAAGCTGTAACTGCGACGACAAATGTTAAGATATGCACACACAAACGCAGAATTGCTGAATGTTCTCCTGGATTGTTACACTTAACTTGGTTTCTAGGCTGAATTTTACTCCATAAGATTTAGTAAATAATTTCCATTAAATTTGGCAGAACGGGCGTCTGCAAATACGACAAAGATCTCTCCCACGTGGTCACGATGTACACCAAAGTAACGTAGATCAGCGCAGCATAGAGAAGAACAGCATAGAGACGAGGAGCATAGAGACTAGAAGCATAGAGCATAGAGAACGATTTACTCAGAACATGGATTTTTATATCCTTGGCTTGGGAGGCGTGTACCCTTCGAAGACAATAATTGGCTACCGAGGTCTCTAATAATTGGCTCTGACTGTTCGAGGAGCTGGCTGGCAGTCAGGTCGCTTGCGCGTGGCAGGATTGCGCACGGGCTCGTCACGTGATTTACCTTGCCCTTGGTCGAAGTTGGATCAATACATCGCCCCTCTGAATGAAGAAAATACTGGTTCGGAGCTCGCCGACCGCTTTCCAAATGACAAATTACAGCTCCCAGCAGACAATAAAACTTTTAACATTAACTTGTTGAATATTCTCAAGGTCACCAAATTTGAAGGGGACAATACGGAGTAATGATTTCATGTATAGATGAATGTATTTCGAATTTATTTTAATTTCAAATGCCACTCTGATTAAAGTGATTGGTGTAATGATGGTTAACTATATATTATTTTTTTGAAATATGGTTTTAATCAAATATAATAAAAACCGAGATGTGTTAGTTGAACGGATATAGTTGATTAAATTAATGTCGGCAAATGATAAAGAGATGAAATAAAAACTCAGTTAAGTGAGATGTATTTGGATGAGTTTTTAGTTCATGACCAAGACTGTTGGTTTTTCATAGCAATAATTGACGATGGAAGTACAATTGATTTGATAACTTCGGCTGAAAAATTTTGATAAATAAGGAAATTAGTGGTTGACTTGAAAGAAGTGAATAATTGTGAAAATTAAACAGATTTTACATATGATTTATACCATAATATGGTTATAGTTGACGGAGGTCATGAGTGACGTATCCGTGTACATTCCAAATTTCTTTATTTTGTTTAGGGATTTTTTGCCAAAATTTTATTCTTTTGTTTTAATAAATTTGTGATTTTACCAAAAGGTTCTCATTCAGGGTATTTTATTTAAAATTTATCTTCTCCCGTATCCTTCCTGCTCAATAACTTAAGGTTAGTTATATTGTTTCGAAGATATCTCTGTGGGTAGTACCCATTTAGCGACTCTGTGATACTTTTGCATGTGCCGCATTTCATAGGCTGGGAGGGTGGAGGTTTGAGTTTCGACGTACGGGCGATCGATAGGCACATGACAATCTCTTAATAGACATGCACAAAAGAATAGGGGGATTGTGTTAAATCCTAACAAGGTTAAAAGTGTCTGGTTTATTTTTCAAATAAACTTACCCAGGGGAAATAGTTAAATAATATTCGTAGATTATCGTGGAATGGTGAGATGACCTCGGTATCATTTTGTGGAAAATGGCAGTAACAAATTGTATGGTGTCGGTTCACGACGGTATAGGCCATTGTTTCGTTCGTATTCGCGTAATGCTGAGGGCATGTGTTTGTATACTGGCATGTACTGTATGTGAAGTACTTAACAATTCGAGAGCCCATTGATTGTATCGCGATATTCGGTGGTTCGATTTTAAATTTATTTTGGGGTAATGTTCCTTATTTTTCGCCAATTTCTTTCCGTGCTTTTTCTTCTATAACTTTGGCAAAGTGTAAGATGAAGTAGGGACAGTTTCTAAATGGCACTGTTGTATGCCTAAGTTTGGACGGATACTGTTTATTTAACGTAAAGTAAAGAAGCTGGGATTAAATTATATCATACTATTTTTTGAAATATGGCATTAAATCATTATTTTAAATGTGCACTGTGTTAGGCTGGATGGGAAGCCCGTTTTCAAAAAAGAAATAATGGTTGACGTAGAGGTGATGAAGGGTCTGATGACCAAACTCATGAAGGAGATGATGGAGGATATGAATGAACAATTTAGGGAAGTTAAGAAAGGCGTCAGTGAACAATATAGGGACGCGAAGGAAGGCGCGAATGAACGATTAGGAAGCATTATTGAACAGTTTCGAGGTGTTAATGAACTATTTAAAGAGGTTAGGGACGGTGTTAATGAACATTTTAAATACGTTAGGGACCTGATGGTCAACATTAAGAATCAGTTATCGATAGAAATATCTATAGTTACAGAGGGCTGTGACAGAAATGCTCAAAGATTAGAGAAACAGATAGAAGAGTTCTGAATAGAAGCTATAACTCGCTGTGACAAGGTGGAAGAAATAATAGATCAGGTTGCCTTAAACAGGAGTGCAAGTAGATGCCAGGTTGTCGGAAAACTGAGCCAAGTTGAAATAAAAATAGAGGGTCAGCAGAAGGTCGTGGATTCAGTTAAGGATAAGATGGTTGATATTTAGGAAGCAATCATGTTGACAGATGCCAAAGTCACCAAGCTACAAAAGGAAACGCAGGAATATTTCGCTAAGACTGCTGAGAGATTTAGTGACCGATTACTGCAATTGAGAGACAATGTTCATTGGGAAGTGAAGAAAGTGGTAGACCAAATGAAAGAAGAAATTGCCGCAAATAGGAAGGAGCTTTTAGAAGAAATAAACGGAATTGAAGCAGATCTTCGAGCTGAAGAATGCAAAGTAACTAAGCAGATTAGTGAAAGGGCACATAAATGTCATAGGACCGAAGTAAATGTGGATAATCATGAGGAGTTAATGAAAGAAATGAAAGAAGAGATTGGACAAATCAAGGGACTCGAGGAAGATGTTGAGATCTTGAAGTTACAAGAGACCAAGGGTGAACTTCTCATGAGGTCAGTGATAAATAAACAGAATGTCATGGAACAAGCTGGGAGTCGTTCTAGTAGTGTAGGATTGGGAAATGGAGTAGATCAAACTCGTTTACACACTATTCTCATCACACTATCTGATGATTTTAACCAACTATGAACTGCGTGAACGTTGAACATAGCACAGCTGCCTGACTGTCTTGCAACATTTGGTAAATGACGCGGACAATCAACAGGGAAACACCCGTTACGCGTTGTCTTTAAATCGGGCAAAACTTCTATAGTGTTAAAAGTCAATTATGCATGAACGAGGAAACTCTCGCAGTGCCATTGGACGTAATTCATTAACACATTTCCACACAACCAGATATTGGTATTGTAGATCGCTAAGAAGATTGAAGAACGATGTAAGCGTGAAATATAAATTAGGTACACTCATACCTAATATTGCTGCAGATAAAACATTTGTGGACGAATCTATATTACAACAAGCTATCTCGTAACATCCAGTGGGTAATTTCGGAGTGTCACTCCTCTAGGTTTTGCACTCACGGTTTGTCTGATATCGAAGAACTGAGGCATAGAATCGTCTCTCTCTCGTTTATATATATATTCTGCCCGTTTAAGCCACGACTAACACATTAGGGACACAAAACACCCTCATGAGTGCTCAGAAGGGATTGACATATTCCATTAAAAATGGTGTGGATCAAGGACATTGGCAGATATCAGTAAATTATGAACCATTGAAATACAACTCAACGGTGGATGATTTATTACAAAATAATTTCTTCCTTCTAAGAATTATGATTGTGCGAGATGATTACTAAAATTTTTATTTTTACGTTAACTCTTGCTGTACATCCAAAAATTCAAGCAAATGGGATGGTACATGCTAATGAATTCTTATTAATACTGACAAAAATTGTTTTCATAAAATCATATGTTATCGAATATTATTTTGAATGTTAAATTTGATTTTGCTTAGAGAATGATGCTCGTACGCATGTCAAATCATGCCGAAAAATCTGGAACAAAATTTTAAATGCTTAACTTACATGACTGTTCAATAAGATGAAAATACAAAAAAAAATTAATACATTTTTTAAAACTTAATTTAACTTAATAATGATTTCTCCAATTTAACTCGACATTTCAGTGATTATCTCTTCAGCGTAACCTCAGAATACACGTGACTTTACGTGAGAAAAGTAAGCAAGAAGAAATTTTTTTAATTAAATTAAATCTTTAACCATGTAAAGATTATATATACACAACGCCGAAACTCAGAACAACGATGGTAACACATATCAATAATTTACAATAAAATAAAATCACTCAACCTTCGGAAAAAACAAAATAAAATGCACGTAAAATCTCCCGTTACCATCATCCACCAAGGAAGGAATTGTAACCAACTACAACTAAGGATACTATTTTACAAATATTCACACATGTCCACACGTTATTCATCCATTTTATGGAAATTGAAGACTCCCATATATAATGGCCTTCACATAGAAGTAATCAATCCGGTACAAATAGTCTGGGTAATGGTGACTGATAATATCATCAAAATCTATATCGAACTCAGGATGTTACCAAAACGTATCAAATATCGAGGAATTGAGTAGTATTATACAGCTACGATTTTGATATTTTTGGGATGACGCTCATCCAGTATGACAAAATGTTCTAACAATCTCATTCGCTCAATTTTATTTTGTAGGAAGACATGTGGTTTACCTCGTGGTTCAATAATATTTTATGAAGACGCTATCGCCTATGGTGCTCTCACGAAAGAAACTACTCGCAAATACATCGAAAATGACGTTAAATTATTCCTAAATATCCATTCATCATTGCACACAACACCGCAGAAAATAGATTACATGTACTTCTGATCATAGAGACGTGAAGATTCGCCCCCGAAGAGCACATGAAATCACTATAATCCATGCCACATCTCTCCACATGGCACAACGTGAGAGGTACAATATCAAAATATAATTCGTAACATCCGTCCAAAATATCACGGGAAAATTCTCATAAATGACTGGAACCACACATGAATATAATAATCAGACAATGTCCTCCCTTAAAAGTATGAAATCCGATCCAATCGAAAGCTATCCGTATCGTTAACGTAGCATTAATATGTCAGATGAGCCAGCTACCTCATGAAAAATGTAGCAAACACTTTCGGTAAAATATTGGAGAAATAAATTCCGAAGAATAAAAATATCACGCGTACACAATCCTCAATATTATAGTAATTGAATGAAAACGTAATATTCCTTAAAGGTTAGCGATGGCTGACATTTAAACAAGATACTTGTCCGATGACATGACTTATTGAAACCCGCGTGGTCGATGATGTTGACAAACCGTCATCACGCACCTTAAAAATACAAATTCATTTTCGTATAACACAAAAAATGGCATGGAAAAGATACTAGACATCTACTCAAACTACTGTTCAATCAATAATCCCTTCAAGAAGAAAGTTAACTACTTATTACAGCTACATAGGACGGATAAGACCCAGTATAAATGAAATGTCGACTTAACATGGATGTCTTGACGACCCTGGTCTCCTTTTAGTCTGGATTCATGGCATTAGGATGCTGTCGGCATTGGTCCTGTCTTTTAGTACTGCATCCTGATCTGGGCGATGTCTCCGGGGTACACGAATTTCTTACTGCAGGTCTTCGTTGCCTTGGTTGGTATCTAACTGGTACTGCTTGATATGTACTGAAACTTTCACGAAAATATTAGTATAAATTCCCCATTCGTGGTTTCACAATTGATATGTAATGATACGTACTTTCTTCCTAGACACTATTGACGTCTGCTATGGCTGTAGATGGTCCGTTAAACTGCCAAGAAATTACACTTTTCTCCTAGTGTTGCAAGTATCAGCTGTCCAGATCTATAAGAGACCTCCCTGCGTAGTGAGCTTGTGAACAACACACGTAGCCAGCAGATAAGCAAGTAACAAGATTCTAGCTCGGGTTCACCACCTATATTCTGAGATCTGACGTCATACCTCGTGATTCGATTGACGTCCTGAATTCCTCGACGTTGTAATTAACATGTCCCTGAATTTCTTGTTAATTAATTACTTAATTAATTCCACAATTAATTTAATTTCCGAATATTATTATTTATGCCTACCTGAAATGTGATATAAGGGCTTTTATGCACACTTGTTGGAGAATGTTTATTAAAACGTCGACTCTGAAGTTGTGATACTACGAAAGATTTTGAATGTAATACTTCTCTTGGATAGAGAGTTCAGCAGTATTAAAATGTTTCCCGTCTTCTCTTGCGGCGATAACATTGCCCTCCACCCATCAACAGGTTATACAAAAAGAAAAAGAAGAAAGTCATCCCTTTGTGTTCCGCCTCAGACACTCTGGGCGGAACACATGGTGTACAGTCCGGTCACATAAAATTCACTGTCAATTACAATAGACCTAAAATGTCACAATATAAATATAGGTAGGGAAAGAGAAAGGAAGAAATACTCTTGAAAGATTATTGGAAGAAGAACACATAATTCGTTAGAGGTTTATAATTTATTATACGATCATGAATAATGATGCAATGTAGAGTAGTGTTGGCTGGAATAGGTTCGTTTTTTTTCAAAATCATTGTGAACATCTACAGAGGAAGATTATATCGATTCTAGCTGTTCAATGCAATTAACAATAACAATAGGACAATGCGATTGACACTCACTTTGTGATATATGCGGTTCAGAACGATTATCGTCAAGCTGATAATACGCATTACGAAACTTGATGAACATCTCATGCAATTCACTGCAATCGCCATTGTTAAAATTAGCTACATCTTTTTAAAAGGGATAAAAGTTTGAATTTAAGAATACGGCAACGGATCGAATATTACAGTGGTCGAACTGAGAAGAAGAAGAAGAAGCATTAATTTTATTTCTATCGGTTTGGAAACAAAGCATGAAAACCCTCGGTTTTTCTATTTGTGTCGTAGTCATAGCCGTACAATTAATTTTCATTGAATTTGGAATGGTGTGCAACTCATCATAATTCCCCGATCGAAATTCTACAGGAATAGAAGGATTTTTTTATATCAACTTTATGCGTTTAACTTCTTCCTCGTCAGGCAGTATTCGAGTAGATAGCTTTATATACATTTTGCGTACTTTAACCTGAGATTTATCTTCCGCGCTGGCAGAAAACAGTGCACATTTGTCATCTCTAGAACGAATAAAGATAAATTCAAGTTATCAGTTTTTAAATGGTTTCCTGTAGTCCTCAAATAAACCACATTGTTGTAATTGTATGGAACAGCTTTGTAGTTGCGTGAGCAATATTCGCTTCGTTTAGTGGTGTAGTAATTGAGGGAATATAACCGGCATTTTGAAGCACTAGCATTACATTTTTAGAATAAGAGGCGAAAGTTTTTATAGCACCTAGTCGTACCTACACGCCGTGTTGTTTCAATTTCCTTCCCATTTAATTCAGTACCAATTTCATCGAAGAGATTTGCTGCAAAGTTTTGATCGGGGACGGTTGTAGTTGAAGGAGCATTCTCTGTGCTTGATCTAACCATATCACCTTCTATGTAAACATCGGCTTCAGAAGGTAAAAAGACATGCTCTTGGATGTGTAGAGGAACTCGAATTTTATCGTTGTTTTCATATTTTGTGCCCGCATGTGGAAGATAGCTCCTATGATGGCTTCTGTGTTGTCAAATACAACTTTGTCTGTTACGTTGAACAAAATTCTTCTTGATGTTACCGTGATTATACACGAAAAGGGAATAAAGTAGTTTCTGAAGGAGAAATGTAATTTATATAATTTATCTTATGGTAGCCTTTAGCATTGTAAATATATCTTTCCGAGTTCTTTCAATTTCCTTCACATTTAATTTGTTACGAATCTCGTCGGAGGGATTTGCTGCAAAGTTTTGATCGGGGACGACTGAAGTTGGAGGTGTATCCTCTATTCTTGATTTAACAATACCATCTTCTATGTGAACATAGGTTTCAGAAGGTCCAGGAACTCGAATTTCATCGTTGTTTTCATATTTCGTGCCTGCTTATGAACGATAGCTCCTTACATCTTCCTGGCTACTCCGTTATCAAATACAATTTTGTCTGTTACGATAAACATATTTATTCTTGATGTGACCTTGATTACACACGAAAAGAGAATACAGTAGTTTCTGAAGGAGAAAGAGGATTTATAGTAGTCGGTAGCCAAGCGAATGCAAAAAATCTTAATTGTTTGCTGTTAATCTTTTCTTGTAGCGTAAACGATGAGATAGTTTTTCCAGCTTGACTCTATATTTTACTACACTGTCTGCTTTCTCTTTTAATCCTCTTTTTATTGACCGGTTGTTATAAATTACTACCATGATGCTGTTGTTCATCTGTTCCTTACTCGAATTATAGTACACACGTTATGTTATATACGATTATTGTATTTTCACTGGACGAATAGTCCGGCTCCATGGCTAAATGGTTAGCGTGCTGACCCTTGGTCACAGGGATCCCGGGTTCGTTTCCCGGCAGGGTCGGGAATTTTAACCATCATTGGTTAATTTCTCTGGCATGGGGGCTGGGTGTATGTGTCGTCTTCATCATCATTTCATCCTCATCATGACGCGCAGGTCGCCTAAGGGAGTCAAATAGAAAGATCTGCACCTGGCGAGCCGATCATGTCCTCGGACAATCCCGGCACTAAAAGCCATACGCCATTTCATTTCATTTCATTACTGGACGAATAATGAACTCTACTGTTACATCTCATTTTGTAAGTCGATTGGATTTTCGAACTGATCTTCGAGTACGATAGATGTGTATTGAATAACGTTAGTGTTTACCTGTAAGAAGCTTATAGTTGACGGTTGAAGTTCAACAGGATGGCCTGCTGGAACAAGCGGTTTAAATTTGCATAACGAATGTGCTTGTTTGCCGCTAAGATAGGAAACTGAACATTACATGAGATTACAACATACGAGAATCGAGTTTGCATTATTAATTTTTATAATCTCCCATGAAGAAAGCTATTGATTAGCTTCATATTTTTGACGCGAAAATACTATCAAATCTGCAATTGAGTCGGAAACATAAAAAGTCTACGTCAAGGTTTGCAGACATTTTACAGCGAAGGTAGGTCTTTTGATAATTAATAGTATTAAGTTTAGTATCTCCCTCCAGAGGGTTATTTACCCCTTCGGGAATTATTGCTTCTTGAACTTTAGCTCCTATTTCTGAAAAAGTGCAACTACCTTCAGGTAATGTGATTACAGTTGTTTTACCTCCCTTCATTTTAATACCAATCTGGTTATTTGTGCTATTAACGCTCACGTTACCTATTTCATTCAGCTCAGATACATGGTTAGCATATTTTTCATATACATTTAACAGATAACCGAAGCTAGTACCAGCACTGTTAGGTACATTAAAACCAATGCAAACGGAGAATGCGTAGTAGGTTTGTTGTTAGTAGTTGAGATAAAAACTAAGTTTTGTAGTCTACTCTTGCAGAAATAGTTTCAACTGTTAGATAGTTGGCAATCTTTCTATTTTTGCAACGAGACCTTCGATTTCATAAATACCTTCTGCTACACTCAAAATAACTTTTTTATTATTCAAATATATTGCAAATTCATCATTTTTACTAGTGACATTTCGAATACAATTAGCTGTAAATAATGCGGTCAGTCGTATTTCATAGACAGGAGCTCTATTTAAGTGAAATGGGGTTTCTAATACTACATCAATCTTCGAGCCTCTACCCTCGAGTGTGATTAATCTTTCATAAGGCATCGTGAACACTGCAAACTGTACAAAAATATTAAACACAGATGTCCAGAACTTGAAGAATTAAATATTTGATCAGAATGAAAGTTATACCGAATGTAACAGTTTTTTAAATATTCTAATACCTCCTTGTGTTGACGTAAATTACCAAAGCTATCAAAGTAGTACACATTAGCACCCCGTTTACTGAACGCAACCGAGTGCGAACCAGATTTACTTAACAGATTTAAATTCAAAATAATCTCTCATTTTTATGAGAAATTTTCGGTAACGTATCTCGCAATAACACACCTCAGAAGTAAGGAATTTTTAGACGAAATTTGTAACGATATAGATCTATGTTAGTTAAAGCTCCATTCGGCAAGTCTTCCATTATTTTTTGTATGCTGGAGGATTTAAGTAAATGCCCCTTCCTTTGCTTCGAGTAGAAAGCCCTTACCACGCATTGCTTCTAGAATTCGATTTTGTCCCTTCATTTCTTTTAATTCTTCCTGTGCCGCTTTCGCCTTGTTTACAGCCGATACTATGCCTGCAGCTCCACTTGCTAGAGCGACGAAGCCTGACAAGGCCGCAGATATCGGAAGGAGTGGAAGAAAACCACGTTTCCTTCCTTTACAGCATGCTGTCTTTTTCGGTTTTAAACGTTCTCTTCGATGTTTTGATTTTTTCTTCGTCTACCCACCTACTTTAGTTTTCGCCTTCATAATACCCGTAACTGCTAGTTCAGCTGCTCTTTCTCGCAATGATGCGTATTGAGAGATTACACGAGACCAAGCCTTAGAGGCTAAGATTTTATCTGTTTCTTTCTTCTGTTCTCATCATTGTACGTAGCATAAGCGATATCGTGTTCTTTACATGCCTCATCTAATAGGTTTATTCCTTGATCACCACGCTTAAGTCGTGTCTCTAACTTTGTCCCAGGTCTGTAAAATTCATTCACTGGTATGCGCAATTCTACTGGCAAATTATAGACGGCTTTATTAAGAACTTCGCCTATTGTTCTTCCCTTCTCTACTCGTTTACATGGAGCTGCAACAACGTAGCGTCTTTGACGCAGCATACACAAATGGGAGCTCCTGCTGGCAAGTGTGTTATTATATATACGAATTACATTTCACAGGATGTGCAGCTGTTGCATACTAAAATGTATTTGAGTTCAGATTTCTTTAGAAGTTAGGTAAGATACATAAATAAGAGAGGTATTTTCTGCTCTCCTAATTTTACTTTACCATGCCGTACATTCCTCTTCCGTTAAATTTAAAATCTGAGGTAGATCGGATAAGGATTTTCGCTAGATGGCGAGTACCGTGTATAGACGCAGTAATTTTAGCTAAAGGTGGATTCTATTACACGGGGTACCTAGACGCAGTTAGATGTATTATTTGCGGAATCGAATTATGTTCGCGGAAAAAGATGACGATCATTTAACAGAACACAAAAAATGGTCATTTTCGTGCCGGTGTGTGGGGGATGTGACGTTTGCAAGATACCATTAGGTCTCTATAACACACCTGCTGTTCCAGCAGTTCTTAATTCACCCACCCCAAACACATACATCCTTCCTCACACGCACACTCCCATGGAGACTTACATACTTACCTCTCTTATCGGCCGTGGACGGTCTGGATCAGGTTAAAACAGCCTGGCGCTGAACTCGTGCGTAGACAGAGCAAGGGGAAACAGGAATAGTAAGAACCCGGACCCCTCCCAATAAATGAAAGAACGGGGTCTAAATATGGGGGTTTATTGACAAACATAAAGCAAGATAAGACAAATCAAATAGGTAGTTAAAACATTACTTACAGAGGGATGCGTCAAACACTTAACACGTGGGCTTAACATCCATTAATAACAAGAGGTTCATCGAATACAGACAAAAGTAGCCACACTAGCCTCTTATAATACAATACCTCACAACGTATAATTGACTTGCCTCTAGTAATTTAAAATACGTGACGTGTGACGTATCAATCGTCATAGCAAAATAATTTTAAAATGGACATACTTTGAAAGAAATTCACACAATATCAAAGCAGTATGTACATCTCGAACGTAAATTAATGTGCTCCGAGTTTCAAAGGAGCATCACAAGAGACGCGGCTCTGAAACAATCCACCATATTGAACACAGCATCCCAAGGAACAAAAGGTGACATAAAGATGGTTGCCATAGTTACGACGCGGGGTAAACAAGGCCAACAATGAAACAGATAAGTTCAAAGGAACACAATAAACTTAACTAAGTAAATAGGACAACAAATAGCCCAAAAAACGAAAATAAAGAAATATACAAGTAAAATGAAAATAACACTGTGAGATGCGGAGAATATTGTCAATCAGGCAGACAGACAGCACAACCGCACACACGCATATACCATAGAGACCAAGCAAGGAAATGTGTGTGTGATTCAGAATAGACCAGTATGTCAAGGCACATTACGAATACAATCCATATAGCATGACGTGTAATTTCATGGACACATGAGTTCATGTCAGATAAGCAAGGATTACTAAGGATCACCGCATTGAGGCAAGGTATATCCCAACATTAATCGTAACAATAGTAATCACAACTAGCACTACAAACAAAGCATCCATATCGCCTCGCCATGAGTGAACATGAATACCAGTCGTAGCGTAAAAGACAATACCACATCTCAAAAGGAACCGACGAGAAACAAGAATGGTAGGTCTCGAAGTAGGTCACAGGCACACAAACCAATCATACAACCGACTAATATCATTCTCCGTCCTCACGTGTTTATATAACGACAAAATAGAGCCCACAAAAGAAGGCAAATGAAAACCTGCAGTAAATAGACACGTAAAGTCTGCAGAATGAAAATATATTTATAATGCCCACGCAACTACAGCAAACCAAGATATAACCATTACCTACTTGATAGTTGGAAAGAGCACAGAGACTCTACGTAATCACAAAACATCGACTCAAAGGGAGATTCGGGCAATAGAATGGATAAATCCAAGGCAGGTACAGCAAACGACAGAAGTTATATATCTTGCATCTCGGTATGCTCATATTTTCATGAATCGCCATGTTAACTTCACCGTTAAAAAATTTATTCCAAGGAAGGCAAGCATAAGAATGGCAACACTTCGGCTAATAGACGGAAACGCTATCCGTCAAGGCGTATATAAGTCATACCTCACGGCCGGGGAAAACTTTGAAAAAGATGTCGAGGGCAGTCAAAGAGTATGATAATTACCAGAAGTGCACCACCAAGGCAAGCTTGGTGCGGCACATAATACTCGGTGTAGTGTAATGCATGAACCATAATGGAACTAGATAGGTGAAGCAGAAGGTTAAAAAGTTCGTGTTCGGTGATGCTTTTTACTTATATCATACCTATGCCTGCATACCCAAAACATCATGTTAGAGACGACGCTAATTTTATCATTCTGTTTAAACAAGATGCAAGAAACCTTCGTCGTGTTTATGATGATCATTTGAACACCGACATGTGTTAAAACCAGTTCACTGATTTATGTTATCGTTGTTGGTCACAGTCGAACATCAGCTTTCTCGTTATCGATAAGGATAGCGAAATAAGCAATGATCGATATAGAAATGAATTCGATATATTTTATGAGACACAATACTATAGTGTATGCATTAACGAACTCATTTTCGAATTGTTGAGTAGAGAAAGAACATCACGATGGCATCAAACAACAGAACTAGTAACGTGTATGTAACGTGACCATCATCACGACATGACATTGCCACTAAAGCATATGTGGATGTAAAAACGTTAATAAATACAAATTACGTAACATCAACATCTGACGGAAACTTAAGTATTCAAGGGAAGCGGCTGAAGAACGTTGGCAATCTTATAAAATTGGAAGATGCTTGTAATGAAAATAATGTGTTGAAAACTATCTAGGACAGTATTAATAAAGAAGAAATACAACGTGACATTTGACATGGACATGTCATTATGTTGTTTCTCCTCCTCTCAACGTTTTCGATGTGGCCTTAACCGCGTAGGAAATGTGTCAAATCAACTCTACCTTACTGGTGTTATCTCTTATTCTGTTTCTTGGTGCTTCAAGTTTTAATTTTTCACTACTACTCTGTGTTGGCGCTCTAGTCTGAACGAGGAGCTTAACTAATGAAGGCTCCTTGTATGTGCTGGTATCTACTCAGAAACTTTGTACTACTATGCTCCGCCCACTAGCCAATGGGTGCTCCCTAGCTCGGCGAGCTCGTTGTTGCTTAGAGAGAGCGGCCATAATTAAGCGGTTGTTGTTGGAAGAAGATGCATCGTGAGTTTGCTTGGTGGGTCGTGCTAGACGACTTTACAGCCGGCGAGATTGAAAAAGGAGAAATAACATCGTGAGAGGGCTCTCTTTCTAGCCCTCAAGATTTGTGTTGTGTAGTTTCAACATGTAAACGTCCACAGACTGTATGGATTATTTATTTATGTCAATTTAATCTACATTCATACGTGAGTACAAAATGGCGCTGCGGCGTCCTCTCAACTTTATATCCACCTTCAGCATTTATGAACTCAAAAGGAAGTTTTCGGTACGATGTGGCGTGTCTAAACCCTTCTTGCGATTCTGGAATTACTCTCGGCTAAAACTTATTGATCTGTTTTTCAAAAACACTTTTGCGTAAGATGTTAGAGACGTGCACTTTCATTTGATTACATGCTGTTAGTGCCGTTATAACCTTGTAATATTAATCTGGGGTGAAATTAAGTTATGATCGAAATTGTTTAAACAAAAATGGAATATGATAGAGTACTATTTTCTAATACTGCTTTTCAATTCACTTCAACTAGCTTGAGTTACGAACCACTTAACTCTAACCAAGGAGACTGTAGTTTTATTTAATTTTCACGGTATTGTTTATACTTTTCTTTCCTATCTTAGGTACTTTCGACCAAAATATATGCCTTCCTTTTTCCCTTTTCGAGTTCTGTTTCGGTCGTACCCTTTGGCTTTGCGTTGTTCATGGTGTTCTTGGGTTACCATGACAACGGTTGATGATGGTGATTGTTGATATACACTGACTGACAGTGACAATGCAACACCAAGGAGGAGTGGTTTGAAAGGGATGAAAGTTGGGGAAAAAACAGAGTCGGCACGGAAGAATAATTGACGTTTATTTGAAACCGATATGCAGGTTACACAATGCGCACGGCATCGACTCATTAGGATGTAGGACCACCGCGAGCGGCGATGCACGCAGAAACACGTCGAGGTACAGAGTCAATAAGAGTGCGGATGGTGTCCTGAGGGATGGTTCTCCATTCTCTGTCAACCATTTGCCACAGTTGGTCGTCCGTACGAGGCTGGGGCAGAGTTTGCAAACGGCGTCCAATAAGATCCCACACGTGTTCGATTGGTGAGAGATCCGGAGAGTACGCTGGCCACGGAAGCATCAGTACACCTCGTAGAGCATGTTGGGAGATGCGAGCAGTGTGTGGGCGGGCATTATCCTGCTGAAACAGAGCATTGGGCAGCCCCTGAAGGTACGGGAGTGCCACCGGCCGCAGCACATGCTGCACGTAGCGGTGGGCATTTAACGTGCCTTGAATACGCACTAGAGGTGACGTGGAATCATACGCAATAGCGCCCCAAACCATGATGCTGCGTTGTCTAGCGGTAGGGCGCTCCACAGTTACTGCCGGATTTGACCTTTCTCCACGCCGACGCCACACGCGTCTGCGGTGACTATCACTGACAGAACAGAAGCGTGACTCATCGGAGAACACGACGTTCCGCCATTCCCTCATCCAAGTCGCTCTAGCCCGGCACCATGCCAGGCGTGCACATCTATGCTGTGGAGTCAATGGTAGTCTTCTGAGCGGACGCCGGGAGTGCAGGCCTCCTTCAACCAATCGACGGGAAATTGTTCTGGTCGATATTGGAACAGCCAGGGTGTCTTGCACATGCTGAAGAATGGCGGTTGACGTGGCGTGCGGGGCTGCCACCGCTTGGCGGCGGATGCGCCGATCCTCGCGTGCTGACGTCACTCGGGCTGCGCCTGGACCCCTCGCACGTGCCACATGTCCCTGCGCCAACCATCTTCGCCACAGGCGCTGCACCGTGGACACATCCCTATGGGTATCGCCTGCGATTTGACGAAGCGACCAACCTGCCCTTCTCAGCCCGATCACCATACACCTCGTACAGTCGTCTGTCTGCTGGAAATGCCTCCGTTGACGGCGGCCTGGCATTCGTAGCTATACACGTGTCCTGTGGCACACGACAACACGTTCTACAATGACTGTCGGCTGAGAAATCACGGTACGAAGTGGGCCATTCGCCAACGCCGTGTCCCATTTATCGTTCGCTACGTGCGCAGCACAGCGGCGCATTTCACATCATGAGCATACCTCAGTGACGTCAGTCTACCCTGCAATTGGCATAAAGTTCTGACCACTCGTTCTTGGTGTTGCATTTGCTCTGTCAGTCAGTGTATTTATCGAACAGCAAAGGAATGGCATTATTCATGATAGTTGTTCCTGGGGTCTGTCATATTTTTTTCCTTATCATATTACATAGTTGCTTATTCCCTCTTCTGCTAAGATGCATACCATGATTTGTGAAATATCCTCGATCCTTATTGCCCATATTAATTATTTCTGTATTTTGAAAGCATATGACATTCTTCTGCAACCGCGTGTTAGTATCATCAACTAACTTATTTACACAAACCATTCAATTAAATCATGTCGATGTGGAATATTACATAATATTACATTGGTGGTCTTTAATTTACAAAGAGATTTCTTCACCCTAGAAATCACATTTGATGCTCCATTTCTAGCAATATTATTCGTCCCTGCCATAAAAACCACCCAGTCATTCTCATTAAGTATTCCCATCTCTTCCATATCTGACTTAAGAACCTCTTTGAACAGAGCAACTGGCTTGACAAAACCTACAACTTCAGTACCTGACAGCAATACACCGACGATTGCTATCCCCGTACACAACCACCTTACATTCTTTCTTCCTCAGCCCCAGTGCAGGCTTCCTTGTAGTGGCTGGAAAGTTATTAATAGAGCCCGAAAGTTAGGCATAAATGTTTGGTTAAAATAGGCAGGCAAAAACGCACTTGAAATACTGTAAATAGGCAGTACTGTAATTAAAATAGGCATTGATTAGGAGTGAAAGCCAAGAGGAATCTCACTCATTATTAATGAAACTGTGTATTTTAAATACTCATTCATTACTTAATTATCAATTTATCACATAATTGTCCGACTCGTTGGCTGATTGGTCAGTGTACTGGCCTTCGATTCAGAGGGTCCCGGGTCCGATCAAAAAAGGCAAAAAAGCTTTAAAACTTAAATAGGCAACGGAAGCGAAAATAGGCAAAAAGGGCAAAATAAAAATAGTCTCTACACTTCCTAAATGCACGAAAACATATTTATCTCTATCTGATTCTTCAATATATCCAGTCAGATACAAAAGTCATTGTGCCTACCTTCCGGGCTCTAGTTATTAATCTTCACACATTTTTCTTCACTAGAGGTAATTGATTCAAGGACCTGGAACTTATTCCTTAGTTCAATACGTAGGCCTACACTTCGATCATGATTAGTTTTAGGCCTTCTGTTGCAACTCCTCGTAATTTCCTCTGACCATGCCTCAATCTGCACTTCAGTCACACCATTTGAAGTAAGTATATTACGTTTAATACTTTCAAAGTCTTCCCTTAACATTCGAATAATTTCATCCCTTGAGGCCAGTTCGGATAATAAATTAACAGAGTCAACACACTTTCCCGCTTCCGCATGCACGGTGCGTGCGTCACATACACAAACACTTTCCGAATTATTTTCCCTTTGGCCTAATTCCTGATCCACACTACCATTGGAATTTGACAGATTCTTCTTCCCTTCATTAAATTCTACACACACACACTACTTTCCATTAAACTATTACATTTCTGAAAATACTCAACATCTTGAGGAGCAACAAGACCGACAGGCACCATATTAACTAGTATATACTCTATATGAGTAAAATATTGGATGTTTAACTTCAGTTAGAAAAATACAGGTGAACATTGAGGCAAAACGTCGTGTAAAGAATAAATTAGCTACATTAAGAGAAGCTGTAAAAAATATAACTCTCTTAAAGCAGATATGGCATTAAAACAATTAAAGCTTGAAGAAACATTTAAACAAGTAACTGAACCATTAAATAAACTGCAGCTCTTACAGTTAACTCGAATGTATTAAATGTAAAGGAAAATCGAAATTTATATAGTTATATAAGTGATGAAGAAGAATTTGAAAAAGCAGCTCTGGAAAGAAAGGTAACAACTCTCCTGCAAAATTATCTTAAGCCACAA
This sequence comes from Anabrus simplex, assembly GCF_040414725.1. Taxonomy (NCBI): domain Eukaryota; kingdom Metazoa; phylum Arthropoda; class Insecta; order Orthoptera; family Tettigoniidae; genus Anabrus; species Anabrus simplex. The sequence continues at coordinate 174,586,359 of NC_090266.1, read as the reverse complement.
TTTATTGAGATACAAAGTTGATAGAATATTTGCGATACGAGTAGTTCATGGAGAACACTATTTAGGGAAAAAAGGTACTGTTTCACGATAACAATATCATAATTGACAATTAGAACTATCCTTTAACCGAAGGTCTCCTTGAATTACTATTTAAGAAAAATCCAGACCCAAACTTACATGATGATAATGATCTGTCAGCTTACAGACATATATTAAATTACACTAACGTTCACAGGAAACAGTATGACGCAGGTAAGCAAATGAAAGGGACGAAGACGCTCAAATTTAAAAATGATCGAGCCATTAGTAGAACATTCAACAGTGAGAAAAGGAAGGAACACACCAAAATTTGTAAGTGCACCCAAATACAAACGTACAGGAGGAGGAACAAAAGTAGTTAATTGGAAAAATGAACAAAGTAATAAGATATAATTAGTTCATTGGAATGATCCAAACAATCTAGTGGAGAGACTGAAAAAGTTAATAGCATCTAGAAGTGCAGGTCATTCGTCACACGAATACGAAATCTTGTCAATCGAAGAAGAACTTCGGAAACCGGGTTTTATTGAATAAATGAACACTGCGTGGTGGGACGAACTTCCATTCGCAAATGGATTTAAAGTAGTTAGAATATCTAAGGATATATCAGTAATCTACGAAATTGAATGTGAGGACATAAGGAGCAACTGGCAACAACTAGCTATAGACAGACTCCGTTTTAAACGAATAGACGACACAGAACGAATTATTTTACCCATACTTCTTGAACAAAGTCAGAGAAGAAGTAGCGAAAGAACTCCGCGCTCAACTGCGAAATAATTTTGAAAGACGGAGTGTAATTAGCAGGGGAAAAGATGACCTTCACCAGGCTGATCTTGTTGATATGTCTGTGTTTTCGAAAGTTAATAGTGGATATAAATACATGTTGACTGTAATTTATGTTTATTCAAAGTAGGCATGGGCAATTCTAATTAAAACAAAAACAGGAAACGAAGTAGTAGAAAATCTGGAACGTATTTATTCAAAATGTAAACGCTATCCGAAACATCTTCAAACTGAAAGAGGAAAATAATTTTATGATAAGATTTTTCAACAGTGGATTACAAAGAGAAAAATTATTTGACAGGGAGCAGCAGGGACAGCAGTAGTTGAGCGCTTCAATCGAACACTGAAGCAGTGGATGTGGCAGAAATTCACTGCATGTGCTTCTTATCACTGGCTCCGTAATCTACCAAAACTATTAGAGGAATATAATAATCGAAAACATCGTACGATTGGTATGAAACCTATAGAAGTCACAAATGATCCACAACAACATGCAACTGTTCACAAATTACGAGAAATGAAGAAAAAGAAGTCTTTTTATTCAACAAAATTTAAAGTAGGTGACATAGTACGAATAAGTAACATTAAGCGATATTTTACAAAGGGCTATACTGCTAATTGGAGTAATGAATTATTTACTGTATGAAGAGTAAGAGAAACATTACCGAGAACTTACCTGCTTCACGACTATGAAAATAAACCAATATATGGAGCGTTCTATGAACATGAACTGAAGAAGACAAAACATTCTTGAATATACCTCACTGATAAAATTTTACACAGAAAGGGCAGCAAAGTTTTGGTGTCCTGCCTGGGTTTCGGCGCCACTCATAATTTTTGGATTCCGAAGGAATATATATTCTAAAAAATCGGCAGTATGTACGCTAATGAAATATTTATTATTATTTATTAATATTTATTTTTATTACTTCTACTCTAAAGTCTAGTAGATTTACCTTCTTATAGTGAGCTCTCTCTGTTGTTGCAGAACTCTCTCAAGAAACAGTGGTATTAATTTTGTTGATGTCGACGTAGCACAGTACCTCAAGCAAGGAAATATTTACGTCTCAACTATACATAATTCATTCAAAACATTTATGTAACGTGTATTTAATAAATTATATTAAACAAATTGACTAAAGATAACCTTATAATTTCTTCTCCTAAATTAGACTCCCTTCCTACGCTCGCTTTATTCCCACTCCTTTATGTATCTGTGTTCGTGCGACGTGAAAAATTCTCCTAGATTAATTTGCCGTCTTAAGAAGAGAAGAATGAAGAGAGAAAAAATAAAGTTTTACAAAAGATATATACTGTATACACTCACCAATAAGGGTGGGAATAAATAAAATTCTCCTCCTCCTTCTTATTTTTCTGCTTCTCCTTCTTCTTCTTCCACTATATCGAGAGGAAAATGTAATGTAGAATTAAATACGCTTAACTTTACCGATCCTATACAATAGACGATTTCTTGAAAATACAAAAAAATTAAATCTCAACAATTAAGTCTTCTTCTCCTTGAAATGCTTCAATGCTCTCTCCGAGTTTCATCAGAATAGCGCTGCAGGAGGAATAATTCAAATTTTTCAGAAAGAAGAACGGGAAGTGAGGACTATCGCGCTTTGAAATATTATAAGTGTATATACTGACGAAGAGGTGATACTTTTCGTTGGATAATGCCCCTATTTTATTTACAACAGCATGTTCAAACGCGCCCTCCGCTTTGCTAATATTTCGGAATTCACACTCCGCTTTCAGTCTTAAAATGTCCTGTAACGCCACGAGTTTCTCGAAAAGACCTCTGCGGAAATCTGACATTGTGGGTTGTGTGCTGCGTTCAAACTTTGTCGTACTTCAACAAGTGAATCGCACTATATATATCCGTTCTATTGATTTCCAAAAAACGCGCCCGGGTTCAACATTTGCTATGAACCTGCGTTCCGGGTTAACTTAAGTTCACTGCTCCGCCAACGTTCCTTTTTTCGTAGTCTGAGGGGATAGAGCCGCAGTCAAGTCTCGGCCCTGACCAGCAGTGCCCGCAAAAGGGGTAGACCTTCAACGGGTTTATTTAACATCCGTTTTCATATTCGCGACGAAGGGTACAGACTGTCTGGGCGTTCTCTTTTAACATATGTGTACTAAATAATATTTTTACACACAAGAAGCTCGTGTCTGGTAATTTATTTATTTATTTATTTATTTATTTATTTATTTATTTATTTATTTATTTATTTATTTATTTAACGCATGGATAACACATCACGTTACATATAAATACAATAGTAATACATAATATTTACAGTTTGAAGTATTTACAGGTTCAAATTATTTACATAGTCAACACACAAGGGTGAGAGCAGCAAAAAGTCCCTTGGGTTTCCCTGGTAGGCAGTGAGAGGACACTGCTCCACAATGTGCCGAACTGTTTGCTTCATGGCACTACAACAGCACGCTGCCGAATTAAGTACTCCCCATTTATGGAGGGAGTCGGCACATCTCACACCTAGCATTAAATATATATATATATATATATATAATACAAGAGAATTCGCTCACATCGTTAGTTGGACATCCAGAGGAGAGTAAGTTCGAACTCTCCCTGTTGCCAGTACTAAAATAGTTCTCTGTAGTTCCCTATTTTCCCACCAGGTAATTGCTAGGCGGCGTACCTTAAAGCTACAACCGCATCTCCTCTTCTAACCGCACCATAAGACATGTCAATGTCGGTGTGACGTAATGTCAATTGTAGCCTACTATTAAAATGTGTGTAAATATATAGGAATGTATTGACACCGTAGGCATCAGTGCGTGTTTAGAAACCGTTGAAGATCATGGAGCGACAAGTGAAGAATGAGTTTGGCGAGAAAAAACGCAGAACCTAACAATAATCATCACTGTAAATGTGAAGTTTGTACGATAAATATTAAACCTGCCGCGTTGCGTACTATACGTATATTTCTCACTAATAAGTGAAGCCATATCAGCATACTATACACATGGCAGTTTACTTCGAATGCCACAGCATCTAATTAACTATTTACCATCTGGGTTTCTCTTAACATATGTTGCTCTCAACGTGGATTTTGCATGGGAGTATCTACCGTTCTAGACAAAAGCTTTACTCGAAGTTGCCTTTTGCCGGGCCTGCATACGTCACTATAAACTTCGTGGAGATAATAGTGTTGATTTTGACGTTCCGAATCCAATGATTAAGAAATACGAAGCATGTAAGAAGAAATTTAGAAATGCATTTTGAACTAACAAGTAAATAAAACAATGGGATGTTCTACATATTATTAGACTAGCTTGAATAATTCTTCCTACCCTTTATGCATACCCATACTTTTTTCACCAGGCAAATGCTGTGGCATTACCTTATCTGTGTGTTTTTCCTATCGTTATAAGACCTACCTGCGTCGGTGCGACGTAAAAAACAAATTGTAGCTTTTACTCAAATAAAGTCTTACATCGAAGGTTGATTAAGGGATAATACGAAATATTTTATTTTAGAGAATACATACTTTACTGCCTTACAGCTACTATTTCTTCTACGTCGCAGTGTTTCCTTAAGTGTTTTGTTTGTCGAACACTGTCGTGTGAGATGTCTTTGTTCACTGAAGTTCTTTCGTGTCGTTTTATTCATATTTCTCATTTGATGTAATTTGACTGGCAGTCACTTCATGTGCCCTAACTGATCCATGAAATGATTAATTAGTCCAGGGATCGCTATTTTCTTCCGCACTAGACGTATAAATTCGATATAATTTGAAGGGGTGTCATTTAATATGCCCTAACTGATTCATTAAACGATTTATTAGTCCAGAGATCATGCTATTTTTTCTTTCAACAAAATACCCGCGCTGTACATCAGGATAACGATAATAAGAATTCACAGACAGAGCACTCCTATTTATGGGTGTCGACCTTGGACTTCAAAGAAAAGACGACGCATGCAGCGGAATGTATCATAATTGTGTGCTGTTTACATTCCGTAAGTATGTATACGCATTTCTTGCTAGTAACAACGGCATTTCTTAATCGACCTCCGATTTCAGACTTTATTTGAGTAATATCATTGTCTTTCATATGTGACAGGTATTACAGTGATATTTCGTAGATCACAATCATTCAAATAAAATGTTCATAGGTAAGTTGGTAGGGAAATATATATATTTGTAAATAAATAAATGAAAATTCGTGGACAATGCGATTATCGAACATGAAGATTTACGGCTGGATGCCTTCCTGACACCAACATGAACAATTTGAGAGCTAATCAAGATCATAAATGATTGTAGGTAAGTAGGTTGTGAAAAACAATTTATGTAAAAAGGAATTGTATGAACTGAACACTTATTTACACTCAATATAGTTTATCCCTACTGGGGGAGAGAGGTTGGTAAAACATGGTTAGCATGCTTGCTCTCACATTAGCCTTCAGTAAAAAAATACTAAAACCAGCAACATAACAGTTGTAGTTAAACCTTCATCACACACATGCACACCTAGCCTTGGCAGTAGGAGCCCGCCCGCAAAGAGCAACATTCCACACTTGTGTAGCCTTGCCAAGAGACGCCTTTGCAGGGGGCTACATTCCGCACACTCATAGCCTTGCCAGTAAGAGGCGCCCACAAGGGCAACATTCAGCACACGCCTGGCCTGGCCAGTGAGGGTCCCTCGCAGGGGCGCAGGGGGCAGGGGCGCAGGGGCGCAGGGGCGCAGGGGCGCAGGGGCGCAGGGGCGCAGGGGCGCAGGGTGCAGGGGCTGAGGTGATCTGGATCCATCAATTCTTACCTACTAGCAGCATATACTGTTTTAAATTAACAAAACAATTATACAAAGAAGGAAAGAAGAAGAAACATATCAGAAAGAATAAAAGACCTTCTGCATACTTACTTAGTTAAAATAAATATTGTAACTGTCGGCATTCTACTGTAGGAAGCACCCTTGATGATAACCCCTCTCTATGCCTTTATACATCATTTTCAGGTTTTTAAAATAAATTTATTTCTTCTAATTCTTCTGCAGAACGTTTTGCAAATTGAGCTGGTAGAATAACGGTCACGGTCTCCTCATCTTCATCCTCAATATCGGCTATTATTTTCCTTCCGAAAGTTGTTTCCACTGCTCTCAGTTCTTTAACCTTAAAAGGATGTTTAATTTGCAACTCACTTAATTTTTTGTTATGAAACTGAGGTGCCTTTGCTATCTTATTCAATTTCAGTAGCATATCCATTATGTTGAAATCAGTATTGCTTTCTTTAGAAATTGCAAACTAAATAAACTTAAACTCACTTACTGAAGAGGAAAGAAAAGTAGTAAAGAAGATCTCTTCCAATTAGATGATGGTTAGCATTCTGTGCTCTACTCTTTAAATACTTCCTGCCACCACTTTCACTCCTCACCAGTTGGGTGGAGTAGTCGCTGGTTAGCCTTCACTCAAAATTACACCTTGTCATACACCCTGTTCACCTTTCGCAAGTTGTTTCTGGCATAAACTAACATCCTGTTCACCTTTCACCAGCAAGTGAACTTTTAAAGCAAATCCAGTCGCCGCCCCATGGTCACTGCACCTCGCCCGGCAAAGAAATAATTGCCTTTTACATAAAGACCCGCCTGGCCTTGCCAGTGAGGGGCGCCCGCAGGGGGGCGCTTCCACCTGCGCTTGCTCAGAGGCTGAGGTGAGCCAGCTTCCCCAAAAATCACCCTACTAGCGAAGACATACGGCAAAGAGGTAGATCCAAGGATGCTCAGAAAGAAATCAACCCTTTAAATGTATATTTATTTTTCTGAAAATAATAATAGAGCAGTTGATCGCAAATGGTGTTACCGGTATTAGTTCTTGTGTGCTGTGGGAGAAATCAAAAATTTTGAAGGCACTTATCCTTTTAAATGTGTTGCCAAACTGGCTAAAGTATTTCCTAATCTTATGCAAGGAATGCGGAAATGGAATTGGCGTTTTCCACATGTGGCATTAAGAGTAAAAATGCAGTAAGCTAAACCTTGAGACCGTTTGTGACTTATTAAAGGTGAAAATCGACCTGCAGCAAAGAGGCGTTCTGTTTCTCTGGTATCCCATAATCGATGATCACGTCATAAATTTAGGTAAATGCATTTATTATATGTTTAAAAAGTGAAAAGTACAGCATTGCGTATTTACAAGGCCAAGAATGTAAGGTAAGGGTGTATTCTGCCCGAAGGCAGGTCCGAACCTCCGCAGACGTGTGCCTGAGCCGGAGTTTACGTATGGTAGGGTGGCCAAAACCTTTCCGCTCCTCCTTTCCCTTACCCCCACCAACAGCGCGTGGTAACCCTTCCAAATCTTGACCATGCCCAATGTTGCTTAACTTCGGAGATCTCACGGGATCCGGTGTTTCAAAACGGCTACGGGCGTTGGCAGGCCAGGAAGGTGATAACAAATATGGATACAGTACATACGCATTCTTCCTCTTCTTCTTCTTCTTCTTCTTGGTTAGTTGTTGGACATCGTCGTAAGACGCTATGTACAGTCACTGGTTTGCGGGTTAATTATTGTCTGGGAGAGGTGCCAACGTTAGAAGAAATTAGTACACTACGAAAGAGTAGGGTTAGCTAAGTAATGACGCTAATTACAGCAGGTAATGATGAAACTTAGGAAAATACAAATTTATTTTGGCTAACATATCAGGGCATAACACAAAAACACGGGGACATAAGGTTCTAATTCTTCACGACTGTGTGGTCGATCACGACATCTTACTACAAACAAACAAGACCGGACCACAAATAAGGGTTGGGATGTGAAAGTCCGTACCCAGAGGAAAGGAAAAGGTTACAACTGGATGTTACAGCTAACTAAAAATTGAGTATTAAGTCTACAACGCGAAAAGTCGGTTGGTACACTAAACACGAAACATTTAACGGTAGTTGGTAACCCGCGTTAAGAAGCTAAGCTATGAACTCGCTAGGATGATGTTCATATGTCTGACACTGAAAAAATATGTGATTTACAGTACCGAGTGCTCGTCCACGTGGACATAGGTTACTTTCGATAAGATTAAGGCGATAAAGGTGTGAGGGCGTACATACATGATTTAGATGGAGCCGTATGATTGTAGTAATATGACGCCGAGTGTAGTTACCAAAAGTGAACCACGGTTTATTAGGAATGTCCGGCATAAGCGTGAATAAGTGCTTCCCTTTAATCCGTGATGTTCGGCGCCATTCCGCACTCCACTTATCGTGGATGAAGTGACGACAGTGTTCCCATAAGTCTGTGTGTGGAACTGCGATGTAGTAGTCTAATCCGGTACCCAGGGCTACCTCTTTAGCTAGGTTATCTTCTATGATGTTGCCTTGTATTCCAGAATGGCCCGAAATACACGCGAATATTAGATTAACATTACGGAGGGACAAGTCATAACTTAATTTGCGTAAATTTCGAATGTACCAATTATTTGTATGTTCGGGATTGTTTAAAGCCATCCACGTGCTTAAGGAGTCAGTACGAATTAGAGCTTTTAATATTCCGGAACATTTTATGTACAATAAAGCCTGGCGTATTGCGAATATTTCCGCCGTGAAAGAAGAAGCTAGGCGTGGGAGAGTGTATTTTTTGTTCACAGCCAGTTGGGGTGAGTAAAATGCAGCACCTACGCCAGTTTGAGACAGATTCTTTGAACCATCAGTGTAGAAAGTGATATATTGCTCGTGGTTACTTAACGCAAATTGAAATAGACTGTTCGTGACATGACTATTTGTTCGTAGTATTGGAGTACTATTTTCGAAGATAGTGTAAAGAATGTCGGGATTAAATGTACTAGCTCGAAAAGGTATAGAGTATTCCGGGTGGTTTAATGTTTGTACCATACTAGTACGAAAGTGACCGAATTGGTTAAATGCCCATAAGGAGCCGGTTGATGTTCTTCATTAACATTCCGTTTTTGATTATATTCGTGTAACAGCTGTAGTTTCGGGAGGATTGGGTGACAATATTTATTTAATTTGTTTAGAAGATATTTGCTGGCGAGTAGCCGTCGTCGAAACTTTAATGGCGGTTCCGATGCTTCAGCTAAAAGTGCGTTCGTTGGGGAGGAAGACATAGCCCCCATGATTAAGCGGAGTATTTTAAACTGAAAGGTATCAAGATTGCGTAGGTGGCTAGTAGATGCTATAACAAGAAAGTGGCAGACATATTCGAATACTGACCGGATGATATTTTTATATACCGTAAGAAGGACATACGGATCCGGTCCCCAGGTGCGTTTAGTGAGAGATTTTATTATATAATATTTCGTTTCTAATTTGGAAATAATATATTCGATATGTTCTTTCCAGAGTAATTTGTTATCAATTTTAATTCATAAATATTTGATCGAAGTTTTGATACTATTCTCATGAGAGCCAGAGGTGATTGGCGTATGATCATAATTTCGTTTCCTCGTAAAAATCATTGCAGAGGATTTTTGATCTTCTATTTCTAAATTATGATGTAGGAGCCATCTATGGAGGATCGTTAGTGTACGTTCAATGGTAGTACGGGATTCAATTGCTGATTCCTTAATGGAATAAATAACTATATCGTCAGCATATTGTATGATTCTAGCCTGTTGAGAAATCACTCGCTCTAAGTCAAAGGTATATAACAGATATAAGATAGGGCTCAAAATGTCACCTTGTGGGAAACCTTTGGAAGTGTACCTAGATTCGAGACTCTGGCCACTGTTCTTTATAAAAATGTGACGATTAGTGAATAATTGCCGCATGATATTAATAAACGGAATAGGAAATTGCCACTTATGTAATTTGGCAAGAAGAACTCCGATTTCCGCATTATCATATGCTCCTTTTATATCGAGAAATATAGCCGTCAAAATGTCACCTCGACTTCGAGCGAGTAATAAGTCTGTAAAAATATATTAAGAGCGTCTGCTGTACTTCGGTCTTTCAAAAACCCAAACTGATACACTGGAAGTATATTATAATATTCTAAACACCATAGAAGACGGTGCAAGAGGATTCGTTGGAAAGTTTTACGAAGGCAGGACCCCACAGCGATCCCTCTATACCAGTTTGCGTCTTGAGGATGTTTACGTTTTTTAATAGTGGTATAATTTGAAAATCGTTCCAATCGACAGCAATTGCATGGCTATCGAGTATGACGTTAAATTTATTTACCAGCGTTTGCTTAGCGTGGGACGGTAGATATTTCAACATTTTATAAGTTATAGAATCTCTGCCCGGACTAGTACCTTTTCAATGTTCGAGTGCCATATCGAGTTCATGGAGGGAGATATTCTGTAATAGACTAGAAAATTTTGCGGAGGCATGTATACAACTCTATTCATAAGAAGGTTCCACGAAATCTGGTTTTAGTTGGTGGTAAAATTGGGCAATTCCGTTAGTTTCCGATTTAGAAACAAAAGTTGTGTGAGCATTACTTAAATGTTTGATGGCTGCCCATATATCTTTGCAAGGAGTTTGTTGATTGAGATATGTGACAAATACCTTCCACGCTCTTCGTCCTTTTTCATAAAAATAGTCTGTATAGAAGCGACTATTTTTTATATTGAATATAATGGTCATAGGTGTCATAAGTTCTATAAGCTTTTAAGGCAGCTTGTCGTCGACAAACTCACTAATTCATGTTTCTTATTTAGAATGCTTCTACAATTCCATTGCAATTACCGCATGTTTCACTTGGAAGTAGTGGAATCTCCCAATAAAAGAAGAACCTCATCATGTAATGACTTTAACAGATGCCTCCATTGGACGTTTTGTCCCATGTATTTCATTAAATCTTCAAATTTCTTAGAAACGTTTCTACATTTTTCATTAGAATTAACATTTGAATTACAATGTAAAGCCGTGACAGAGGGAGAGGCTGATATTTGTGCGTGGGGCTCCGAAGGTTGCCCTTGGTGCCTGGACTTCCATGAGGTAGATGCAGTCTCGGTAGGATTAGCAGGTATCAATCTACTACCGGAGTGCCAGAATTTTCTGTAACCATCTTCGGATTACTTATCAAATTCAGATATGCTGTCCTGTCATAACCGGGTTTAATGGATGGGCGGGGAGGGTTACTAACCACCATAGTATATTTACGCTTTCTAGGGAAAGTTTTTCCGAATGGGGAATTTCTATTCGGTAAAGAAGGGAAATGTTGTGGCATCAGAAGGGGGTTGGATATGGACTCTAAAGGCCGGTCTCCACTGATTAACATTTAACAACAACATGTTAAATGTTAAAAGTGTTAAGTGTTAAGTGTTAACTGGTGACACCATCAACATGTTAAATGTTAAATACTGTTTCATTTAACATTGTGCCCACACTTAATAAACATGTTAAACTTGACTTCCTTTGTTTATATACAGGTAGTTCTTCATATCAGTTTGTGGTAACACATTCAGGTGGTGTCTTGTATTGTCAGTTCATCATATAAATTTGTGGTAATACATTTAGTTGGTGTCTAGTACTTTCAAACAAGGATAATGGACTCAGATGAAGAGGATTTGGCCTTTGTTATTGCCACTGTTACTTCTTACAAGATATTGAGAAGGAAGGGAAGGAGAATGTGGGTACGACAATATCTCAATAAAAGGCACAATGTGCAACAGATTCTGAATGAGCTAAAAGTAGAAGACAGGTTCGGATTTAAAAACTTTCTGAGAATGTCCGAGCATGATTTTAATGTAGTTTTGGAAAAATAATTCCTGCCATAAGAAAGGAGGGCACACAGTTACGAGCAGCTATTCCACCTCACCTACGTCTTGGGATAACTCTGCGTTTCCTGGCCTCAGGAGATTCTTACACGAGCATCATGTATTTGGTGAAAGTGTCCAAGCAACAAATCTCAAAAATTATCCCTGAAGTATGCGGAGCTATTATATCATCTATAGTGGAAGAACACATGCAGGTAAATTTAACACATTGTTATCAGTGTGAATAATTTTATAGAATTTGTATTTAATCAAATACACAACTATCCTTCATTAATTTTTTGCAACATAACGTAATTTCAGTAGACGGTACCGCAGTTAACTGAGATATTTTTGTCTCAAAAACAGTTTCTGAATATTAATTAAATTTCATTGTTTCCTGGACCACTTCGACCTTCACTTCACCTCTTGCAGTTGAGTACTGTATTTGTTGAGAGGCAACAACTAGTTCTCCGAAAACATCACATTGATCGTTGCTTGCTACCTGCTAATTTTTCTTCTTCGCTTCTTTAATACACTTCATTATCTCCAGGGCCCTGTTTCATAAAACTAAATAATAATATGAGAACTCATAAAAATAATTGTTAGTTAACCAAATTTTGGTTCATAAAGATTTACATATGACTAATAAAATATCTTCACTAATAATATTACTTCATTAGTCAGCTGATCCAAATAGAGGTTAGAATCGGTCTGTTGTATATGTTTTTGATTTGGGCTTGTTACTAGCAGTAGACTCATGCTTGACTACAACCGACTATTAATCCATATGTTCGAGAGGCTCACTTGATATTTTCGTTATTGTGACTTGGTACATATGAAAATGGATAAAAGAAGTGTAAATAATGTGAGAGAAGTAAGTTTCTTTGCGGAAAGTGATTGAGTTAAAGCGTCAACTATTAACAGCCTTTGCACACTATACCCCTCCTTGTTCCTTTTACATTTTTATTTCGTGTGCTCTTAAAAATCTCTGTTGAGATAGACTAGCAAAATCTTTGTTTACTACCCCCTGTTGGTGGGGGCGGTAGAATAATAGCGACGGTATCCCCTGCCTGTCGTAAGAGGCGACTAAAAGGGGTCCCGGGGCTCTCAACTTGGGAGCGTGAGTTGGTGAACACGGAGCACTGAAATGTGTCCTGCCGTTGCTTCAACTTACTTGTGCCAGGCTCATTTTAATCTTCCTTTCCAACCTCCCTTGTTCAACACTTGTTCTTTTCCGACCCTGACAGTATTAGGTTGCGAGACCGAGAGAGTCTTCCATTTTCACGCCCTTCGTGGCCTTTCCCTTTCTTTGCCCTATACCTTCATTTTTCATAATGTCGGATCCTTTTCATTTTTCTATCTGATTAGTGTTATTGTAGATGATGGTTGCCTAGTTGTAGCCTACTTCCTCTTAAAATAATAATCATCACCACCATCATCTTGGTTTACTTCTGATATAATCCAAGATTTCAAAAGATATCTGGAGTGCCCGAGCAGAACTGCATTGGAGAAACACAATGATACTGTGTATCACTACCAACCGGTGGAGTGCAATGCGAAGCTGCTATTTTAAGGTTATGCTTCATTCCTTGCAGTGGAACGTTCTATTACCAATCCTATCAAGCAAATACTCAAAAGTTCTGTAATCCAAACTAAATCTCCCATTGTAATCATATGTTTGTTATATGCCAGTACAGGCTGTCTTTGACGTAATATTGATTGAACGGTGAATACCTACACTCGCTCCTTATCACTATTTGAATCAGAATCGAACATTTCAGTGATCTTCACGATGTTATGCCAAAATATTAAAATACCACTCACGGAAATAATCCTAATAATATGAGTAACTTTTATTAGTCATTTTGTCTATGAAACAATTTACTAATATTATTAGGAATATCTACTAATAATTTAGACTCATAAACTAATTACTAATGGGACCCTCACCAGGATTAGCTGATTCAAGAACTGGAAAAAATCCAAAGAAAAGCAGCTCGATTTGTTCTGGGTGATTTCCGACAAAAGAGTAGCGTTACAAAAATGTTGCAATGTTTGGGTTGGGAAGAACTGAGAGAAAGAAGAAGAGCTGCTCGACTAAGTGGTATGTTCCGAGCTGTCAGCGGAGAGATGGCGTGGAATGACATTAGTAGACGAATAACTTTGAATGGCGTTTATAAAAGTAGGAAATATCACAATATGAAGATAAAGTTGGAATTCAAGTGGACAAATTGGGGCAAATATTCATTTATAGGAAGGGGAGTTAGGGATTGGAATAACTTACCAAGGGAGATGTTCAATAAATTTCCAATTTCTTTGAAATCATTTCGGAAAAGGCTAGGAAAGCAACAGATAGGGAATCTGCCACCTGGGCGACTGCCCTAAATGCAGATCAGTATTGACTGATTGATTGATTGATTGATTGATTGATTGATTGACAATATTATTAGTTAATATTATTGGTTTCTTACTAATAATATTAGTGAAGGATGTTTTATGAAACAGGGCCCAGACCGCCAGAGTGAACTTCATCTTGAGGGTATTTCCTATTTATTAGACGCCTGACTGCGGTAGACTCAAAAAAGTTTGAGGATGAGCTACCTCCTCAGTCTCCCTTACTAGATGATCATTACCACTGCAGTGTTCCCCTAGGGCGTTTTTAATGGGCGAACCGTCCTGCCGTTTCTACACACCGTTCGGCTAGTATAACTTAGATATGTGCTCATTACATAATATTAATACTCATTCCTGACACCCGGCTGAAAAAAATTTCTGGGGAGAACACTGCACTATCATCACCTACCTCTTCCATTTGAAGAGACTGTTTCCTGCATTATAAAAATAAGAACACAATTAATGCAATTACAGCTATATTTATTATATTTTGTACAGTATATGCATATGATGTCAATATTTGTTTCAGGTAACATTCTCAGATGAATACTGGTCGGAAAAGGAAAAGGAATTTCGTGAAAATTGGAATTTTCCTCATTGTGTTGGTGCGATGGATGGAAAACATGTGGTCCTCCAGGCACCAATCAACAGTGGAAGTCTCTACTACAATTACAAGAATCACTTCAGTATTGTTCTCCTAGCACTCGTGGACGCTTCATATAAGTTCATTTTTGTAGACATTGGCTGCCAAGGACGAATTTCTGATGCTGGAGTATTCAGGAATACATCACTATATACGTCACTTGGAAGCAATGGCCTAAACCTTCCGCAAGAGAAACCATTACAAGGCAGGCTGAATTCTGTACCCTATGTCATTGTCACCGATGTGGCATTTCCACTGACAAGAAATATCATGAAACCATTTTCCGGAACACATCAGACAGGATCACGATAAAAAATATTCAATTATAGGATTTCAAGGGCTCGAAATGTTGTGGAAAACGCTTTTGGAATTCTGTCCTCAGTGTTCAGGGTTTTCAGGAAACCTATGGCAGTTTCAGTGAATACTGCAATTTCTGTGGTGATGGCAAGCACAGTCTTGCACAACTTTCTCCGTCGAAGTACTTCGTCAAGGGCAGCGTAATCTCCAACAGGCTCATTTGACTATGAAGATACTGACACTGGTATCATCATTCCTGGAATGTGGAGGAATGAAGGAGGAGTGGAGGGTCTTCGTCCTTTACGAAGGATACCAAGGAGAAATACACTTCCCTCTAAGGAAGTTCGCGAAGAGATTGCAGACTTCTTCACTACAGAATTAGGGAGTGTGTCTTGGCAGAACAGAACAGGATGACCTGCAAGTTTATAACACAATCAGAGTTTTTATATTTCCTAGGTACCCATCACTGGCGGTTCGTGACATATTGCTCTTGCAGGGTTGTGCCGCCATCTCTTTCCCCTCCCCAATCGGTCCAGTTTTCACTAACGAGCACCACGATACTTTTAGATAAATAATAATAATAATAATAATAATAATAATAATAATAATAATAATAATAATAATAATAATAATAATAATAATAATAATACGATGACACTGCCTGAATAGAAATCTGCTTGCACTACAATATTAACTACACTACAATCGCATTTATGCACACACATTAACAGGCTAACACCTAATGTAATCCCGACTACTATGACACTGCACTGTTACACTGATCACAATCACAAGAGATAACAACATTCACGAAAACAAATAGTGCACTCCCGAATTTTCTCTCTCCTTGGTCAAATTTCAAAGCATGACAACATATTTAACAATTAAACCACCCTATAAATTAGTGCCGTCACATTATGGTTACATTTCGAACCTTAATTTTAGCTTCTTAAATGAACTGAATCGTTTAAGTAGTCAGTATAATGGAATTCATTGTTTTGTAAAATGTTTTGAAATTAATCTCTAACAACATGGTGGGGAAAAGCCTAGGTACATTGCAAAGTGGTTGGCGGTGTTGCAGAGGGCTCCGCTGTTCAGCGCTTGCACCCACCTGAAATCTTCCTTCCCCTGACAAGCCAATATTATCCTTCCAGTCTCCTCTCGCACCCTGCACACTTGTTAACTCGTGGGACCTACTGAGGGCTCTGCCGGACAGAAGTATAGTACACGAACCTTTTCTTGATCCCTGAGCTCCATAGTGCTGAATGGGAACTTGGGATCAAGAAAAGGTTCGCGTACTATACACCCGTCTGCACTCTTCCTTCCCCTGAGAAGCCAACGCCATCCTTCTGGCTCCTCACGCACACTTGCAAAGTCTGGGGACCTACTCAGGGCTCTGCTGCCACAGTCCGAGCGCCTCACGACTAAAGAGAAAACATCGTGCTTGCTGGACAGCAGCCATGGTCTGAAAGCCTTTGCAATTTTCTTGAAAATAGAAAAGGAGAATGTTTACAGCCGAAATAATAAAGGCAACATTGTAGAACTGAATATCACACCACTTAAGTCTGACTTCGCTACATTTGTCCATCTCTTTATGTAATCAATCACAGAGTGAAATAACATTAAAATATTTTTAAAAGGAGGCGGGGTGGCGCCAAAAAGCCCTTCATGTACGAACCGCCACTGGTAACGAGTGCATATAAACAGGGGACTTCATCTAACGTTCAGAAAATTACTAATTTGGAAGAAATATTCTCTTCAGATCAGTGAAATCATACGTGATACTGTGTGATTCGAGTGCATAGTGAATGAAAATGAAACTGAATGTAACATATTACATACATTTAGAACATGTAAGTTATTGCATTATGAGTTTTTTCTTTGTTTTATTTCTATTTCAAAGATTATGTTTCATTGAGTGCAAGGAACATTTTTACAGCCAATCTGATGTGTATGTGGAATGCTGATGCACGCTTTCTTCAAACATTGATTTCTTGTTCAAAAAATTACACACATATTAATGTTATGTATGGAATATTAATAAACTTACCTCAAGAATGATGTTAGTTCGTGTCTTGTTGAGACTATTTCCTCCCCTCACCATACTCATCGCCTTGAGCGCAAATCACTTCAAAAGGTACACTTCAATTACAAGTAACTATTCTCTTTTCGGTTCCGTATTGAAGACGACATATATCACAAATATTATGAAAAAAAAATGAAATGGCGTATGGCTTTTAGTGCCAGGTGTGTCCGAGGACAAGTTCGGCTCGCCAGAAGCAGGTCTTTCGATTTGACGCCCGTAGGCGACCTGGGAGTCGTGATGAGGATGAAATGATGATGAAGACGACACATACATCCAGCCCCCGTGCCAGCGAAATTAACCAATTTAGGTTAAAATTCCCGACCCTGCCGGGAATCGAACCCGGGACCCCTGTGACCAAAGGCCAGCACGCTAACCATTTAGCCATGGAGCCGGACACAAATATTATAATAATTATTTATAGATCCATCTGTGCAATATAATACAATCCACTATTTCATGTGGTTAAAATTTATACAGAATACTTAAAATTCATAGGTACAAGTTTCACTCTTTTTATGGGCATCATCAGCCTATATCAATCTTAAAGTTATTGGATATGGGATCTTTCTATTCTTATAAACTATAGAATAAAATATTGAACAATGATCTCATAAAATGTTACTGATCAGTATTTTTAACAAACTTTCTGTGCATTGTCCTCATTTTAGATGTTATTGTATAACATTTTATGAGATCATTGTTCAACATTTTATTCTATAGTTTATAAGATTAGAAAGATCCCATATCCAATAACTTTAAGATTGACATAGGCTGATGATGCCCATAAAAAGTGTGAAACATGTACCTATGAATTTTAAGTATTATGTATAAATTTTTAACCACATGAAATAGTGGATTGTATTGTATTGAACAGGTGGATCTATAAATAATTATTATAATATGTGTAATAAAGGTACACTTCATCTGCACTGCTCCCAGACTAATTGCTTTTCTTCAATGTTTGTAGTTCCCAGCTATACTGAGAACTTCAGGAGGCAATATTTTTCTCCAAAGTTTCTCGGGAACATTGAAATAGGGACAGCTGGAGTAATTATGGGACGGAAATGAACACTTTTTAATTCTAGGGCACTAAATCTCAAAGTGGAAATTTGGCACAATGTTAAACTGTTGTAAGTGGTACCCACAGTTCATTTCCAGGAAGAAATTTTATTAAAAATCTTATAATTATTTAGCAATTCCACAGAAACTTTGTCCCACAATTCCCCCTTGGTTTGGGCCAATGTTAGAACAGGCATGGGGAAAAAATGGATACAGTGTTAACTCAATGAAAAATCTTGTCTTGACAGATAACGGGGCAAAAGTAATATAGAGCTTATGTATATTATTTGACTGATTTTTTAAAACAACCTTTTCAGCATAATATTGCACTACTTTTGTTAATTAAACAGATTTTTACTGTTAAAAGTTACCTGATACTTGAAGATACAATAATCACGTTCAATTACTACCAAAACAGAGAAAAATATTGAGATAAATAATAACCACTGCCCATACATATTGCTCAATTAAAGTATAAGCCAACATTGATATCCTCCAAAAATTCCAAAGAAAAGCAGATAGGTATGTTCTGGGTATTTCCAACAAAAGAGTAGCGGTGAAAAGTTTGGCCTGGGAAGACTACTGCTCGACTAAGTGGTATGTTCTGATCTGTCAGTGGAGAGATGGCGTGGAATGACATTAAGAGACGAATAAGTTTGAGTGGTGTCTTTAAATGTAGGAAAGATCACAATATGAAGATTCAAGAGGACAATTAGGGGCAAATATTCGTTTATAGGAAGGGGAGTTAGGGTTTGGAATTACTTGCCAAGGGAGATGTTCGATACATTCCCAGTTTCTTTTGCAATCATTTACGAAAGGCTAGGAAAACAAGAGATAGGGAATCTGCCACCTGGGCGACTGCTTTAAGTGCAGATCAGTAATGACTGAAATACTTCTCATATAAAAAAGTCTTCACTCATTGCAAATCATCGATGTGAAATGCCATAGGCCAAGCAATAAAATACAAGCTGGACAAAAAGAACACGCTACTATTATAGTCTACAATATGTCAAAGTAATCCAGTGACCTATTTTTTCTGCATTACATCTATGGCCTCTGTAAATTCATAACAGATACGATCTCCAGTACACACAAATTTAGGTTGTGGCAGTTTCTTAATATTCACAGGGCTAATTGTCACATCATCTTCATCAGGTCTGAATATTGAAACACAACACCTTGCATACCTGCATCAATTGATTTTCTGCTTTCTTGCTACTTGAAATTTCATCAAAACAAAACCTGACTTTATCCTATGAATGTCCCCGAATTACCCCCAAAAAGTCCCACAATTGCCCCGTATATGAAAAGAAGAATTTCCTGCTTAATATTTATCCTACAAATATATGGTTTTAGAGGCAATTTCTGAAATGTCTCTTTAAATTTGGATTAAAAGAAATTAATTGTATCTACAACAGATTTTTTTCTCAAATTACAAATATTCCTAACCAGAAAGCTAATTCTGTTATGCTGAAAACAAATGTTAGTCTCATTACTTTTGCTGCTCATAACATAGTCATTTTGGTCATCTAGTCATTGTCTGCGATCCTTATACGTTCTTATATCATGTACCTTGTAAAAGTATCGCAAGAAACAGATCTCAAAAAATATTCCTGAAATATGTGAAGCAATAATATATTTCCTGAAAGAACACATGAAGGTAGGTAACTTACATTTCCACAAATAAATTAATAACCAAGAAAATTTCAACAAACCACATTTATTCATCTTGGTGTTGGTGTTGTACAACATGCGTTATTCGACCAGAAAGCTGGCCAATTTTTGCTTCATAAATTTTGTATATTAAATTTCAAAGTGTCCCTCGCTATGGGGTCATTTATTTGCTCCAACTCCAAAGCAACTAACTCTCCAAATACATCGCACTCATCCCTATTTGCTGTGTGCAACTTTGAAATGCGACTTTCCTTGACACATTTCAAAGACTCTATAGCCGTTGCAAGAAATTCGTTCTCACTCTTCCTTTTAACGGGAGGCTTTATAGGGGTGAGTGCGATTGCAGGACATGAATGGCTCCCTGTTGCCTCGTCCTCGCCTGATATCCCCACGGCACTGGCATCATCGTCTTCTTCCAGAGAAATAGACTGAGTGTCCTCTTCTTGTATAATGAAGAGAAACAGAAACTTCAGTGTACGCCTATTCATTATAATGCAATCTGTACATGTAGTTTTTACCACTTCCTTTCAGGTAGAGTTGAGTGAGGTATACTGGGCCGAAAAGGAATAGGGATATAATAGAGTTTGAGGGATGTTCCATCATTCAACACATTGTAAAATATATCGGATACTGTCAGAAAAATCAAAGGAAATCGACTCCAGCGGACGCGATGATAGATCGAAATTGGACCAAGGAGCTTCAGGAGCAAAGACATCTGATAACCAGATATGCAATGAACGGTTTCACCATAAGATTTTCACAACAAAGATTTTTCACTTCCTGAAAAAAGACTGTGTGTGCTCTTTTTGTGGGAACAGATGTGAACAATATCACCTCCTTAAGTGTAAAAATCAGAACAAAATCTGTGTCTCAGTATAGCATAGACTAATATTAGATACACTTTATACTCTTTTCAGTGATCCTTATTACTATTATTAAAATACGTTATACACTGACTGACAGAGCAAATGCAACACCAAGAAGGAGTGGTCAGAACTTTATGCGAATTGTAGGGTAGACTGACGTCACTGAGGTATGCTCATGATGTGAAATGCGCCGCTGTGTTGCGCACGTAGCGAACGATAAATGGGACACGGCGTTGGCGAATGGCCCACTTCGTACCGTGATTTCTCAGCCGACAGTCATTGTAGAACGTGTTGTCGTGTGCCACAGGACACGTGTATAGCTAAGAATGCCAGGCCGCCGTCAACGGAGGCATTTCCAGCAGACAGACGACTTTACGACGGGTAAGGTGATCGGGCTGAGAAGGGCAGGTTGGTCGCTTCGTCAAATCGCAGCCGATACCCATAGGGATGTGTCCACGGTGCAGCGCCTGTGGCGAAGATGGTTGGTGCAGGGACATGTGGCACGTGCGAGGGGTCCAGGCGCAGCCCGAGTGACGTCAGCACGCGAGGATCGGCGCATCCGCCGCCAAGCGGTGGCAGCCCCGCACGCCACGTCAACCGCCATTCTTCAGCATGTGCAAGACACCCTGGCTGTTCCAATATCGACCAGAACAATTTCCCGTCGATTGGTTGAAGGAGGCCTGCACTCCCGGCGTCCGCTCAGAAGACTACCATTGACTCCACAGCATAGCCGTGCACTCCTGGCATGGTGCCGGGCTAGAGCGACTTGGATGAGGGAATGGCGGAACGTCGTGTTCTCCGATGAGTCACGCTTCTGTTCTGTCAGTGATAGTCACCGCAGACGAGTGTGGCGTCGGCGTGGAGAAAGGTCAAATCCGGCAGTAACTGTGAAGCGCCCTACCGCTAGACAACGCGGCATCATGGTTTGGGGCGCTATTGCGTATGATTCCACGTCACCTCTAGTGCGTATTCAAGGCACGTTAAATGCCCACCGCTACGTGCAGCATGTGCTGCGGCCGGTGGCACTCCCGTACCTTCAGGGGCTGCCCAATGCTCTGTTTCAGCAGGATAATGCCCGCCCACACACTGCTCGCATCTCCCAACAGGCTCAACGAGGTGTACAGATGCTTCCGTGGCCAGCGTACTCTCCGGATCTCTCACCAATGGAACACGTGTGGGATCTCATTGGACGCCGTTTGCAAACTCTGCCCCAGCCTCGTACGGACGACCAACTGTGGCAAATGGTTGACAGAGAATGGAGAACCATCCCTCAGGACACCATCCGCACTCTTATTGACTCTGTACCTCGACGTGTTTCTGCGTGCATCGCCGCTCGCGGTGGTCCTACATCCTACTGAGTCGATGCCGTGCGCATTGTGTAACCTGCATATCGGTTTGAAATAAACATCAATTATTCGTCCGTGCCGTCTCTGTTTTTTCCCCAACTTTCATCCCTTTCGAACCACTCTTTCTTGGTGTTGCATTTGCTCTGTCAGTCAGTGTATTTATTGGGCGAAGACCGCTTTCGACTCCCTTGGAGTCATCATCAGTTCTTGTTGAATATCAAATTAAGGGGAATCTGATAACAATCATCATTAGGGTTGCCTACATACAACTCGATTGGTTGACATAAGGCATCGTATTAAAAAATTAATACACATAATGGCGATTGTCTAAAAACACATCATTGTGTTGCAAACAGGGGCGGCCGGACCTTATGTGCTGAAGGGCTGCAGCACATTGCCTATTTGAAAAATATTATCTACAATCAAATACAGTGAATTGATAGACGTCAGCCACAGAATAGGAAATTATTCAACTCCCCTCACAACCAGGTAACTACTCGTGCGCTCCACACCGGGGGGCTGTGAGATCACAGGTCAGCGAGAATTTCTAAGCGTTTAGCCAGAAACCAGGAAGTCTGCCTTTTGCGCATGCATGCCCAACTTTTCCAATATGCTGTGGAAACTAAGCCAAGACATCACTTCACAGCGATTCTTCGTTCGACCACAGAGAGGCAGCACTTGCATTACGACCGATATGAGAATGCAGCAAGTGGCACCCTCTTGACACGGCGGTAGCATTTAAGAGGGGATCACTCAAAGCAAACGGGAAAACAAAATACTCTACAGCTGTTCCCGCCAGGTCTTTGAATACCAAAGGTGATAAAATACTACCAACTTGCCCAATCCACAGCCACATTATAAATCGATGAACTATGAAAACTGTACTTTTTATGTTGTCAAAATAAGGACATAATATTGTGATTTTCTTTAATTAAAATTTCTAGTTTATAAATGTCACTAGAAAAGCATAACATGCAATCTTACATTACGACATTGCTGGTTTTATTTCAATGATGTTGGTAACATTGGGAAGTTCTATCACACCAAGTGTTTGAGTTCGTGAATATTTTGCCATTGCAGGTGCAACTGCGTGTTTCATTATATAGTTATATATATTTTTTATGAGGAATGTGTGTATGTGTTGGGGATGTCTGCGTGTTTGTTCAGTGTGGAAAACTCAGTGGAGAGCCCCTTGAAAACCACATACCGGTATGTTTCTAAATATTTTTATTTTGTGGAGGGGGGTTGGGTTACAGCACACAACTGACTTTCTGCACCAGCCGCCACTGGTTGCAAAACATACACCTTGAATTGTAACGTACACATGGTATGCAATATTTGAAACTTTACTTAGTTCTGGTTTAAACCGTTGTGTGTTCATGGAACACGGAACACTGGAAGCATATGCACTGGTTGAAAATATATACAAATCGACATGAAACACATGGTGCTTTAAGAATGTTCTTGAACTTGCTGTTCTTGTTTCTAATTAAAGTGGATGAAGTATATACACATTGAAATGAAATGCACACAAAGACATAAACCACTTGGCACTTAAAAAGTTCTTGGTTCTGGTTTAAAAATCCGTCGTGTGTTCGTGGAACACGGGAATACACTTTTTTGTCTTGTTTCAATAGCCCAATAAATTTAATATATTTTACAGTGTGTTGAATGGTGGAACATCCCTCAAACTCTATTATATTAGTTATACGTCAACACGGAAATGAAAATCATAACCTTCGAAAGGAATACGGATTTCGCGTGAAAAGGAATTTTCCTCATTATATTGGTGCAATTGATTGGAAACATTAAAAACATCATTAAAAGATCTCTAAAAAATTGACTGAATTTATGATATAAATCATTCTTGTGAAATCATCTTGCGGGCACCTAACATCATGACAAATTCATCATCATTCTCGTAGACACCAGTGATATTATGAACTTTACTGCACGGTGGCCAAATTTTATAAGAGGGAGTGAATCTAGAGGGAGGGGAGTTGAGATATACATTATACGATTCACTCCGTAACAACAGATTCAAATTTCACGAAGGCAAACCAACGCCTGGCAGACAGAAATTACCATACGCTGTAATTGCAGTTAAAGCATTTTCATTGAAAATGTATATTATGAAGCCATTTCTGGGTCATTTGACAAGGTGTCTTGAGAAAGAGGTTTAATTATAGACTTTCAAGGGCTCATTATATTGTTGAGAATGCCTTCGGAATCCTCTCATCGGTGTTCAGGTTTTTCAGGAAACCTTTGTGGAGTGGAGCCTGCAATTTCTGTGATTAGGGCAGGTAGGCCTACACTTCTACACAACTTTTTTAGATGATGCAGTGCATCCAGAGCTATTATTCTCCACCAGGGCCATTTGACTTTGAAGATACAGACCCGGTATCGCTATCCCTGGAATGTGGAGAATTGAATGAGAAGCGGAGGGTCTTATCCGAAAGGTTCCAAGGAAGAACACTTCCTCTGCAAAGGAGGTGGGAGAAGAGTTTGAAGCTTTCTTCAATACAGGGTAGGAGATGGTAGCTTGGCAAAACAACATATCTTTAGGTTAGGTTAAGTTAATTTATATTTTAGATTAAGTGAGATTATATTTTTATATACAAGGAATAGTACCTTGACAGAAGAATGGAAGTTAGGTTAAGTGATTAAGCTATTCTAAATACCAGTGCTCTTGCAATTAAGCCTAACAAAATATTTCAAGCGACATTTTACACAAGATATTTCTTGTTCATATTATGATTTAGAAATGCAATTAAACTTACCTGTGGAGAAAACAGATTTGTGCTAGTTTTAGTAGGCACATTTCCACCCCTCATCCTGCTCATTGCTTCAAATGCAAACCACTTTGAAGTATAAACTTCGTTCGCTCCAGCCCCGATTTCCTACTTTTCTGAACTTTTTGCAGTTCTCTACTGTACTGGGAGCGGAGGGACGCTAGTTTTTTTCAATACACCCGCGGGAACAATTGTACATGGTTTCCAGTTCCTGGAAACTGTCGGCTTTCTTGGTTTTGTCTCTGTACTCCTTCGATGAAACATTCCACAAACAAGGCCTTTCTGTTATATCGTTAATCAAGTCCAGAGTAATGTCCTGTCTCCACTCCATTTCCGACTATAAATTTTTGTTTAGTGCAGAACAAAGAGAGAACGACACACGTGCGCCTACTGTATTTGAACAAAGAGAATCAGAGCGTTGTAAATCCTACTTCACTACTTCACGAGAAGCCAAGAGATTGAGAACGGGAAACACGTCGCGTCGTTTGTGCTATCTGTTGGCATGGAAACAGCACGAAAGTTGCCGAAGCTGTACCGACATCTCACGAACAACGAATTGACTTAACACGTTTTCCACTTAGAGCGGAAAACACATCAACATGTTACAAGTGTTAACCACAACATTCGGAGTTAACATGCAAAGTCAATTGGAAGACACAATCACAATATACATGTCAATTGTAACATGTTAAATTTAACATGTTGGTGTTAAATGTTAATCAGTGGAGACCAGCGTTAATGGGGCACAATAGTATTTGTCTTCTAGATATGATTTGTTTTCAACACTCATATTTTTTTTATTTATTTTTGTTTTTTGCGGATTTCACAGAGTTCAGCACCCGCAGTGTGACTTTCTGCACAATTAGCGCATTTAAATAGTTGGCGAGTGCAATCTTCGGTAGTGTGATTAAGGGAACTTTTACCACATCTAGGCTCCCTTGAACGACAATTAGTAGTGGTATGTCCATACCACTGACAGCGTTTTAATAATGAGGGGGAGAATATAAAAGCTTGAACCTCTAGAATAACCTTAAAAATGGAAACACTTTTGGGAAGATGTTGACTTTCAAGTACAACCTTCACAGTACCTGTAGGGATATATTCAGTTCTTCCGTCTTTCGAGGATCGTCTATTTAGACGTTGTACTTTCACTACAAGATATGGCGATTCTAAATAGGTTAGAATGTCGGATTCGGAAATGGTAGTGTCTACACCCTGTACTACCCCTACTCGATGAATATTCGAGGATGGAATAACGCCTTCAATTACTTTTCCTTAAGAATGGGATGAGAAAGAAAGGCGTTTGCAGCTTTACTAGACATGAAAGTAATCTGGATCCTATTTCTTCCCTTCTTATGAATGGCTTTGACTTCACCAATTTGCCTCTCATGGAAAATCCGACCCAGAGTCATAGGGTGAATATGTCCTATTTTATTTTGAGATTCGGTCGATTCTACATATACTATGTAGGGACCAAGATGAGTGTTTGAATATGTAGATACAGGAACGTGCTGACCTTGATCCATGCCACGTACTGTATCTTGAGAAATTTCCCTTTGAGTATCAGTGTTACTAGCGTCCATTTTATGTCCTCACTCATGGAATCATTGCCAATTTCAGGAGGTCTCCCTAAAGGGCCACCACGACTGTCTACAGACATAGTACACCGAAAGGTGATTACACTATACTATCACCGAAACAAATACAAGATAGTAGGATACAAACACAAACACAAGACACTCTACTTATCTACAGACGTGAAACAGCCGCTGCACCAGTGACCGGATAGAGACGTGTGCACTGCACCACAGCCGAACACCGAGTACATACGCCTATATGTTGGCGTTATTGTTGTGTTCAGTTACTCTACTGTACAGTTTTCGAATTTATGTTCATTGTATTACAAAGTAACCAGAACAGGTTGCTTCAGAAACTGTAGGTCCAGTGTTGCAAAATCGGAGGACTGACTGTTCTTCTCAAATTAAAAGGTATGTCCTTTTAGTCAATATGTTTAATTTATATTAGGTAAATAAATTTAAAGGTCAACTGGTGATAGTATACTTAAATTTTGTTCTTTTTTCACCGATGACGTGAGTCAAACCTATCTGTTAACTAAAAACAAATACCGAAAGGCCCATTTGTTTGCTCTATGATCTATTATCTCTTTAGTAGGTAATTCATAGGTTCAGTAGAATAATGTCAGGAGTTGGAAACCGAAACAGAAGATAGAGAAGGAGAGACACATAAGGAAACAAGAAGCTTCTCATTCACAAATGAGGATATTTTCAGAAAAATCCAACTGCTTCGGCAAGGAAGAACAGCAGGGAGTTATCAAATACTGGGGATTTATTAAAGACAAAGGGGTGGTACATAGTGCCTTATTTAAAATTTCTCTTTGACTATATCATAATTTATAGTGTACTACCATAGGCATGGGAGGAATCTATAATAATATCAATTTGTAAAGGAAGGTGTGATTAAAAGCAACCTGAGAACAACAGACCAGTCAGCCTGACCACTGTAATTTGTAAAATACTGGAGTGTTTAATTGCGAAGTATATTAGAAGGGTATGTGAAGATAAAAATTGGTTCATGAGGAACCAGTATGGATTTAGAAAGGAATTTTCTTTGAGTCACAACCGGTGCGATTTCAGCAGGACATATCAAATAAGTTGGTTTCTGGAGGTGAGTTGGATTGCGTGGCTATAGAACTTTCCAAGGCATTTGACAGAGTGGAACATGGAATATTATTAAAGAATGTGGAGGGAATAGAATTAGGGTTGTATGTTGGATAAGAACATTTCTAAATTCAAGGGTTCGAAAAGTCGAAGTAGGAAATTATGTATCACAGGAGGAGAATTCCAAAGCGTAGTATAATCGGTCCGTTACTTTTCTTAACATACGCAAATGATTTAGGGAACAATATAACATCAAAAATAAGATTGTATGCAGATGATATAATTGTTTATAGAGAAATAAATAACATAGAAGATTGTATAGAATTACAAAGAGACCTTGACAGTATCCAATAATGAGTTGAAGAGAATAAAATGAAGATTACTGGAGGCAAATCAATTGTCACAACATTTACTACCAAGAGCTTAAAAATTGAATTTAAATATATTTTGGGATGAGGTAATTGTCCCAAAAGATGGCAAGTGCGAATATTTAGGTGTGAGATTTGAAAGTAATTTTCACTGGAAGGGTCATGTTGATGACATTGTTGGGAAAGCATACAGATCGTTACATGTCATAATGAGGCTCCTGGAAGGATACAACAAATTGGTGCTACAAATGTAACAAATTGGGACAAATTGGGGCAAATATTCGTTTATAGGTTGGGGAGTTAGAAATTGGAATAACTTAGCAAGGGAGATGTTCAATAAATTGCCAATTTCTTTGCCATCATTTAAGAAAAGGCTAGAAAAACAACAGATAGGTAATCTGCCATTTGGACTACTGCACTAAATGCAGATCAGTAGTGATTGATTGAAAGAATTAAAAGAGAAAATTTACTTAAGTATGATTCGTCCATTATTGTAATATGCAAACAGTGGTATACATGTAGGACTATGTTCTGAGGCTTGAAAAACAGAACGCTATTAGATCACAGCTGTTTCTCGGTTTCTACCCATGCATCCACACTTACCGCATGATTAGAATGTCTAACAGCATAACTATTTAGGGAGAAAGCCCTTTCGATATTGTAAAGGTTTTTTGTGATCACGTGCTCTCGTTTGAGATTATCTTTACTTACGGACGATCTTACTTGATCTAAAATATCACCGTCGACATTTTCATTGCAATTTTTGTCGCTAAATCACTGCGTTCAGCTGGGCCTAAAGAAAGTTTTGCCAGTTCATTTTGGTGTTCTATATGAGTACTGCAAAATTCTACTGCTACGTGCCCATTTTTAAAAATTGAATTCATTTTAGCAGGATAATAACCACCTGTTTTTAATATCCCTGTATTTTTTATTCTCTTTGTCTACTTTCTGGTAAAACATTTGTCCTATACTACCCCGATCGATGGCAATAAAATGTTACAACGAAAGAATTATCACATAGTGTCTTGCCCAGTCTGTGCATAACAGAGGATGCTTTGTCCTTATGCTCAACCATCTGCTTCCACTTATAAAATTCTGATTCCGATAGAAATTCGGGACTCTGTCTCGATTGTAATATCATGGACCTCACACATATGCTCCTTGTAAATGTCAAGTTCATAACAATCTTGCTGGCAAATTGCACACTTAAACAGGCATGATAAAGTTTCTACTGGATTATATTCACCTTCGGGATGAATATTAGAAATGCGTCTTTTTAAATTGAACGCTCTGGGGAAAGATTTGTCACAAAATTGACAGCCAAACGGATTAACTGGCGAGTCCATTGTAGGCCTAGTTTCTTGTGGATTATATTCCATTCCAGGATGAATAAGAGAAATGTGTCGTTTCAAATTGTACATTCTGGGAAACGTTTTGTCAAATTCGGCAGCTAACGAGAGGTGGCATTTCGTTCACGGAATTTTACCTCAATACAAAAATAAAAATAGCCATGCAGACACAATTGAGTGCTGTAACAAATGCTGCTTACGAACCCAGTGTCAATATACAGAACGCAATAAACATACAGAGCGTACCAACCACAAAAGAAAAATACTTTCACTGCATTTTCCTACAAAAGAGGGAGAAAAAATGCTATGTTCAAAAGTCAGAACAGGTTGAGTACCTGCAACAGAAGAAAGCATCACTATACGTTAAATTACATAACTGGCACTTAATACGAGGCATTACATTCTCTGGATTTTACCGCAAAATAAAGGTTAAAACACCCACGTTCAGAACACGTGGAAAGCTGCGACACGCTAATTCCACCAACTAAAATCAGGGATGATCAGTACACGTGGTGTAAAACTAGTTACTCAAAACTACACATTGACTGAATTTTACCAAAAATAAAAAATAGTCCTTATAATAGAGCACTTTAAACACACGAAGCGTTCCTGGACAAAAAAATATGAAGTCTTCTCCCACTAACTACGGATTAAACATAGAAAACAGCGATGTTCGAAAGTCATAACCTGCAACAGAAGAAAGGTTCACTATACGTTATATTAAATAATGGCAGCTAACACGAGGCGGATTTAAAAGAGCCACGCTCAGAACATGTGGAGTGTAGTGAAACGCTACTGCCGGAAAATAAAAGCTCTCGTTTGTACGATCTTTACCCAAAAATACAAAAATGAAAACAGGGATGGTCAGAACACGAGGTGTAAAAAAACTACTTACTTACGACCACACATTCACAGAATTTTACCACAAATAAAATAAAAATTAGACCTTCGTTCATAGAGCACTTCATCCAGATGAAGAAGTTTTACAGTGGGCAAAGTCTATCCTTCTTTATAATTTAATGGTCTTCGCTTTACAAAATTTGAATTTTGCTCACACTCTCCGCCCACTACTGCTTTCTTCTTTCTTTCTTGATACTTATGGACTCTTTTACTGTCGTCCAGCCACTATGCGAATAATAAAACAAATCACACGCAAGATACTCAATAGCATAGGATAAGTGAAGTTTTCACATATTAATGGAGGGGTTCAAAACTGATGTCCCTGAAATCAGTCTAAGTATTCACTGTTGTGTAATACCATTGCACGCAGGAACACATTTAAGGAAGTCTTACAATTGGTTTGCACTGAATTTAATGATAAAAAACATTTCTTTATACAGCTCACATCACTTTACAAAAACATAGCGGCCATTACTCGCTTCCACTGTTTTTTCTTTTGTCCAGCATGTGACACTGCCAGCAAAATGGCTGACAGTATTGACAGCAAAGCCGGATGCAACATACTCCCACCTTGAGTAGCAGAAGGCTACTCAACAATACCAACAAATACAAACCTGCTGTTTACAAATCAAGTCTGTCAGGAACTCTCACCGCTCGACCACTTCGAGTAACAACTGGATCACCACTGTTGTCATCCTTTGGTACACCTGAAGAATCACCGTTTCTAGAGAGTTCAATAGGGTCATCAGCAGACACTTCCAAGGGATAAATCCTTTGTATTGGTCGTAATAACTTGCCCTGACCAGTTCTGAGCTTCACTGTTCGGATGTCACCATCCTTACCTGGTATAACTTCAACTATGTATCCTAATGGCCTGTCTATACCTTTGAGATTGTCACACCCAATCAACACAACGTCCCCCACTGCTACAGTACGGGTGCCCTCTTTTTCACGATGTAACACCAACTGCCCCAAATATTCACTTCTGAATCTTTTCCTCAAATCCCTTTTCAAAGTTTGTCGGTACCTATACCTCCTTTTGAGGCTCTGAGTGTCTATCGTATCGAGATCAGGAATACCAATCTCCCTTATATCTTGCAGGAATAAAGAAGGGGAGAGAGGCACTAGCTCAGAACCTTCTTCCATGATATAATTCAAAGGTCGAGAATTCATCAAACTCTCACAATCACATAATGTAGTCATCATCTCCTCGTAAGTAAGACATGACCTACCCAATATCCTCTTCAATAGATCTTTGAGGAGGCGTATCAAGCGCCCCCACCATCCACCCCACCAAGGTGCACTGGGGGGATTAAAACGCCATTCAATACACCTAGCAGTGCTGTACTTAGATATATCCTCCCAGTTCAGAGTTCGAAGCAAATTAGAAGCCCCAGTGAAGTTCATCCCATTGTCATTGTAGATAACAAAACATCTTCCTCTGCGAGCCACAAATCGACGGAGTGCTTGCAAGAATGCTTCTGTCGAGACTGATGATACCAATTCCAGATGGACAGCTCTAAACACTGCGCAAGTAAAGAGGCACACCCACATTTTAATCCCACCTTGTAGATATAAGGGCCCGGTTAAATCCAGTCCAACAGTCTCGAACACGGCAGCATCCCGTACTCGACTGGATGGAAGTGGAGGTGAAATAACTTCAAGATGTCTTTCACTGTGTCTCTTGCTTATGACGCACTTGGACAAAACCGACCTGATAGCTTTCCGACCGTTTAAAATCCAATAGCGTTCCCTGAGGTTATTTAGCAGCATTTGCAATCCTACATGTCCTTGTATCTTGTGTTCCTCTTCACTACCTCGTGTTGTGATGGAAGTACTGCAGGCTGACGAAAGTCTTCATGGTCATCTCGGTAGGTGATCTTAGTTTTCAGCCTAATTATTCCTTCATGGTCTTGAAACACTCTGAGCGTTCGCAGTCTGTCGTCCCTTAACCCAGAAAAGGAGTCCTCTTGAATAAACCGAACAACTCTTCTTTCTGCAGTGGCATACTCTTCCACAGTTAATTCACTTCTCTGACGCAGATCTGTAGGTAAGCGGCTATTGCGTATAAACCTTAGCAACCACCCCAACATGCGGACAATTCTTGTAAAATTAGAGAAGTATTTGAAATACCAGTCCTTTTGGTCCTCTGAAACCAAACAGTTAACATTCACAACAGCTGGGGATCTAACCTTTTCCATGTTGATCTCATCTTCTTTGGGATCATCATTGCAAGCAAACCACTTTCCTGGTGATTCCTTCAACCATGCAGGTCCCCCCACCATCTAGGAGCAACTAATTGTTTAGCTTTGCAGCCCCTGGAAGGTAAATTTGCAGGGTTAAGTTCCCCTGGGACATACCGTACTTCCAAGATTCAGAGCAAGTGATTTTCCTTATTTCATCAACTCGATTTCTGACAAAGACTGTCCATTTGTCTCCCCTAGTAATCCGTGCAATTACTGTAGTAGAATCACTCCAAAACAAAGTCTTCCACATTTTTCCATCCCAATCCGTCCAGAACAGACTTCGCAAGCCTTGCTCCTATAGTTGCAGCCATAAGCTCCAAACGAGGCATAGAAATCTTCTTTATAGGAGAGACTCGTGTCTTGGCCGCCAACAGATGAAGCTGAAAGTTGTCGCTTGTCTCTACCCTGAGGAAAACTACTGCAGCATATGCCTTTTGACTGGCATCACAAAAGGTGTGTAAAGTGTATTCCTCTATATTCACAGGTTTCTGTACCAATCGGGGGATGCCAATTTCTTCTAATTGAGGGAGTTCTTCATACCATGACAGAAATTCTTTCTTGATAGCATCGTCAACTTCTGTATCCCAATCAAATTCCATCTTCCACATTTTCTGAAGGAGCAATTTAGGACACAACATAACAGGGCAACTAAAACTTATAGGGTCAAACACTTCTTGAGAGATCGACAGGATTGTTCTCTTGGTAATGGTGTCAAAAAGAAAATCTCTAATCCAACTTATGTTAACTTTGAGTTCATCACTTTCTCGATTCCACAACAAACCCAGTACTGCAGAATAAGAGTTATCATGAGCACTCTGACACTTGTCACTTGTCCATTCCCAACCCCCAAGCTCGAATTTGGCCTTTGCCATGACTTTGACCGATTCTGACATATATATTCTTCTGCATTGAGCTCAGCTTCAGTGTCCACACTAGAAACAACATTATCAACATAAAAACTGTGCAGTAACTTTTCTTTAAGAGAATGATTTGAATCCTCTTCTCTCAATAAGTGGTGTTCGATTACAGATCCTAAGAGGAAAGGACTACACTTTACACCAAAAACCACTCTTGCGTGCCGGAATACCCTAACCTCCAGTTTTTCATAACAGTTCCACCATAAAAAACATAGAAAGTTCCTATCTTCAGGGTGGATACCAATCTGTAAAAATGCACGTTTAATATCAGCAACCACTCCTATCTTCTTTTTTCTAAATCTTAACAGAACATTTGGGATGAGTTCAATCAGATTCGGACCAGTTTCAAGACATTGATTTAAAGATGGAGAACTGCCTAGTTATGCTGAAGCATCAAAAACAGGTCTGATTCTGGTAGTTGCACTATTTTCCTTTACAACTGGTCTATGCGGTGAGTAGTGATAACAATGAACGCGTTCAGATTCTTCTATAATTCCCTCAGCCAACCAATCTTCGAACGCTTCATTGTAATCTCGAAAAAGGTCTTCAGATAATTTCTTCCTCATCGAACCCAGTCTTCTTTCAGCAAGATTCAGGTTTGTTGGCAAGGCGGGATGCCCCTCAGTCCAAGGTAGCCGAACTTGGTATCGACCTTCTTCTGTGCGATGAACACTTTGGAGGAAATGATCTTTCACTGCAATTTCTCGTTCCTTCTTCGTAACTTTCTCGACAGGGTCCGAAATGCCTATTACATCCAACCTCCACAAATCAGTAATACTTGCCTCTTTAATAAACATGGAAGTTTCAAGCAAGCCTTCATTTTCTACACTTCTCTTGGTATTAG
The DNA here is from genome assembly GCF_040414725.1 of Anabrus simplex. Lineage (NCBI taxonomy): Eukaryota > Metazoa > Arthropoda > Insecta > Orthoptera > Tettigoniidae > Anabrus > Anabrus simplex. The sequence continues at coordinate 174,552,396 of NC_090266.1, read as the reverse complement.
GAATCTTTCCCATCAAATTCCAGCCTAACAATGTCTCTACTGCAACTAAACCACACTACAGCACTTCTCTTCTTCCTGTTAAAAGTTTGCCAGCCACGTCCGCCCCAATAAGTATTTCTATAGGCCCCAAACTTTCCTCATTATCGGTGATATCTATCTTCAATTTCTTTAGCTCGTTCATCCATTCCCCTTCCGTAACATGTGAAATGTCTCCACAGATCACTTCTTGGTCTAAAGCCTCAAAATTACACCGAAATTCATCGTTCAGGTCCCCTACACGCACCCTGTAAACTTCATGCTCATTCCGTTGCGTTGTTACACCACCAAAACGAGAATGTGAGATGATCTCCTTTCGTAGTGAAGTGTAACCCATCTTTAAAGCCGTCTTTCGCAAAATGTATGACTTCTGGGAGCCTGTATCCATCAAAGCACGAACACATTCAGTCTTTTTATCAGATCTTACATTTACACGAAGAGATTGTATCAACACCTTGGGCGAAGCGGAAACATTTGCCAATGTGATTTCCTGAGTTGCATTTTCTTCACTGTTGCTAACTGCTTTGGGGACATGTTTTTCTAACAACTGTCTGTACATTAAAACAACATGCATCCCACCACAAATTATGCATTTTATGTTTTTTGCCTTGCAATTCTTTACCATATGCCCTGACTTCAGACACATATAACAACACCCCTTTTCCCTTAACGGTTTCTGTTTACTTTCCATTGACATTTTTCTAGTGGAAAAGCAATCTGCACTGGTATGATGACCCTCACAAAACACACATTTGTCATCCTTACGTTGATTTGATGTTAATAACCCCATAGCTGTAGGAATGTTGTCGTCTGAATCCTTCCCCTTGTGCTTCAGTTTTTCTTTTGCTCCTTCACACTTTAAGTCACACCCTGATGTAGCAAGGTTTATTCTCTGTTCACCCTCCACCTCCGACTTCAGGAATTTCATTAATCCCCCCAGACGGTCTTTCGCATTTGTAGCGGAGGTGAATGGAATACTTCGTTGCCAAATTCTTAATAAGTCTTCGGGGAGGCACGATTCAACAAGGGGAAATAACATAGAGGCACACTTGTCCGTTGTGACACCAAGCGATTCTAGTGACCTCAACTGTGTTTCCAACTGATCATAAACTTGAGACAATGCAATTCTGGATTTGGATTGCGAGGCCTTGTGTAAAACTAACCTCAACAATTCACGTACATAAACCTCCACAAGAAGATCTTCTTGGCCAAAAGGAGATTTTAGGCATTCAATTGCTTTGCTGTAATTTATTCGTGATGGGGGGAAGCTCTCAACCACCTGCCTAGCACGTGATCCTTTTACTGTTGCCTGTATTAAATATTAAAATTTATCCTCCACAGCTATTTCGGGATCTTCATCTATTTTTGAGAACTGACTCCAGAATGGTAACCAATCCTTTAAATTCCCTCCAAACGTGCGGAATTCTAACTTCGGCAACTTGAATTTCTTGGTTTGTTGGTTGCTAGACCTACTAGCAACACTACCTGCTTCATATTCAGTTTGTTGAACCTGTATTCCCGAAATACGCAATTTAAGGTCCAGATACTTTTTCTGATACTCATCAGCCCCTTCCATTTCCTTGTTAATATCAGCCTCGTCATCGTCTAATAACAAATCGAGCACTTTCGAATCTAGTTCGTTCAAAATCGCTATCTTACTTTCTAACAAGGTGGATAATGATTGAAGTTCCGTAATATTAACATTTTCCTCTTCAGTCAAATCACTAACCTGTTTAGCAATTTTCGTAAACGAAGTCCTTGTCGCTCTCCTATGCTTCAGTAATTTATCGAGGCTTCCGCGCTCCATGTTCCTCGTGGGTACGATGATTCTTCCTTCTTCAAGTCGTAAATGTCCTGTCACGGTCACCACTAAGTGTTGTGTAATACCATTACACGCAGGAACACATTGAAGGAAGTCTTACAATTGGTTTGCACTGAATTTAATGTTAAAAACATTTCTTTATACAGCTCACATCACTTTACAAAAACATAGCGGCCATTACTCGCTTCCACTGTTTTTTTCTTTTGTCCAGCATGTGACACTGCCAGCAAAATGGCTGACAGTATTGACAGCAAAGCCTGATGCAACATTCACAGTTCACACACGAAAAAATCTTGCACTTAGTTCAAAATGGAAACCGGAAACATAGCGACCGAACGTAGATAAGAGAAGTAAGAAGAGGACAAAAACATCAATCACATGTAAATATCATCGAGCTGTGGACATGTCACACAAATTCCCGTGTGGAACGAAAAGTTTTTGAAGTTAGGGTGACAGGTGTAGAGGGGATCGCTCATGAAACTGTTGAAGGAGTGCAACTATACGTTCGTGTTTGCTCGCCGTGCGGTACAATAGCTCGTGAGTGAGTGTTAGTCGTGTACGGCATTGGTGACTAGTTTTCCTTGTGTGTGAGTAGTGAGTGGGTGGTAGGCCGTGGCTGCCTCCAGTGGAGGGCCATTGCCAGTGACGGGTGATAAGATAGTAGTGGGACGTGAAATTGAACTTCCAATGGAAGAAGAATCCGTGTCTGATAAATCTTCTGATTACGAGCAACCGCCGTTATCCAATTCAACCAAGCATGACCAGCAAAGTCTAGATACAGGAGAACAACTTCGTTCTAATGACGAACAGCCTAATCAACAATCAACAGTGCAACAAGACGTGCCTACACCTGAGTATTATAATAAATTTCATCATGGGCCATATATAGTGTTCGTCAAATCTATTGTAGAACAGAATGTCGGTAAGTTACATCCCATGGCCCTTGATCGCCGTTTTTATGAACAAGACTTACATGTCAAATCCATTCAGCGTAAAGGCAGAAACCGAATCCAGGTGACCTTTCATACTGCCACGCAAGCCAATGCTTTTTTTGCGAAATTCTATCTTAGAAACATTGAAAATTAAGGCGTATATTCCCTCCTGCCAAGTATTAAGAGTGGGAATAATACGTGGGGTTGATAAGGGCTTCTCACATGAGGATATTCTCAACCATCTAGAATCTGTAGCACCAGTTAAGTCCGTTCAAAGGCTAAATCTTAAGGTTGTCCAGGACGGTGAAACAACGTATCTTCCTACCGGCTCTATTAAGATTGTTTTTCGTGCTCAAATGCTACCTCAACAGGTAGCTTTATATAAAGTTTATATGGAGGTTGAGCCCTTCATTATTTTACCTATCCGTTGCCGAAAATATCAAGATATGGACACACTATAAAACAATGTCAAGCAAAAAATTCCCGATGTGGAAAATGTTCCCAATTACACGAAACTAATGACTGTACTGAACAACTTCTTCAATGTGCATATTGTAAGAAGGACCATATTACGGGATCACAGGATTGGCCTGAGCATATATATCAAGTCCAAATTGAAAAGCTTATGAGTACGGAATTCCTCTCATTTCCGGAGGCAAAGGCTCGACTAGCACTCCCAGTTTACTATCCAGACCAACAGCCGAACCAATTTCCTCCATTACCACGCGGTAATCCATTACCACACGAAAACCGATCACCACCAATAGAAAATCCACGAAAGCGCAAGTGTACTCAAGTTATGTTTACAAACCCAACCCTCCATACCTGAGCCTGGTTATGATAAGCAGGGTTATTTAGCAATTCTTTGGAATGAGCATGCACCTTCAGAACGATCAACTCCGTCATCGAGTACAACGGTGGCAACTGAACCAGTGTTACATACACAAAATATTCCGTCTCAGCAACGCGGTCAGGGAAATATTTCGGCCTCCCAAGCCACAAGTTATATTCCCACGAAGGAATACCTTCACAACGAAATCCAACGTATTCTAATCGTGTTAATACAGCACTTATGTCACGAACCCCAACTAAGTAATGCCATCTATAAATTGAGGGATCATATCATGACTATTAGTTCATGATCAGATTACTGCAATGGAACAGTGGAAGTGTCATTTCCAAGCAACATGAATTGCATTTACAGGATACGTGGTTTAAACCTCACTTTCCCTAGCGATTAAGTGGCTATCAGGTCATACGACATGATGGTAATGGTTATGACAGTGTCGCCACGTGCATTCAGAAGTCCTTAAGTTATACCACGCTAACTCTTCAATATTTTATCCCACACACTTATGCGGGAGGAATAGTTTATAATAACATTTGTTTTATGGATATATATTGTCCTCCGCACATTTATGTCACCTGAGGACAATGGGCCCAATTTTTGCTCAATTTGCACACTTTCAGCACATCTTCGTTGTAGGAGACTTCAATTGTCATCACACCGAATGGGGATGTACAACAGATACGATAACAGGGTTAAATTTATTATTAATGTCTAATAGACACAAGTTTTTCATTTTAAATGATGGCTCCCCGACTCGTCTTTCACCTCCCGGATCCCCATCTAGCGCGGTGGATTTTACACTTTGGCCTACGAACATGGTTCCCGTTACCACGTGGCATACTTTGGCAGACACTCACACCAGCGATCATTTCCCTATTATCATAACATATGGAGTTAGACAATATGTCCCTACATCATTAGACTTGCACACAGTAAGTAACGTCCGCTCATACAAAAATTTCAATTCCCAAACCTATCGTTCATATATTATTCATATTCTGCAGCAGGAGAATGGTAACCATATAACTTTTACATCATCAGTTGCTTATTTGACCCAATATTTAAATACATTTCACCCTTGCAGAACCATCAAAGCATCTAGCCCTCCCCCGGTTAATGTCATTAAATGGTGGGATAAAGACTGTCATGATCTCATAACTGCGAGAAAACAACTATTTCAATTTTACCGTCAGTCTATGACTCAACACAATTATTTGCAATTACGAAAGCATATCGCAAAGACGAAACTCATTCTTAACACCAATAAACGTAAGGCTTGGCAAGCATTTATTTCATCTTTAGCCCCTCAGCTACCCTCAGCAAAATTATGGAACGCCATTCGTATGATAACGAGAACGTTTCAATATCAAGCTCAATATTCCTTTCCTCGCATGTTCTTAGAAGAATTTCTGCAATCGATCACCCCGGTTTCGGCACTTCCTCCATTTTTACCTTCACCATCCTTTCATTCTCGCCCGTTCACTACATTGTTACAACCAATAACCTATAATGAGCTTCAATCCGTAATCTCTTATGTCAATAGTTCATCGCCAGGACCGGATGCTATCACGTACACTGACTGACAGTGACAATGCAACACCAAGGAGGAGTGTTTCGAAAGGGATGAAAGTTGGGGAAAAAACAGAGTCGGCACGGAAGGATAATTGATGTTTATTTCAAACCGATATGCAGGTTACACAATGCGCACGGCATCGACTCAGTAGGATGTAGGACCACCGCGAGCGGCGATGCACGCAGAAACACGTCGAGGTACAGAGTCAATAAGAGTGCGGATGGTGTCCTGAGGGATGGTTCTCCATTCTCTGTCAACCATTTGCCACAGTTGGTCGTCCGTACGAGGCTGGGGCAGAGTTTGCAAACGGCGTCCAATGAGATCCCACACGTGTTCGATTGGTGAGAGATCCGGAGAGTACGCTGGCCACGGAAGCATCTGTACACCTCGTAGAGCCTGTTGGGAGATGCGAGCAGTGTGTGGGCGGGCATTATCCTGCTGAAACAGAGCATTGGGCAGCCCCTGAAGGTACGGGAGTGCCACCGGCCGCAGCACATGCTGCACGTAGCGGTGGGCATTTAACATGCCTTGAATACGCACTAGAGGTGACGTGGAATCATACGCAATAGCGCCCCAAACCATGATGCCGCGTTGTCTAGCGGTAGGGCGCTCCATAGTTACTGCCGGATTTGACCTTTCTCCACGCCGACGCCACACTCGTCTGCGGTGACTATCACTGACAGAACAGAAGCGTGACTCATCGGAGAACACGACGTTCCGCCATTCCCTCATCCAAGTCGCTCTAGCCCGGCACCATGCCAGGCGTGCACGGCTATGCTGTGGAGTCAATGGTAGTCTTCTGAGCGGACGCCGGGAGTGCAGGCCTCCTTCAACCAGTCGACGGGAAATTGTTCTGGTCGATATTGGAACAGCCAGGGTGTCTTGCACATGCTGAAGAATGGCGGTTGACGTGGCGTGCGGGGCTGCCACCGCTTGGCGGCGGATGCGCCGATCCTCGCGTGCTGACGTCACTCGGGCTGCGCCTGGGTCCCTCGCACGTGCCACATGTCCCTGCGCCAACCATCTTCGCCACAGGCGCTGCACCGTGGACACATCCCTATGGGTATCGGCTGCGATTTGACGAAGCGACCAACCTGCCCTTCTCAGCCCGATCACCATACCCCTCGTAAAGTCGTTTGTCTGCTGGAAATGCCTCCGTTGACGGCGGCCTGGCATTCTTAGCTATACACGTGTCCTGTGGCACACGACAACACGTTCTACAATGACTATCGGCTGAGAAATCACGGTACGAAGTGGGTCATTCGCAACGCCGTGTCCCATTTATCGTTCGCTACGTGCGCAGCACAGCAGCGCATTTCACATCATGAGCATACCTCAGTGATGTCAGTCTACCCTGCAATTGGCATAATGTTCTGACCACTCCTTCTTGGTGTTGCATTTGCTCTGTCAGTCAGTGTATAATATGCTGAAATTACTTCCTCCCCAAGCTCAAGTCTTATTATTACAATATTGTAATGACATTCTTACGTCTCTTCAAGTACCAACACAATGAAATAATTTTATTAACCCCAATATTAAAACCCACCAAACGTCTAAATGTACCCGAAAATTTTAGAGGAATTGTATTAGGATCATGCATATGCAAAACGTTTTGCAAAATTTTACTGAAAAGAATTGTGTGGACGTTACAGTATTATTCCCTGTTTCCTGAGTATCAATTGGCCTTTATGCGAGGACGCAGTACACAAGAACCTATCACTATATTGGTCCTTGATATTTTATTAGCTAAATGGCGGAAGCAAACTACCATTGCCGTTTTCGTGGACATCAAAGGTGCTTACGATTCAGTGTTATTGCATATATTTTGGGAAAAATTATCTAGTTATGGATTTCTCTTTAATTGTAAATCTATTTTGCACCAATTATTCACAAACCGTACTTTAACAGTCAAATCTACTCAATATCAAATTGACAGTCGTCAAACATCGAACGGATTACCACAGGGCTCCATCTTGAGTGGAATATTATTTGCTTTATATATGCAGGAACTCGTAACTATTGTAACACCTTATGCCCGTATATTAGCTTTTGCAGATGATTATGTCATTTATTGTTCCCATACTAACATTGATAATTGCAGGAACACAATATCGCATGTCCTGAGTCTTGTTTTTCGGTGGCTAACTTCTCATGGCCTCCATCTTTCACTACCTAAGTGTGCAGCAATGGTTTTCACTACCAAACGAGTTTTTGACAGAAGTCCTATTACTTTCAATGATTATAGAATCCCCTTTGTTCCCCAAACATTTATATTTAGGAATTTGTATAGATCAAAATTTAAATTGGAATTATCAACTTCAGCGGTTAACTAGACAGTCAGAACGTCATATCCACATTTTGAAAACAGTAACTAGGCGTAATTGGGGTACTGACCCCTCTTCAGCTTTACAGATATATCGCGCTACCATTCGATCTACATTGGATTACAGTGCACATATAATTGACTTAGCAACCAAACAAAATCTTTTAAAATTAGATAGAATACAATTTTCCGCTTTACGTATAAGTATTGGTGCGCTCAAAACAACACCTACAAACGCTTTGTTGGTTGAAGCCATAGAAGAACCTCTTCATATACGTCGATTAAAAATTGCGAAAAATTTTCTGTTCAAACATATCGGTAAATCGCACTCTATTATATTTCCTAAACTGAAATTATTGTATGAATACTACCAACAGCGTCCCCCAACAAATCGCCGATACCCAGCGATATATATGGCATATGTTGACATGCAGAATATTCATGACTCAATTCTACGAACACCCCACTTAATTATGTATTCAGAGTCCAGAGTGCTCCGTAGCGTAACGGTTAGTGTTATTAGCTGCCGTCCTCGGGGGGCCCGAGTTCGATTCCCGGTACTGCCAGAAAAATAAGAATGGCAGGAGGGCTGGTATGTGGTTCAAATGGTACACGCAGCTCATCTCCAATGGGGGTGCGCCTGAAAAGTGCTGCACCACCTCGGGATGAGGACATGAGTTTTACTTTTTATTATGTATTCATACAATTATGACATTCTCACATTCTGACCGTCCATAATTGTATCTTCTTCCTGTCCATTGAACCAATATTCACGCGAAACTGTCTCGTATAACCCTCCTCATAAACATTTATAGGATTATTACATTAACAAGATTATAATGTATTTACTGATGGGGCAAAATCACCTAATGGAGTAGGAGCAGCCTTCTTTGATTCTCAAGTACAACCAAGTTCCAAAATATCCTCTACCGAATAGTATAACTATATTTACAGCAGAACTCTATGCGATTTATCAAGCATTTTATATGTTCAAAGACTGAGATTCCGGAAGATAAATATATTTAGCCATTCCCAAAGTGTTCTCCAGGAGTTACAATCTTTTTCACAAACTTATAATATGTATATATACGAAGTTAAACACTTGCTCTATCAACTCGAGAAGTCAGGCTTTTATTTAACGTTAATCTAGATAAAAGGGCATATTAGGAACTTCGGTAATGATAAAGCTGATTCGGCAGCTAAAGAGGCAAGTAATGATACCTCAAATCTACTGCAAAGTAAAATTCCGATTTCAGACCTATTTTCACGTATTAAGATGGACGCTAATCAGGCGTGGCGTACACTATGGCGACTTTCTCCAGGTACGAAAGGACAACATTATTACCAATTGCTGACTAACATTCCGAAACAACCATGGTTTTTCAAAGGTACGTACACGCGTCGTCATATTATCAATATTATACGATAACGTTTTAATCACTCTTTAACCCCACTTACAAATATCGTTCCCATATCGATAACAGTCCATCTTGTACTTGTGGATACATTAATGGCGATAGCGATCATTTATTTTTTCATTGTCCACAATATGCACCTCAACAACGACTCTTGATTCGAAAATCAGTAAGTATTCACGTACCTTTGCCTACGCGAGTTTCAGTCTTGTTATTCCAACAATCACCACAGATAATCACAATGCCATATATATCGCTGGGTATCGGTGATTTGTTGGGGGACGCTGTTGGTAGTATTCATACAATAATTTCAGTTTAGGAAATATAATAGAGTTCGATCTACTGATATGTATGAGCAGAATTTTTTTCGCAATTTTTAATCGACGTATATTAGAGGTTCTTGTGTGGCTTCAACTAAGAAAGCGTTTGTAGGTGTTGTTTTGAGCGCACCAATACTTATACGTAAAGCGGAAAATTGTATTCTATCTAATTTTAAAATATTTTGTTTGGTTGCTAAGTCAATTATATGTGCACTGTAGTCCAATGTAGATCGAATGGTAGCGCGATATCACTGTAAAGCTAAAGAGGGGCCAGCACCCCAATTACGCCTAGTTACTGTTTTCAAAATGTGGATATAACGTTCTGACTGTCTAGTTAACCGCTGAAGTTGATAATTCCAATTTAAATTTTGATCCATACAAATTCCTAAATATAAATGTTGGGGGACAAAGGGGATTCTAGAATCATCGAAAGTAATAGTACTTTTGTCAAAAACTCGTTTGGTAGTGAAAACCATTGCTGCACACTTAGGTAGTGAAAGATGGAGGCCATGAGAAGTTAGCCACCGAAAAAAGGGACTCAGGACATGCGATGTTGTGTTCCTGCAATTGTCAATGTTAGTATGGGAATAATAAATGATATAATCATCTGAAAAAGCTAATATACGGGCATAAGGTGTTACAATAGTTTCGAGTTCCTGCATAAATAAAGCAAATAATATTCCACTCAAGATGGAGCCCTGTGGTAAACCGTTCGAAGTTTGAGGACTGTCAATTTGATATTGAGTAGATTTGACTGTTAAAGTACAGTTTGTGAATAATTGGTGCAAAATAGATATACAATTAATGGGAAATCCATAACTAGATAATTTTTCCCATAAACAATATGCACCTCAACAACGACTCTTAATTCGGAAATTAGTAAGTATTCACGTACCTTTGTCTACGCGAGTTTCAGTCTTGTTATTTCAACCATCACCACAGATAATCACAATTCTTAACCATTTTCTTGACTCTACTCAAATCCGGTTGTAATTATGCCACATTCAATTATTTGTTACCTGCGTGCATGGAACTGATGCTTCTATGAGTTCCAAGGGCTTTGCCCACATCTTTTCTTATTTTGGAGGTCTTGTAGTGTTTCCTAAGATTTCATATTACCTGGTATACTTGTGCACATAAAGTTTACTCGTGATGCGTGTGTATCGTAAAGTGAATTAAGTGAAATATTAGGTATGGCTTGAGACTGGGAAATAGAACACTCAATCCCAACCAATCTCCTCAAGAAAGTAGAAAGAAAAAAGTGCAACTATGTGGTAATGAGGGTGGCCTGGTGGAGTAAGCAAATAAGCAAAAAGGGGAGAGAAACTTAGGAAAAAGCACAGGGACACAAGGTGCTAATCTTCACGCCGAAGAAACTCATCTTGGCGTCTGTTTACTACTCAAACACGACCGGGTCTACAATTGGGATAGACAAACATGTAGGAAAGATTTATGAGGGGATAAAAATAAAAATAAAACTAATAGGAGGGTAAACATTGAAGGATTGAGGAAGAAAATGTGATAAATACCGGAGAGTGTAATGTATAGGTAAAAGTACTAACCGAAAAACAATAACACGCGATGTTTGATCTGGTCGACAAAAGAATAACGCACCGGAAATACGTATGATAATGTTTGAAGCACGAGTATTGGGAGTGACAAAAGACAGTAGCTATGTTCAGTAGCGAAAAGGACAGTAGCAGCAGGAGTAAAGTCTAACGGAAAGCAGAAGAAAACTAAGATCAAAACAAAATGAGTGAATAAACTTATACGCCAGTGAAATAGGTCAGTAAAATAGTCTTGAACGAGGAATGGTTATAGAACCAATTGAGAATCATCAAGAAATTGATTAATAACTGTAATGATGTCAGGTGATAGAGAAGATAATAGACAAGAAAGACTAGTAGGAAAGGGATTTTTCATTCGTGTCAGACTAGTGAGTAACTTACGACGGGAGGCAACGTAGACAGAACATTGAAAAAATAGATGGTTACTATCCCCTTCTATATCCCACACACGCAGGTAGGCTGGTTGACTAAATGAAAAACGAAACTTGTTTTACGGGGTAAGGGAATGGTTGAAGCGTAAGCGAATTATGTTAGTAATATATCGGCGTGTATATGTGCCCTTGGAAAACCAAGGTTTTGTTGGAATGTAGGGTTGAAGCTGATAATAATAAGTGCCTTTATAATGCGCAGATTGATTCCACTCTCGCCAGGACCGGTAGGCATTGTCTGTAAGACTAGGATAGAAGTCAAGAGGGGGTATAGCTACTGTGAGGGAGGGAGTTGGAAGACGGCTAGGTTCTTTGGCGGCAAATTCAGCTTGAACATTACCAAGAATGTTGGAATGTACAGGTATCCATATAAGTGTTATATATACGCCATTTCTTTCAAGGTGATATACTAGAGATTTGACAGTATATATATATATAAGTTTAAGGAGGGGGTATAAGGCCTGTAAAACACTTTTAGCATCTGTATAGATGGTAGCTTTTGGAAAGGAATGTTGTTGTATGTAAATTAAAGCCTGTTGGATGGCAAATAGCTCGGCAGATAATATAGAGAAAGTAGTCGGAAGATGAAATCGTTCTACCGTGCTGGAGTCGCTAATAACGAAAGCAGCACCAACTCCTTGAGAATGTTTTGCTCCGTCGGTGTAGATGTCGACACCTCTAGCAGAGGAGGTTATGCGTAGTTTTTTCAACATGGCAAAGGGAAAATCAGAAGTAGATGACGATCCTGAGAATAAAGATTTATGAGAGAAAATAATATTGGGTGTATAGTGTAGGCTAGTAAATGGAATGGAGTACATTGGTAGTGTAGGAGTCCTGAGAATCGAAGTGCGGGATCTGTTTAAAGTAATGTATGTAGTATAAATAGCTGGAAATCGTCCTGAACGAGGCGGACATTGTTGATAGTATTCCTGTAATAGCTGTAACTTTTGAATTAAAGGAGAAGACGAAAAGGCAAGCCTTTTTAGCAGATACTTTGTGCGAGTATTAGACGTCTAATCACAAGTGGGAATTCACTTGTTTCTACTAGTAATGCGTTAGTAGGAGTAGTTGTAAGAGCTCCAATACAAAGACGTAAGGCATGATATTGAAAGGTATTAAGCGGTGTAAGAGAGGTGACTGATGCAATGTCTATGATATGAGCTGAATAATCCAGAAAGGAGCGTATAGTTGCTTTATATAATAAAAGAGCAGTATTGGGGTCTGCGCTCCAACTACGACGGACTACAGTTTTAAGAATTTTAAGATATCCGTCAGTTTTTTGATGTATCGATGTAAATATGTCGCTGCCATGTGAGTTTCTGATCATAGATTATTTCTAGGTATTTGTGATGAGTAGTAAGGAAAATGCTGTATCCGTCAAAAGTAAGTGGAGAGCGATCATAAGAACGTTTGTGAGTAAAAATCATTGCCGCACATTTATCAAAGGAAATTTGAAGTCTATTATCCTGAAACCATGTATGTACTTTGCTCATAACATCGCTCATCAGTTGTCGTGCAATATCAATGTTGTCATGCAATATGTAGAGTACTATATCGTCCGCGTAAATAAGCACCCGGGCATACTGTGAAATAAGATGTTCTAAATCGCTGATATAAATAGCAAATAAAATTCCGCTTAATATATCACCTTGAGGCAAGCCATTACAAGCAAAGCGGCTAGATACCTGATGATATGAAGATTTAATGATTAGTGAACGATATGTATATAAGTTTTGTAGGATGACAACAAAGGCGTGAGGCATACCTTTCGCAGCCAGTTTTTCCCAGAGAAGGTGGAGTAGGACAGAGTCGTATGCACTTTTGATATCCAGGAATATGGAAAGAGTACTCTGTTTTCGATGCTTGGCGAGGAGCAGGTCTATAGTAAAAATATTGATAGGATCTTGGGTACTTTTTCCTTTGAGGAAAGCATATTGATACTTAGGAATTAACTGATGATACTCTATAGTACATAACGGCCTTTGTAGTAAGATTTTCAAGAACGTTTTCCGAATACAGGATCCGAGGACAATACCACGATAACTATTCGGATCCGTAGGGGATTTTTTAGGTTTTAGTATGGGTATCAGAAAAAAATCATTCCAATGAGGGGGAATATGTGTACTAAGTAATATATCGTTGTAAAGAGTAAGAAGCACATTCTGTGCACTCAAAGCTAATAGCCGGAGCATATTATATGTGATATAGTCCGGACCTGGTGTGGATTTAGATGCTTAAAAAAGGACAGCTGTCAATTCGCTTAATTGAATGGGTTGTAAAAGGCTGGAGTAATGAGGGTGGGAATTATATGGGGGTAGTTCAAAATGTGCTACAGAATAATCAGGGGTCACAGAATGTAGAAAAGTAAGAATAATATCACGTGGTATGACTCGTTTTGCTTGATGTTGAGAGGCACGCGACAGCTTGCGAATGGCGTTCCATAAATGAAGAGCGGACATGTGTGAATTGTGCGAGGAAATAAACGACCTCCACGCAGCACGCCGTTTCTGATTGAAGATACGTTTAGTTTTAGCAATATGGTGTTTCAGTCGGAGATAATTATGTTGTGTTAAGGATCGGCGATACATACGAAATAATGTCTTGCGAGTCAGAATCAGTTGGTGACACTCATTATCCCACCAATGGATATATTGGAAAGGGCGGGGGGGGGGGGGGTTGAAAGTAACAAAAGCTTTGAGGGGATGATAATTATCGAGACACTGATTGAGAAGTGTAACTAGGGACGAGTACCGGTACGTGATGGCGTGTTCCGAGCTGTGTCGTAGATGATATTGAAGATAGGATGTATATGTCTGATCATCGAATGATCGCATTGATCGGACATTGCTGGCGGGTAAGGAAGGGTGAAGGGGGGGTACAGGTCTACCCACCCCATACGTAATCCAAATAGGATAATGGTCACTGGTATATGTATCAGAGAGTGTTGACCACGTAATTATGGGGGTCAAAGCTGAGCGACAGAAGGTTAAATCAACCGCACTAGGTGTGGATCCGGGTGAAGTGAGGCGCGTGGGTGAACCATCATTGAGAAGGGTGAGGTCATGCTGTTGTGAAGCTGAGAGGAGATATGAGCCGCGTGGGGTATCACTTTTGTCACCCCATGATGTATGATGCAGATTGAAATCTCCTAAGATGAGAATATTTGATAGGTGATTGAATTGTTTGAAAAAATTGAGACCAATTTGAGCCCGAAATATGAACATCAGGAGGACAATAAAAGTTAATAAGGTGGAGTTGTCGATAAGAAATTCCGACAATAAAGATATGAGGGATGTAATAATGGATGGGTAATGATTGGTATGATATAGAAGAATGGATAAAAAAGGCAGCCCCTCCATACCCTGGGCCATCATGTCGTACTTGATTATATCCCGGAATCGTAAACGTTGTTTGTTCGGAAAACCATGTTTCCTGTAACGCAAGAATATGCGCACGGGTTTCGTTAATAATTGAATGTCACTCCTTTTATTAAGGACACTGCTAGCGTTCCATTGAAGTATATTGATCATACAAAGTAAAAATGTCGCATAGTCGGTCTCGCAGTTGATAAATAGCATGCTGGATAGAGGAGTGACCACCTACAGCTTGGAGAAGAAGGAAAATAATGTTGTGGATATCTTTCTGAAGGTCGGCCTTTTGGCGATAAACAGAATGTTGTGTATGTTCAGAAGGTGGAATGGGTGAAATGACATTTGCTGTAGAAGTCGAGGGTTATGACTGTAGGAGGGGGGGGGAGCAGTGACACTCACAGGCGCATTAAGTGTATCTCGAAGTATAGCCATATGTGCAGCTCGATCCCCGGTTGGGGTCTTGGTGATTGCGTAATAATCTGAGTAAACTTACGCTTTCTCTGATTTTCAACGGGGGGTGGGTAATGTTCACTAGCGAGGGGTGGAAAATGTTGCGGATGTTGAGCAGGGCAATATGTCGCGGGTGAAACTTTTGATTTTGCTTCAAGGAAAGATATATGCTCAGTGCTCATTATTTTCTTAACAAGTTGTTGATGTTTGTGCTCAGGGCATGTATCATGTCCTGTTGGATGGGCTCCGTTACAATGTGTACATTTGGTAATCTGTTCGGTACACTTATCTGTGGCATGCTGCAAAAAGCATTTGCCGCATCGGAACGCCTGTGCCCGACATTGTCGGACAGTGTGGCCATAGCGTTGACATTTTTTGCAAATAATGGGATTGAAAATAAAAGGTTCCACATCTAGAAATGCACTGTAAAGTGATACATAACCTGGAAGATGTTGTGAGCGGAAGATTACTTTGACCGATCCGGTGGGGATGTATTCAATAACTTCATTGACAACAGCTTTACGTTGTAAACGCTGGACAGATTTGACCGTATAATCATCTTTTAAATTTTGGAGGATAGACTCCTCAGTCAAGTTTTATCTACCCCTCGTATAACACCAACACGCAACATGCTTGAGCTGGGTATATATGCTCGAGCACGAATAATTTCCGGTAATGGATGAGACAGAAATTCATTCGCTTGAACGGCCTAATTGAATTCGATTTGAAGACGATTTCTGCCTTTACGTGTTATGGATTTTACTGGTAAATTCCTGTCATAAAAAGGCGGCCTAGGGTCATAGGGTCAAGTTGTCCGGCATTTTTGTCTGCTACGGATTCCACCAAAAATATATATGGTCCAGAATGTTCCCGGGTATACACGTCCAGACTAACCGGAGGTGGTGGCTTTTGACTACTCTGCGTTGCTTGTTTGTCAGGTATTGGATCTTGAGTACGCTGATCGTTAGACTGATTATTCAGAGAATCATCTTCCATTTCCACTTCAACTTCATTATCAACCGTTAACTGCGAATCGTCCAAAAGGCCCTCCCCTCCACTGGAGGCAGCCATCACACGGAACCTTCACAAGAAACGAAGCACGAATTAACACCACACTACCACAAAGTAAACAACCGGTTCGTAGCACAGGGTAGACTACAACGCCCACTACTGCGAATTTTGGCTCATACCCGTGGTTGGACTCCGCCCAAGTCGTCTTGATTCACTTCCACCAAACACGTAATCTGAAGCCACCATGGTAGATAAAGTGCGGGTATATAGGACTACATCACAGAATTTACATTACTCGTGGGTGAATGAGCAGGGGCTGCGAGTATCGTCACGTGTGTTTGGGATCCTCTCCAGTAATACGTATTAAAATAAATAGTTGGTGTCAGAGGAAAGCAGCAAGATTTGTAACGGGAGATTTCAGGAGAAAAAGTAGTGTATCAGAAATGTTACCGGTATAGAAACTTGGGTGGGAAGCTTTAAGTAAGAGAGGGGTGATAACTAGACTGAGAACATATAGTATTATATGGATCCTATAGAGGAGAGAAAGAATGGGGAGAAATCCGTGAGCGGCTTCAGTTGGAAAATAATTATATTGGCAGGGCTGATCATAACAATAAAATTAGACGGGATTTTAGCAGAAATGATTTGGTTAAATTTTCATTCATTGGGAAGGGCGTGAAGTAGTGGAACTTTTTACCTGGGGAAGTGTTTGATCCTTTTCCAATATCTGTACAGATATTCAAGGAAAGAATAAACGGCAACAGAGAAAAGGAATGTTAGAAGGCATTCGGCCTGTGTAGGTTATTGTAATAAAGACTTTTTGTGAACACATTAATTCCATCCCCTTGTCTGTGGAGACTGGAGAGCTGAACTAGGGGACTGCCTGTAGGGGCGAAGTACAGTGGGGACTTCGAGGGCCCCGGGACCTCTACGGTAGCTGTGATGGCCCTTCAGGAGTTCTGAAAAGCAGTGGCAAAAGGGCGCTGGGTAAGACACAGCAGGTCGTTATGAACGTTAGG
Organism: Anabrus simplex; assembly: GCF_040414725.1. NCBI lineage: Eukaryota > Metazoa > Arthropoda > Insecta > Orthoptera > Tettigoniidae > Anabrus > Anabrus simplex. The sequence continues at coordinate 174,535,278 of NC_090266.1, read as the reverse complement.
TACCATAATGAGGGGAAAAAAAAAGAAAAGCAACGTACCGTACATTATGGCAAATTCCTACAGTATTTTTTGAATTGTTCCCGCATACTGTATATAAGTTGATTATGTGTGTAAGTGCAGAAGATATTATGAGTAGAATTTTGTAAATAATATAAATTTATTAAGGATGGGCTGTGTATTTAATAGAAAAAATGTCAACGTAAATTGTATAATACTGTATTTTAGGAAAAAGTCTTGTTTTCTTTTTTTAATGTAGTTGTTGAGAATAAAAGATTTACCACCGAGGTAGAGACGTCATTTGAATATAAAGTATTTTGATTCGATTTGATGTCGATCGTTCATTCGGTGTTCGGCTGTTGTGCGGTGTACACGTCTAGCTCCGGTCACTGGTGCAGCGGCTTTTTTCCTAGATAAGTAGAGTGTTTTTATGTTTGTGTTTGTATCCTAGTAAATTTCTTTTGTGGTTGTTCTGGTGCTAGTATAGGGTAATTCCTTTTGGACTATTATGTCTGTAGATAGTGGTGGTGGCCCTTTAGGCCGACCTCCTGATATTGATAAAGATGCCGTGCGTAAGGATTTACCCATGGACGTTAGTAATACTGTTACTCAACGAGACAGTTCTCAAGATACAATATGTGATTCGGATCAGCGCCCTCAAGTTCCTGTATCTACCTATTCTACCACTCATCTTGGCCCTTACATAGTATTTGTTGAATCGATTGACTCTACAAATAAAATAGGACATATTCACCCTATGGCACTGGGACGGATTTTCTACGAGAGGCAAATTGGTGAAGTCAAGGCCATACATAGGAAGGGACGTAATAGAATTCAAGTTACTTTTATGTCTAGTAAGGCTGCAAACGCCTTTCTTTCTCATCCCATTCTTGCAGAAAAGAAATTGAAAGCTTTTATTCCGTCTTCGAATATTCAGCGAGTAGGGGTCATAAGGGGAGTAGACACTACTATTTCCGAATCTGACATTCTCACCTATTTAGATTCACCTTATCCTGTAGTGAAAGTACAACGTCTAAATAGACGTTCATCTAAAGACGGAAAAACTGAATATATCCCTACAGGTACTGTGAAGGTTGTATTCGAGAGTCAACACCTTCCGAAAAGCGTGTCTATTTTTAAAGTCATGATAGAGGTTCAGGCCTACATATTTTCTCCTTTAATATGCAAACGATGTCAGCGGTACGGACACACCGCTTCTAATTGTCGTTCTAGGGAGCCGAGATGTGGTAAGTGTTCCCTTACTCATTCTACTGAAGATTGCACTCACCAAGTCGTTAAATGTGCTAACTGTGGCGGAAATCATCCTGCGGGAGCAGAACATTGTGAAATCCACAAACAACAAAAAGAAATTAAACGCATTATGAGTGTTGAAAACAAATCATATTTTGAAGTGAAAAACTATTTTGCCCCATTACAGTCCCTATCTAACCCCCTTCTGATACCCCAACATTTTCCTCCTTTACCCACTAGATCAACTCCATCGGAAGAAACTCAACCTCGAAAGCGTAAATTTACTATGGTGGTTAATAACCCCCCCCGCCCACCTGTCACCCCAGGTTATGATAGGGCATCATATCTGCATTTACTAAGTAACCCGAAAACGGTTCCAGAACATTCTGGTACTCCCTTAGTGCGTTTGATACCTGCTCCTCCTATCGAGACCGCCTCTACATCACTGAAGCCAAGTTCTCAAGGGCAAACTTCGGATCCCCACGCGCCAATATCGTCATCTACCTCTGTCATGGCTTTACAGGGTAAATCAAACGTTAACGTTACTGAACTATGTCGACCTCTCGTTAACAGATTTGCAGATGTAATCGCAACAATTGATACAACTGGCATATGGAAGAAAGAGTTAAAATCATTATATGATGATCTTGTTCAAGTTGTGGGACCTCCCCCTACTGTTAAGTAAAACATGCGGATCCTGCAATGGAATTGTCGGAGCATATTAAATAAGAAACATGAATTAGTGAGTTTAATAAATTCTTTTGATCCTGCGGTAATTTTCTTGAGCGAAACGTGGTTAAAATCTCATTTTCATTTTCGCATGAAAGGTTTTACGGTCATACGGCATGATGCACCCATCTCTGGAGGCACATGCATTTTCCTCAAACAAGACATCTACTTTCAGGAAGCTCCATTAAACTATAGCATACCGGGCACTCAAGCCCTTGTAGTCAAAATTCAAGACTGGACCTTGGTTTCTATATACTGTCCGCCGTGGATAAAAGGTACCTATGTCCAATGGGACAAATTTTTTTCACAATTCTCACAAAACAACACCCTAATCGGTGGTGATTTTAATGCTCACAATCCTCTTTGGGGGAGTTTATCTAGTTGCCCCAAAGGGCGGAACATTGAACGGATCACCGTAAAACAGGAACTGGTTATCCTCAATGACGGTTCTCCTACTCGGTTAACAGCTCCTAACATTAATAAAAGTGCAGTAGATCTCACTATTTGCACAGTAGATTTGGCACATAAAACAAATTGGAATGTCATTTATGACACCCATCAAAGCGACCATTTTCCCATTTTAATCGATATCGGCCCACAGGTTATCAGGAATGTCTCTCACTTTATTGCATCCCGTAATCTTCGCTCTTTTGATTCTACGCTATTCACGACCTTTCTTGCAGATAAAATCCGCTCTACACTTCCAGCTCCCCATATTCTTGACTACGATCTACTATTATCCTTTATTCACTCTTACTTAGATACTTATCATCCTATTGAACACAAGCGGTCTTTTAAAATGCAGAGAAATGCTATTCGTTGGTGGGATTCCGAGTGTGCGTCTTTAGTTCGTCGTAGACAAGCTGCCTTAAAAGTTTATAGAACATCTGGCTCCTATGATCACTATATCCAATACAAAAAAATAGTCGCTTCCATACAGACTATTTTTAATGAAAAAAGACGAACAGCATGGAAAATATTTGTCACATCTATCAATCGACAAACCCCTCTCAAAGATATATGGGCAGCCATCCACCATTTAAGTAATACTCATACAAATCCTGTTTCTCAATCGCATCCTCAAGGAATTGCCCAATTTTACCACCAACTAACACCCGATTACGTGGAACCTTCTTATGAATATAGTTTAATACCTTCCTCCGATAAATTTTCTAGTCTATTACAGACTATCTCCCTCCATGAGCTAGATATGGCACTCGAACATCGTCAAGATACTAGCCCGGGTAGAGATTCTATCACCTATAAAATGTTGAAATATCTTCCGTTCTACGCTAAGCAAACGCTGCTAAATACCTTTAACGCTATACTTGACAGCCATGCCATTCCTGTCGATTGGAACGATTTTCAAATTTTACCCCTCTTAAAACAAGGTAAACATCCTCAAGACCCTAACGGGTATAGAGGTATCGCTTTGGGTTCCTGCCTTCGTAAAACTTTTCAACGAATCCTCTTGCACCGTCTTCTATGGTGCTTAGAATATTATAATATACTTCCAGTGTACCAGTTTGGGTTTCTGAAAGGTCGAAGTACGGCAGACGCTCTGAATATATTTTTTACAGACTTATTACTCGCTCGCAGTCGAGGTGACGTTTTGACGGCTATCTTTCTCGATATAAAAGGAGCATATGATAATGTGGACATAGGTGTACTTCTTGCCAAATTATATCAATGGCAATTTCCTCTTTCGTTTATTAATATTATACGGCAATTATTCACCAATCGTCACATTTTTTTAAAGACCAATGGCCAGAGTTTCGATTCTCGATATACTTCTAAAGGTCTCCCACAGGGTGATATTTTGAGCCCTATCTTATATCTGTTATATACTTTTGACTTAGAGCGGGTGATTTCTCAACAGGCTAGGATCCTACAATATGCTGACGATATAGTTATTTATTCCATTAAAGCATCGGCCCTTGAATCCCGTACTACCATTGAACGTACACTACCGATCCTCTATAGATGGCTGTTCCAGCATAACTTAGACATCGAATTTCAAAAATCCTCTGCCATGATCTTTACGAAGAAACGAAATTATGATCGTACTCCAATTACCTATGGTTCCTATGAGATTTGTATCAAAACTTCGGTCAAATATTTAGGCATTAAAATTGATAATAAATTACTCTGGAAAGAACATATCGAATATATTCTTTCCAAATTAGAAACTAAATTCCTTATCATTAAATCTCTCACTAAACGCACCTGGGGATCGGATCCATATGTCCTTCTTACGGTATATAAAAATATCATTCGGTCAGTATACGAATATGGCTGTCATTTTCTTGATATAGCATCTAATAGCCAACTACGCAAACTTGATACCTTTCAGTTTAAAATACTCCGCTTAATCCTGGGGGCTATGTCCTCCTCCCCAACGAATGCACTGTTAGCTGAAGCATCGGAACCGCCATTAAAATTTCGACGACGACTACTCGCTAGCAAATATCTTCTTAACAAATTAAATAAATATCGCCACCCAATCATCCCGAAATTACAGCTATTACATGAATATTATCAAAACCGGAATGTTAATGAAGATCATCAACCGGCCCTATTATGGGCATTTAACCACTTCGGTCACTTTCGTACTAGCATGGTACAAACGTTAAATCATCCGAAATACTCTATACCTTTTCGAGCTAGTACATTTAAACCTGATATTCTTCACACTATATTCGAAACTAGTCCTCCAATACTCCGTACAAATAACCATGTCACGACCAGTTTATTTCACTTTGCGTTCCATAGGCATAACCAAGAACAATATATTATTTTTTACACTGATGGTTCAAAGACCCTATCCCCTACTGGTGTCGGTGCTGCATTTTACTCCCCCCAACTGGCTATGAACAAACAATTCACTCTCCCACACCTCGCTTCTTCTTTCACGGCTGAAATTTTCGCCATACGCCAGGCTTTATTGCACATAAAATATTCTGGAATATCAAAAGCTCTCATTTGTACTGACTCTTTAAGCACCTTGAAGGCTTTAGACAATCCCGAACATACCAATAATTGGTACATTCAAAATTTACGCAAATTAAGCTATGACTTGTTCCTCCGTAATGTTAAAGTATTATTCGCATGGATTCCGGGCCATTCTGGCATACACGGTAACGTCACAGCGGATATCCTAGCTAAAGAGGCTGCCCAGGGTTCTGGATTGGATTACTATATCGCAGTTCCACACACAGACTTATGGGAACACTGTCGTCACTTCATCCACGATCAGTGGTGTGCAGAATGGCGCCGAACTTCCCAGTTGAAAGGTAAGCACTTATTCACGCTTCTACCTGATATTCCTAATAAACCGTGGTTCGCCTTTGGTACCTACACTCGGCGTCATATTACTACAATTATACGGCTTCGCTTAAATCATGTGTGTACGCCTGCTCATCTCTATCGCCTTAATCTTATCGAAAGTAACTTATGTCCATGCGGTCGGGCAGTAGGTACTGTCAACCATATTTTTTTTCAGTGTCAGACATATGAACATCACCGTCGAGAATTCATAGCTAAGCTTCTTCATGCGGGTTACCAACTGCCGTTAAATGTTTCGTGTTTAGTGTTTCAACCGTCTTTTCGCGTAGTAGATTTAATCCTTAAATTTTTAGTTACCTGTAACATCCAATTGTAACTTTTTCCTTTCCTATAGGTATGAAATTTTGCATCCTAACCCTTATTTGTGGTCCGGTCTGGTTTGTTCGTAGTAAAGACGTCGTGGCAGACCACACAGACGTGAAGCATTAGAACCCTGTGTCCCAGTGTTTTTGTGTTGTCCTAGATAGTTTAGCCTCCATATTCTTGGTATTTTACTCAGTTTCATTATCCCCGGCTGTCATTAGCTTCATTACATAGCTAACCCTATTATCTTGTAGTGTACTATTTTCTTCTAATGTTGGTTCCTCTCCTAGACATTAATTATCCCGCACACCAGTGACTGGACGTAGCGTCTTACGACGATGTCCAAAAACTAACCAAGAAGAAGAAGAAGATGTCGATCGTTATGCGTTGCCGTATGTAGCGGGAATTTGTGTGTCAGGTAATCTGATTCCATGCCTTTTCGTTGGCGACACTAGTTTATTATTCCTTGGTTTGTGTACAGGGAGGTGAAGTTGAATATTTTGTGTATGGTGTAGAGTTACTAAAATCAATTACGCGTAGTTTAGAATGGGATGTGTCTTTGATAAATTGCGATCTAATGATAGCACATCTGGATTTTCGAAGGAATATTCCTGGTAAGTTCAGATGTGTCGGGTGATGATTGGCATAAACTAGTATATGCAGTCATGGAATCATACACTGCATTGTAGAAAAGTAAATTTTACTTTCGCCGCTATAAAAACAAAAATGCTCATTGGATTTGTAACATTTACATTGTTCATTCACATCTATTGCTCTACAGGTAGAAGTAGAAGTTTTTGAAAAACGCAGTAAAGAAACGCACTGTCAAGTGCGCTTTTGCACTGCGAAATAAGTATACACTGCCTGAAAATAGAACAAATCCACAACTGGTTAATACTTCGTGTCGTATGCTTACACCTACAATATATCACCTCTCTCAACCACTTCGGTATGGAAAAAACCAATCTTGTAGTCTCTGACATAATACATGTCTATTTCTGTAACAGACATTCTTTCAAAGCTGTCTTACTATGGTTTGTGTTTTCTCACTCTGGCTTCATGTTCGCTCCACAGGTGCTCGATTGGATTCAGACCCGGACTCTTAGCTGTAGTTGTGTGAGTGTGTAGCGTGTGATACCGCAACCGCAGATGTATGTTTTTGATCATTATTTTGTTGACAGTAATTTCTCACGAGATTCCCATCACCGGAGGCTGCCATACATCCTTAAACCATGACTCCTTCACTTCATCCTTCACTGTGGATTGCAGATTTTGAAGGTCTAGATCTGTATTCGATCTCCCCCAGACCATTATCCTACCATCGTTGCGAAAGAATATATTCACATCTGTAAATTATACCGTATCCCAGAAATTTGTTGTCGATGATATACAGGTTCATTACTTAAAAAAAAAAAAAAAAAAAAAAACCTACTGTATTGACAGGTTGTCATGCATGACAAGGTAATATGGTCACATGTGATGGGGCTTTACCAAGGAATAAACATAGAAATTAAATAATTTTCAAAGTTTTTATCAGTAACGACATGTCCTGCGTATATAGTGCCTCAGAAGCCTAATGAAACCTCTGAGGGCTATCGTAACTGTTTCGTGAATGCTCTTCCATGTGTCGGCGCAGTGTTGAGGTATGGTGCCGCATGCTCCGACCATTAGTCCTATTACTTCTATGTCTTGAAGATTGTATTTTAACTGGTACTAGGGGATTGTGGGTTTGTAGATCTCTTGTTTCTCTAACTTTACCTCTTCTGCTTGGCCTTTGTGGTGTTGGAACCATACAGTTGGCTCTATGATGAAGCCTTTTCGGCTGTGTTCTTTGAAGGCTGTCATGTCGATACGAGGATTTCCATTCATGGCCAATTCTTGAACTTCTACATGAACATTGAAGGTCTTCTTCCTCATTTCTTTGGCTATGAAAGTACATACTGTTGCGTGAATTCCAATCTCCATTTCTTGTTCTTTTTTACCAATGAAGGGTTTTCGTCTCGGTACCCTGGCTCTGTAAACCAAACGGTTGAGAAAGATACCAATTGCCCTTCGAGCAATGTTCTTTCTGAACTGGTCATGCACGTATAAAGATAGTGCAGAATTTAGGGGATTTTTTCATTCTTAGCAGAATTCTAGCAGAATTTTACCGGGTAAGTTGACTGTGCGGTTAGGGGCGTGCAGCTGTGAGCTTGCATCCAGCAGATAGTGGGTTCAAACCCCACTGTCGGCAGCCCTGAAGATGGTTTTCTGTGGTTTCCCCATTTTCACACTAAGCAAATGCTGGGGCTTCTGTGGATGACCTCTTCCTTTAGTGTTATTTACCAATTTTTTCTGTTCTTATATCACTTAATGGTAGATTTCACAGTCACTCAACTTCTTCCGATTATGCTTGCAATTCAAAATATGATTTGTGGTGTAAATATTCAGAGACAACAATGTTTCTTTCCTCCATGGTCGTTTCCTTCACATTGCGGCCCATTCTGCTGTTCCAGAGTGCGCACGGCTTGCCAGCTGATACTTCACGGTGCACCATACAACTACACGTGTTCTTTACACTACGAGCTTGGATGAGCTGTCATTTCGGTTACAACTAGTCTGGTGAATATATACTTTGTTCCCGATTGAACACCGTATGAATTACAGCATAGTTTATATTCATAGAACATTGCCGTGGCTTATGAAAAGATGTATAATCAATGACTTTGTTATATCGTACTACATCATGGTACATATCAGCTTGGATATAGTTTTTTATTTACGATTAAAAACACAAACTTTGTTTTCCAGCACGTAATGTATAAATACTTTTTTCCATATCAAAAATGGCTTTCACGGCCACAGATCTTACAATTACATGAATAGAACCAGCTTTTGGGTGGTTAGGCCGTGTGCATTTTGCAGAGTTTCGCCCAGACGTGCCATTTGGGCTCATCAGCTGCCACCCAAAAGCTGGTTCTATTCACTTCTTTCCATGACTGTATATTACACAGTCCTGTTTCATGAATCATCTAAGTAATTCATTGTACTTTTATTTTCAACAGGGATCGGCGAGTGGATGTGGATGTTAAGAACTACATTTTAGAAGAAATTACTGAAGGGGAGAAATGGAAATTACCAGGATCTATTAATGGGCAACAGTTTGTTATTAGAAACTGCAGAAATGCTTCAATATTCATATTTGATTATATGGATACTGTGACCATTGATGACTGCAAAAATTGCAAAATTATAATGGGACCTGTGAAAGGAAGGTACACTCAACATACTGTTTACTTTTATGTCAGCCTGCCATTACCTGTGCAATATTTACAGGATCAATCTCTCTGTTGGTCGATATATACGATGAGCGTTTTGGCAGCGTTGTGGTATAATTGGTTTGGTTCTTGCATTTTGAGAGTATGTTTACCCTATTGAATACCGGCAGTACTTCATTAAGGAGGGTTGGTAAAATTTCAGAATATATATATATATATTTTTGGAATTTGCTTCACATCACACAGATAGGTCTAATGGCGACGATGGGATTAGAAAGGCCTACGAGTGGGTTAGGAAGTGGCTGTGGCCTTAATTAAGGTACAGCCCCAGCATTTGCTTAGTGTGAAAATGGGGAAACCACAGAAAACTATCTTCAGGGCTGCCGACAGTGGGGTTTGAACCCACTATCTGCTGGATGCAAGCTCACAGCTGCACGCCCCTAACCGCACAGTCAACTTACCTGGTAAAATTTGAGAATAGTTACTGAGGTTAAGGTGCATTGTTATGTAATAACATAAATCTTGTATAAAATGTAGGAGACTAAATGTTCGTTTCAAATACCTTCGACCCACCCACCTGCAGAAATATATTTGCTTATACAGGAAAAGCCGGCCCTGTGGTGTAGGGGTAGCGTGCCTGCCTCTTACCCGGAGTTCCTGTGTTCAATTCTCGGCCAGGTCAGGGATTTTTACCTGGACCTGAGGACTGGTTTGAGGTCAGCTCAGCCTACGTGATTAGAATTGAGGTGCTATCTGACGGTAAGATAGTGGCTCCGGTCTAGAAAGCCAAGTATAACGGCCGAGAGGATTCGTCGTGCTGACCACACGACACCTCGTAATCTGCAGGCCTTCAGGCTGAACAGCGATCACTTGGTAGGCCAAGGTCCTTCAAGGGCTGTAGTGCCATGGAGGGGGGGGGGGGTTATACAGGAAAATATTGGAAATTATGTGACATTTTCCATATTTCTGATGTTAACAGCTGCAGCCATTGGCTGAAGATTATTAAATATGGTGTTACTGCCAGAATTCCACACCCACAGATTTAATAACCAACTACTGAACAATAAAAAGTCCCTAAAGAAGTCTTTCATGTAAGGCCAATTGTCTGACATGAAATAGGGATCCTTCTCTCTGGGGGGCTTATTCGCTTTGAGAGGGTCTGCCCGTAGGTTGTTGCTCTTTTGTTGTTAGCGCCTTCCTCAGTTGCTCACATAATATTACCAGCTCTTTCTTTCTGTGTATGTCCTGGCCATTGACGAAACCCATTTGTCAGGGATGTTTAGCTTAGAGCCTCTCGAGGTGGAGGCCAAGGATGTATGTTGCCTAAAATCCACACGTAAACTGTAGGTGGCCATTTTCAGCACTTGCTCTATCAAAGAATGAAGGGTAACCTGCTTCCTACTGGTGATCTTGTTGTTGTCTAATTGAGCTCCACATCATCTGATACAAACAGTCATTTCCAGAGACAAATAAATATCTGTTCTTTGGGAACGAGTAGGCACATGACCAAGTCACATTCAAAGTAATAGGCAGTATTAAAACCTCTTTGCACATCCTGGTTTTATACTAATAGTGGTGTATGCTTTTACCGCTTTTGCTACAGTGGGATCGGGTATTAGGTTGGAAGTTTGCAGACAGTGCAGTTAGTCATAGTCTTAACACTTCCTGACCTAAGGGATGTGTTATTTGTAGATGTGGTCGTTTTATGCGTTCGTTAAAGTTAGGCCTACTATTATTTAATTACAGTTGTTGCTGATTATTCTGGCTGTATTTTGCAACAGGCTGAAATGGCTCAGATGGTAGAGTACTACTGGCTTTCTGAGTCTAAGTTGACTGGTTCCATCCCTGCTCTGTCCAGTGGTGTTTGAAGATTTTCAGATACACAGTCTTGTGTTAATAGATTTAATGTACACGAAATATCCTCTTTTACACACATTTTCAGTGAATGGAAGTGCATGTGACCCTAAGAAAAGCCGATATGGTAATAGAGTCAGACATAGATGGGATAGGTCGGGGGGTACCAAACTGCACTAACAGTGGTTAGTTATGCATTGAAGTGCTCGAAGTGACGACCTGTGGCTTATACAGGTCTGGGCAAGCCACTGAATGGATATTCTAATGCTCAGTAGTATAGCCGGTGTTTTTGATCTGCAGGTTTCGGTGATGAGTTGTCGAATGCGCTCAGAATTTTCTGGCTCATTAACTTTTTGTTTCAAATATCCCCACTGGAAGAAGTCTAAGGATGTTAAATCCGTTGTCCTGGTGGGCCAAGAGGCATGGTCCTCCTCTTTCTATCGATTTTCCTGGATGTGTTTCATTCACACAGTTAAGGACTGCTAATGTCCAATGTGGTGGAGCTCCTTCCTGTTGAAACCATGTTGTTTAACGTACTCCAAATGGCACATCCTCCAGCAGAAGTGGGATTTCATGGTGTAGAACATGCAGGTAGCGTGCAGCTGTTAAATGGTCCAATAAATAACTAAGCAAGCTTGCTGTGCGGTTAGGGGTGCACAGCTGTGAGCTTGCATTCGGGAGATAGTGGGTTGAACCCTACTGTCGGCAGCTCTCAAGATGGTTTTTCGTGGTTTCCCATTTTTACACCAAGGAAATGCTGGGGCTGTACCTTAATTAAGGCCACGGCCACTTCCTTCCCGCTCCTAGCCCTTTCCTATCCCATCGTCGCCATAAGACCTATCTCTGTCGGAGCTACGTGAAGCATTTTGTAAATGGTCCAATAAGTTTATCACCCAAGATTCCACACCATATATTTACTCCACATTGCACTTCATAGGCTGCCTGTTGTAACCAGTGGGGATTGTCAGCACTCCAGTAGTGCATTTTGTGGCAGTTGACTGTACCTTTAATGTGGAATCGTGAATTATCTGAGACCAGGATTTTCTGACAGGAATGCTGCACCATTTTCTAGATTTCTTAACAGCCACTAATAGTAGTTTATTCGAGCTTTGAAATCCCTCCAGTGGGGCTCCTGGTTTATCTGTATATATTTATTCATTTGCAGTATTTGTTGTAAACAAGCCTGGCTATTGTACATATGTTGTGCATTTGCCTGTGTACTTGTATGTGGGTTATTGCGAACTGCGTCCAGAACAGCCTCCTCATTCTCTCAGACAAGTGGTATCATCTGAAGTATCCCTGTTTTTAAACGCATTTCAGCACTGCGGAAAGTCTTTGCAGTCGGATGTCACCTGTCCGGTTATCTTTCCTGATACAAATATATCAAATCAATCAATCAATACTGATCTGCATTTAGGGCAGTCGCCCAGGTGGCAGATTCCCTATCTGTTGCTTTCCTAGCCTTTTCCGAAATGATTTCAAAGAAATTGGAAATTTATTGAACATCTCCCTTGGTAAGTTATTCCAATCCCTAACTCCCCTTCCTATAAATGAATATTTGCCCCAGTTTGTCCTCTTGAATTCCAACTTTCTGTAAAGAATTCTTTCTTGCTTCCCGATGGATAAGGGGCCTGTCAGCATGTTCTTCTGTGGAATACAAGACAAATGAATGAAGCAACTTCATTGTGATCGTATAGCAGTGCAGTTTCGCAGCACACAAAAACAATACTAGCGGTGTTTTACTGCTTGCATGTTGCAGGCACGCACTGGCTTGTGTTTAAGCACTGAGGCTTTGTACCGATGTAAAGCTTTTTGTATAATTTGGTAATTTGAACTGTCAATACTATGTTCTGTTGATTGGCTAGGCTAGCGTTTTATGACCACATGCGCTATGCCACAGCTGTGAGTGAGACTTGTATTAAGAATGTCTAAGAGTGCATTCCTCCTCCAATTGGATGTTTTGTACGTTCTGTACATGATTGTGTTGTAGCTTGAAGTGTTGATCTCGCATTTTGCTATACCCGGTCACTTTGCATGACATCTCATACCTGCCAGCTTTTATGGTTTATCCGTAAAATTGATGGAAATTGCAGCATTTTACGGATGGATGGTGTCATTCTACAACTTCGCGGACAAAAATTTGAAACGATAACATTTGATAATTACCCCACTTCCTCATAATAGATTGTTTGCGTGGGTCGAAGGCAAGTCCTTGATAGTCTATAACTCAATCTTTGATATGATTGGTACTTTTAACCGTGTGATGTTTGTGTCGTCATTGGAATTGCATTTAAAGCCAGGATAACAGTTCTTCCGTGTGAATCTTAGGTGTCGACAGGCTCTGCTCCGCAAATTCTTTGTTCTGCTCCGTTCGCTTGTTGTGATTTAACCCATATTCTTTGACCACGTGAGTGTTGTTCTTTACTCAGGAAGTAGGCGTTCCTTGAATATTTTTTCTTTCTAAGGTTTTGACATATTTTAATGAAGTGTTCGAGGTTTTGTGTTATAACTTTGTGCTTCGCAGTTTTCTGTATTCCTTGGACTAATTACATTTGTTTCATGTGTGTGTGTTTCTTACCATGTGCATATTCTTTTTTCACAAGGTTGGCGTCGTGTTCATTTAATGGTTTAAGACTTTGTGTGCTTTGACATGTTTTAATGAAGTGTTTGACTGCCTTGAGTGTTTATGTTTTAATTTTATATGACGTTCAGTGATCCAGGTTCCTTTCGATGTTTCAGTAGATATTGAGACATTTGCTCTCGGACATTGGGTGATAAGAATAAACCGGAGACATATCTCTTGTCTAATAAATATTAAGACGTCCCAAATGTATATGAATAAAAAAGCGATGTCTCAGCAGTGACCTTTGCTCCTGGAGACACAGCTCGTTAGCGGATTCTCTCGGAGACACATCTCCAAATGTATATGAATAAACTGGAGCTTAGTCTCTCTGAATGGAGACTGTTCTCAGAATTTCTTGAGACTGCCCAGAAGGTGACTTAAGGCGATAGAATCAGGCTGAAAACATGATGGCGGAGTTTATGATGGTTTTACAACGGAGAAGAAAAATTTATAAAGCACGAAGAGATTCTCTCAAACATGATTATAAAGATCTCTACCGTTTCCGGAAAGAAAATGTGGAATGGTTAGCACAACATTTTCTGGAGCCAATACATGAGACATTCATATAACAATAATGATAAAGATGATGACGATGATATCCATTAGCGATAGGATTTACATGCATCATAAAGTCTAAAATGTTCAAAATCAAACCAGAAATATGCAAAACCGTGCAACATACAATTCCGAAAATTTTCTTGGTAGTTATTAAATGAATTCGCCTCTGTGGTTAGTGGTTCGTGTGATTAGCTGACACCCTCGGAGGCCCGGGTTCGATTCCCAACTCTGCCACGAAATTTGAAAAGTGGTACGAGGGCTGGAACGGGGTCCACTCAGCCTCGGGAGGTCAACTGAGTAGAGGTGGGTTCGATTTCCACCTCAGCCACCCTGGAACTGGTTTTCCGTGGTTTCCCACTTCTCCTCCAGGCAAATGCCGGGATGGTACCGAACTTAAGGCCACGGCCGCTTCCTTCCGTCTTCCTTGTCTATCCCTTCCAATTGTCCCACCCCCCACCAAGGCCCCTGTTCAGCATAGCAGGTGAGGCCGCCTGAGCGAGGTACTATTCATCCTTCCCAGTTATATCCTGCGACCCGGAGTCTGAAGTTCCAGGACACTGCCCTTGTGGTGGTAGAGGTGGGATCCCTCGCTGAGTCCGAGGGAAAAACCAACCCTGGAGGGTAAACAGATTAAGAAAGAAAGAAATTATTAAATGAATTTAATTATTCTTAATCTATTCCATATTTGTGATTTTTTCTGTTTGTTGACATGTTTTCTATTCACAAAATATGACTAACATTTTATAAATAAAATTATTTCACAATAACAAAAAGGCCGAAACAAAACATAGCTATGTTTAAGATATGACTTACAATTATTCATGGCTTTCATTATTCACTTTGTCCTACTCCTTAGCTGAATGGTCAGCGTAGTACTCTTCGGTTCAGGGGCCCCCGGGTTCGATTTGCGGTCGGGTCAGAGATTTTAACCTTAAATCCTCAACATTCCTGCAACTCACACACAACACTATCCTCTACTACAATAACACGGCAGATTACACCCATCCTTGTCGGACGGTCTGCCTTATAAGGGCTGTACCAGGCTAGAAATAGCCACACAAAATTATTACCTATTATTATTATTATTATTATTATTATTCACATTTTGATGTCTGGAAGGAGATTTTTTCAAGTCTGAAAATTATCGCTCTCTATCACATGTTCGCCAAATGGTATTGAACGAATGTGTGAGTATCCTTGGTCCTGGTGTAAGCTATCCCATTTCAAGTGGCGTGAAATTCCCTACCCATGCCTTTTTCGATTGCACTGTTTCTAAGTTTATTTAAAAGTTTCAACCGACGGCTCGTGCCCTTGAGAAAAATATGCTGTAACTGGTTTCACAACATTTAACAGATTCGCATGACGACATTATTCGGCCAGTGATTTGCTGCCTCTATGAGTGCTGCTCTTTCTTAACCATCGCACCAAAATCTCTCTTGCGCCGAATACTACAAGGGAAGCATTTGGTTAGGATCAGACAGATTTCGATGGAACTTCGATGAATTGTCAGTCCAGTCTTAAATTTATTGCTGATATTCACTTTGTCATAAAATCAACGACATTGTTATAATTAATTGCTAAAGAACAGCTGGATGGTTTGCAGCTGTATTGACCTCGCGTGTGCACTGTAGAAATGCACTGCTAGTTCTATTTTAAAGTTACATTAAACAGTGCACTTTAGAGTGAAAATTAGATTTTGACAACATGAGCAGAATGTCTTGCTCTTCAAACCCATTTTACTAGCATGCACAGTATATGAATATTTCAAAATATTAGGCTTTTAATACCTCTTTGTCGTTTACAATTGAAGCTAAAATATGTAATATGAAATTCTCGTCATTTGTATATAAACTTGCATGCTATAAATAGCCTTAAACTTTCAGATTCTTGTTGAGAGCCATTCATTTTGTCACACTGCGGGTATGTAGGATGCTAAAAGGTTTGTTTTTTCACCTATTCAATACATATAAACTTTATAAATTAGGAATTTATTATTGATTCCACTTGAGACATGTTTCGCCCTTCATTGAGGGCATCATCAGTCAAATTATCACCTCAAGACAAAAAATCAGGTACCTGGTTAGTAGTTGACATGCACAAATTAATACATATTATTAATACAAATACAAAAATTAAGTATGGGAAATAGTTGTACAAAAGTGATGGTTGAACATATAGGTTTATAGATGAAAAGTCAGCATCAATGCATAAAATTAAAATAGTAGAGTTCGGCAGTGGTGCTCTGGAGAACAGTTGACGCAATCATAGGAAAATATAAAGTTTAAAAATAATTTACATTATAACAATTAAGGGAGAAAAGGTGTAGTGTTCGGCGTCAATGTTTGTAACCAAAAATTAATGTCAAAGGTTGGTAACTATACAGTATTTACATTGTTCAATTGAACAGTTGAGATAAAGTTTTAAAAAATATTTACATTATAACATTCAGCGTAAATGTTTGTACTAAAAACTAATGTCAATGGTTGGTAACTGTATAGTAATTACATTATCTAATTGACCAGTTGAGAATTTACAATTATATACATAATTACACAAGAGCAGCTTGGTGCGCAAGGATAAAAAATTCTAGTACCAAGTGCGTCCTGATGTTTTAGAGGTTGGAAGAAGGAATTAGCATTGACATTTCAGAAATATGTAGAGCGGTTTATTTTAGTTAAAATCACAGGGGGTAGGGAAACATTTCATAGCCAAATGAGGTTTTATAGGCATCAAGCTGAAAGTTGTCTGGTGGCAGCGCCGAGATCGGTACGGAGACTGGTCAGTGTGGATGGAGATTCATGGGTATTCCGTGCGTTTGAATGGCAACAATGGTGACAGTTATTAGTGGGTAATTGCTAATTAGGAAAATGTTGCGGGTTGAAACTTTCGCTTATTCTTTTAGTTGACTTCTGTAGCATCGAATGTGATGTGAAGACATCGGTGTGAGATGCCGGTGAGACAAATTGATATTGTTCCGTGGAATAAAGTATGGCGGACTTCGGGATGAAGTTATTGTTTTTTACTGGTCTGGTGAGATAGAATGGAGTTGCTTGTGTTGTGAACTGCGGTAGGGAGATTAGAATGTATATGGCAACTGCAGAGTCAGAGCGTTATAGCTGGGGTGAGGCATCTTCTCATTCTGACTGCGAAGAGGAGCCGTAGTGGCACGCCATATTCGTGCCGATGTGCGCTGGGTTCCGGCGTGTTGTTGAAAGTTGTATTGTATGAAGTGGAAGTTATCTGATGTGTCGCTGAGAGGTACTACGCGTATTACCGACTGAGCCTCCTTCATAGTCCACCAATACTCATCAACAATTACCTCTCAGCGACACATCAGATAACTTCCACTTCATACAATACAACTTTCAACAACACGCCGGAACCCAGCGCACATCGGCACGAATATGGCGTGCCACTACGGCTCCTCTTCGCAGTCAGAATGAGAAGATGCCTCACCCCAGCTATAACGCTCTGACTCTGCAGTTGCCATATACATTCTAATCTCCCCACCGCAGTTCACAACACAAGCAACTCCATTCTATCTCACCAGACCAGTAAAAAACAATAACTTCATCCCGAAGTCCGCCATACTTTATTCCACGGAACAATATCAATTTGTCTCACCGGCATCTCACACCGATGTCTTCACATCACATTCGATGCTACAGAAGTCAACTAAAAGAATAAGCGAAAGTTTCAACCCGCAACATTTTCCTAATTAGCAATTACCCACTAATAACTGTCACCATTGTTGCCATTCAAACGCACGGAATACCCATGAATCTCCATCCACACTGACCAGTCTCCGTACTGATCTCGGCGCTGCAACCAGACAACTTTCAGCTTGATGCCTATAAAACCTCATTTGGCTATGAAATGTTTCCCTACCCCCTGTGATTTTAACTAAAATAAACCGCTCTACATATTTCTGAAATGTCAATGCTAATTCCTTCTTCCAACCTCTAAAACATCAGGACGCACTTGGTACTAGAATTTTTTATCCTTGCGCATCAAGCTGCTCTTGTGTAATTATGTATATAATTGTAAATTCTCAACTGGTCAATTAGATAATGTAATTACTATATAGTTACCAACCATTGACATTAGTTTTTAGTACAAACATTTACGCTGAATGTTATAATGTAAATATTTTTTAAAACTTTATCTCAACTGTTCAATTGAACAATGTAAATACTGTATAGTTACCAACCTTTGACATTAATTTTTGGTTACAAACATTGACGCCGAACACTACACCTTTTCTCCCTTAATTGTTATAATGTAAATTATTTTTAAACTTTATATTTTCCTATGATTGCGTCAACTGTTCTCCAGAGCACCACTGCCGAACTCTACTATTTTAATTTTACGCATTGGTGCTGACTTTTCATCTATAAACCTATATGTTCAACCATCACTTTTGTACAACTATTTCCCATACTTTTTGTATGTGTATTAATAATATGTATTAATTTGTGCATGTCAACTACTAACCAGGTACCTGATTTTTTTGCCTTGAGGTGATAATTTGACTGATGATGCCCTCAATGAAGGGCGAAACATGTCTCAAGTGGAATCAATAATAAATTCCTAATTTATAAAGTTTATATGTATTGAATAGGTGAAAAAACAAACCTTTTAGCATCCTACATTCAGTATCTTCAATACGGATAACAATGATTTTTATCACTTGCAACACTGCAGGTAACCTATAAAACAACGTCAATCATACAGCGATGTTCTTATGTCTTAATTGATCATCCTACCATGTTTCATTGAAATCGCTGCCATCTACAGACCACGTTCCATTTAAAACTGGAGCAAGAATTTACTGTCAGTAAGTACCAGTACAAAAATATTATTTCACGGCAGAACGGTTATCACCATTGAGTTCCGGATGTCTTAGCTCATAATGTTAGTAAGTTTCATTGCAATTTGTCCGGTCCAAATCAAACAACTCCCTTGTTAGTTATATTTGTTTATGAATATGGGTAGCATTTTGTATTATTTCTGTTTTTAAAGTTTGAAATTTAGACAGTTTATGCAGCAGTATATAGGTATTGGTTGTATATTATATACCGGGTGAGTTGGCCGTGCGCTTAGGGGCGTGCGGCTGTGAGCTTACATCCGGGAGGTAGTGGCTTCAAGCCCCACTGTCGGCAACCCTGAATATAATTTTCCGTGGTTTCACACCAGGCAAATGCTGGGACTGTACCTTAATTAAGGCCGCGGTCGCTTCCATCCCACTTCTAAACCTATCCCATCGTCGCCATAAGACCTATCTGTGTCAGTGCGACGTAAAACAAATTGTAGAAAAAGTACATTATATGCAGAAACACCCCTGCCTATGCTCAGGTATGATCAATAAACTCTTCATATTTGTGAAGAATGAAGTACGAAGCATGTTTAAAAAGTGTTTGAGTGACATTCAATGACCGCAGAAAATTATGCATTTGAATGTGGATCCTAAATGTGATGATAAATATAATGTAACTTCTTACTCAAAATCGTGAAGGAAACTTACAAGAAAAGAAACCTTAAATAAGTCGTTCCCAAGCTGGGGTGCAAGTATACCAAGTGTACGACCCACTACGCTTATGTAAGCCTAGAAAGAATTGAAATAACAACTGTAGTGATTATTGAATATTGATTAATACGAAAGGTATAGTTTTGCAGAATAGGCTTCCAAATGAAACACAACTGAAGAAGAAAAGGCTGTCAAGAACTATTCTAAATGAAAAAATATATCAGTGGGTGTTCCATTTCTGTTGTACTTGTTTGTTCTGCTCTTTTCTCCCTTTCATGTAGAAGATTTTCCATTTGCAGTTGCAAAACCTGTTTTTGCACTGAAATGAGTTCTTCTGTTTTTTCGAGAACACACTGTCACTTTTCAATCTTTTTCGCTTGTAAATCTAACACTCTCATCTGTTCCAACAAAACCACTCTTCGTAGCTCTCCGATTGTTAATTCACTCGTCAGCTGACAGATACCAGAGCCAGTGTGCGAGGCTCATCTCAAGCGGAAGGAGACAAGCCTCGTTAGCGAGAAACAAACTTTATTCATATACATGACGAGTTCTGTCTCACAAGTGACTTCTGTCTCAATCCTCCTTCGATCTTGTCTCCGAGTTACATCTCATTTTTATTCATATCACCGATTTTCATACACTATATTCCTCTTGTAGGATTCATGAATAAATCCAACAAGGAGCAGTACTTCCAGACATTTAAAGAATCATATTCTGTTGATTTTCCGTGCATACTATAATCAGGAAAGGGGGGAAAATTGCCTTTTTCGCAGTATGTGGGTGTGATATTAATATTGCACATGGTGGAAGAAACGATTTAAGTAATCACCTGATGTACGTTAAATACGTAAGTTATGTTAAATCGAAGGAAGGTAACAAGAAAATCAACACCTTCTTTGCCAAGTCTGGAAACGTTGACTGTGACGTAATTAGGGCCGAGTGTCTGTTTGCTTCCTTTTTGGTGGAACACAATGTGCCCTTAAGTGCGGCTGGTCATGCTGGTGCTTTATTTAAGAAGGTGTTTCCCACATCAGAATTTGCAAAGAAATATAGTTGTGGTCACACAAAAATGACATGCATTGTGAATAAAATGGCAAAAAATGCATCATTTGAAGTTAAGTGCCTTCAGAATGGAACATTTTCTTTGGCAAGGGATGGAAGCAATGGCACGAATGCCAAGTTGTATCCTATTGTTACATTCTATGATATTCCATGGGAAAAAGTACCAGCGTTAGACGGTGACTCAACAGGGCGAAACATAGGTAACCTGATATTATCACAGCTGAATTCTCTTATACCAATTGAAAACTGTGTGGCTTTCTGCTCCAACAATGCTCCTGTTATGATAGGACACAAAAATGGAGTTTCAGCAGTTCTGAAGGAAATTCAACCAGGTATTGCCATCATAGGTTGCATTTGCCACCTGATTAATCTAGCAGCTGAAAAAGTGGATGAGATCCTTGTTGATATATTCTATTTCTTAGAGAAATGTCAAAAGAAAAGAACGCCTTCAGAAATTTCAGAACTTGCACAATAAAGAGGCAAAGAAAATTCTGAATCATGTATGTACTAGGTTGTTATCTTCAGGCAGATGTTTGGATAGACTACTGGACCAGTGGGATCCACTTCTTTCCTTGTACAAGGAGGAAGTAATATTATGTACTCAAAACATTTCCAAGAGCTTGACATCTTTCAGAATAACTAGTATTGAACAAAGTGGATCCAAAGAGTATCAGAAGAAGAGAATTCTTGATTCTGCTACTACAAATGCCCTTAAAAGAACAGCATATTCTTCCAAATGTGACAAACCCATCCTAAAAAGTACGACTTCTGTTACAGGACGTGAGGAAAAATTGTTTTATGTTCCTGTCCTCAAACTTGAACAAGGCCTTGTGCACTTTCCTTCATGTGTCTATTTCTGTATTTGACAAATTCAATGTTGCCCTTCAGACTTCTTCCCCAAAGTTCTATTTTTATTAGAACTTATAATGAATTTGCTAAAGCAGTTGTTCACCAAGTTTAAGCCCAAAATTGTCAAAACCTCCTCATTGCTTGAAGTTGAGTACAACTTGATTCAAAGCCAAAAAAAGATGATGAAATAGTTATTGGCATTCAGACTTCGAACATACACTAGTGAATGATCCCCAGGATACAGTTAAATCCCTTTTCTTTTTGTCAGTGAGAAACTACTTTTGTACTGCCTGTGACTACATCAACAACTTTCCAACTTGTACTGCCTGTGACTACATATCATCAACAACTTTCCACTCAAGGACGATGTATTAAAGCATGCTCAGGTTGCTAGGTTAGAAAAAATTGAAGATACACAGTTTTCTTCCATTTGTTTTTTTCTTGGAAAAGTTTCCTATCATGTTATGCAAGGAAGAGAAGGAAACTACAGAAGAGGCGGTGAATGAGCTTCAGAGGCAGTTCTCAGCTTTTCAGGTAGATGACACTTCGGCTGCAAATCAAGATGCTGCAAGTGATTCCAGTTGGGCACAAATATCAAGAATTCATGGAGCCTATGGACTTCTAAAGTATAACCAAATTTCCAGAGTAATGCTCTCTATTCTCACCATACCCCATAGCCATGCAGAATGTGAACGTGTTTTCAGCCTTGTGAAGAAAAATAGAACAAAGTTCAGATCCTCCAGATCCAATGAATCCCTGGAGTCTATTTCTGTTTTGAAGACCAGGAGTTCTGGTCCCTGCTATGACAAAACATTTTCTCAAGACTTTTTTCAGGAAGCTAAAAAGGCAACAGCTATGATAATAAAAATAATGTTATTGGCTTCATGTCCCACTAACTACTTTTATGGTTTTCAGAGACCCCGAGGTACCGGAATTTAGTCCCGCAGGAGTTCCTTTACGTGCCAGTAAATCTACCAACATGAGACTGACGTATTTGAACGCTTTCAAATACTACCGGACTGAGTCAGGATCAAACCTGCTAAGTTGGGGTCAGAAGGCCAGCGCCTCAGTCACCTGAGTCACTCAGCCTGGCACAACTATGACTTTAAATTCAAAGTAGCATGTGATTTGCAGTGTGTATTATATTATTTCTTGCCTGTGTTATGTTAAACAAGTTTTATTGTGTAAAGCCTTTTCCAATTATTGGATATCTGCTTAATTTATCAAGGAAGTCCTGTTGTGTATGCTCCAAACCAATATTCACCACACCTGCTTCTGTTTAACATGGATTTCTTCTTGATTGTTATTTATTTATTTATTTATTTATTTATTTATTTATTTATTTATTTATTTATTTATTTACATGTAGGCTATTTCTTACGTGTGCAGACCAATCAAGAGTTTCAGTCAGGATCATACCTAGGTTCTTCACTTCCTTACTGAAGGGGATTTAATGTTACCGGAGGAATAGCATAATTTTTATACATGATGTTTAATAATTTCTGAGAACCGATAATGATTGTTTGAGTTTTTGTGGGGGGTTGAGGAGGAGAGAGTTTTCACTGGTGTACACACTGAGTTGTTGAAGGTCGGATTTAATATCTCTTATTGCCTTCGATATATCATTTAAATTAACGTGGCAGTAAATTTGGAGGTCGTTGACAAAGAGGCGATATCTATTATACTTTATTTTAGAGGAGATATCATTAATATAGAGGACAAACGAAAGGGGACCAAGAACAGAACTTTGGGGGGGTTCCTGCCTTCGGGAGTCGCCTCTGAGAAGCAGTATCTTGTACTATAACACGTTGCATATGATCTGTAAGATATGCAGTGAAAAATTTTAAAGCAACGTTACCGAAAAATGATTTGAGCTTCATCAGCAATGTCTGGATGTTTATCGTGTCGAAAGCACTGCTGAAGTCAAGGAGTCTGAGTATTGTCACTTGTCTTTCGTCCATTGCTTGTCTGATGTCCTCAGTCACTTTGAGTAAGGCAGTTGCTGTACTATGACCCTTCTTGAAGCCAGATTGAAGTGGGTCAAGAAGAGAGTGACCGTGAAGGTATTGCAGTATTTGTGCATGTACCAACCGTTCTAATGCTTTGGAGAGAGCAGGGAGAATCAAAATGGGACAGTAATCAGATAGGAGTTTCAAACCTGGGTTTTTAGGAAGTGGAATTACATTGGCGTACTTCCAAATTGTCGGTAATGTGCCATTTTTGAGACAGTAATTAAAAATATGGGTGAGAATGGGTAGAATAGCGCCAGTAATATTATGTATGAAAGTAAAAGGAATTTCGTCGACACCACTTGGTTTGGATGTAATAGAATACAAGACTTTCTTAACTTCATTAGTGCTGATGATACGAAAGGCAGAGCAGGGGCAATTTTGTGGGACAGGTGCTGGGACGTTATTTATGTGTGGTCTGTAAAGCGAATTAGACTGAGCTCTCTCTTCCGTGGAATACTCATTTAAATCGTCGAGAGGAATGTTAGGTACCTGAAGCTTTTCATGTGTTTTTCCTATGCCCATGGCTCGGAGATGCCTCCAAGCTCTAGCCGTATTTAGGTTACTTATGGATTCGCGAACATATTTAAATTTAAGATTACGAATGATTTGTTTAGTTTTATTCCTAATTATTCTATACTGCTCATAATCATTTTGGTCCTGAGTACTTTTGTAATGTCGGTAAAGAGACATCATATTTTTAACTGCAGAGGTTAGCCATGGATTATTTTTGCGGGATATTCTGATCTGTCTTTTCGGTGCATGTTTGTTGTACAGATTGTGTATTAACAAATTAAATGTATTTATTTTTGCATCAATGTCTGTCGGATTTAAAATGCTGTTCCACAGAAGATTGTATTCATAGTTGTGATAGTACATATATCACACCCTCGCACTATATGTAGATGTGAGAGATATTATTTCCAGTATTCGATTTGTTGTTGTTGTTGTTGTTATTATTATTATTATTATTATCGTCAGTATTTCAGTTGTATATTTTATCACTAATATTTGTAAGCTGGGGGGGGGGTCCATATATGTAGTATGAGTAATTTGTTTTGAACAACAAGTGGGAAAACATTGCTATATTGGACTCTGGTAATTTGTATGACTCATGCAGGCATCCCAGTGTCGTATGAGATGTACTTGTTGTTGTTGTTGTCGTTGTCAGGAAGTTCTATGAGTAATGTATATATCCCAGTCTGATGAGATGAGCTTGTTGTTGTACTAGGAAAGTTATGTGACTCATGTGAAATACCCCAGAGTGTGTTATTGTCTTGGGAGCAAGAAGAAGTTCAGGGCATGGTCTTGACAACAGGATCACTTATGATTGGCTGGCAAGGATCAATCTCGGCAAATCATGTGAGAGATGAGATCTTTATATACTTTGACATCACAGCGGAAAGGAACCACAACTGACACACTGTACGAGAAAGAAGTAGTGCGGACAGACTAGACGGGAAGGAAGTGGTGCTAACACACGGGAGTGAAACTGGATATACGGTATTTGAGTGATACGGCTACAATGGACTGGACTTCAAATCCTTGTGGAACGTAGTCTTGTTATGTTCGTGGAAAGTGGCTGATCGACGAATTGTGGAGTGCTTATGCATTAAGTATTGTAGCACTTGTGGCGGCCTGGCATTATATGTTGGTGAAAGCTATCTCAGACTTTCCATAATTTATGTTCAGGATCGACAAAAGTGTGTTGCTCATATGTATATATCTTTACAACAAGTGTTAAAGTCTGTGAACACAGTATTACGAGGTACAGTATCTGTGTGATGTTATAACTGCCGATTATGAGAATCGGCAAGTCGTGTTGATACAGAGACAGTGAAGGGTTCTCATATACATATGTGTACATTGTTCAACGAACTAACTACAAATGGTGGCTTAGTTCTCGCTTTTGTTTTCCCACTGTTTTCATTGTTGTTGTTGTTGTTGTAAATATGAAGTCTTCCAGCAATCTTTTGTTTGTGTATTATAAGTGTATTTTGGTGTGTTGATGAGGTGCTCATGCACGGATTTTATTAAGAATATAGTTAGATATTATAGAGTCAGTGGAGTTATTGATGAACCTAGGTGCAGTTCCTACCTATTTAGTTGTCTTCAGAAGGTTAGGTAAGGCCTGAAGCAGATGTACCAGTATGCAGCATTATGTACACGCCCTGGGAGATAAAGAATTATCATGCTCTATCTAAATTCGAGGAATCCATTCTGGTGAACTCTGGCGCCCATACTACGGATATTTCGATTAATGATTTTTATTAATTTAATTTATTTCAAGTATTCTATTAGGTTTTTGATATTTTTAAATTATTTATTGGTTTTATCAAATAGTTACAATTGGTGCCCAGCGTGGGGTGAATGATTGGTACATCTACTCGGCTTATAGGCGTAGGTGACTTGTCAGGTGTGGTTGGAATTCTACAAACTATGTCAGTGAAGTGTTTTATATGTACGTGATCTGTATGTTGGAGAATGAAGAAATGTTGTAGCGAGTTGAGTATTATAAAATTAAGAAACAGAGAGGTCGTTAAAGTTGCTGGTACTAAGAATCAGGATAAGAGAAGTCAAAAGAATTCCACCACATTGAGTCTATCGAGTTTAAGTGAGAGTAGCGAAAGGGCTGATAGTAGGAAAGATCAATTGGCAACGATAGGTGAGGAACCGAGTAACCCGTCTCAAACTCAGAATGTAGGGGATCAAGGCGAGGCCTTAATGCTCAGTATGCTTAAATCGCTACTTGATAGTCAGAGTAAAGAGTTGAAGAGTGAATTGAATTCCTTAAGTAATGAAATATACAGTATTAACAGTAAAATCTATAATAATGTTGAATTGTCCAGTAAGATTGATAGTCAGAGTAAGGAGTTGAAGAGTGAATTGAGTTTTTTAAGTAATGAAATATGCAGTATTAATAGTGAATTAAATTCAGTTAGTATGGAATTGTCCAGAAAGATTGAGAATCAGAGTAAGGAGTTAAATTCAGTGAGTGTTGAATTGTCTAGTAAAATTGATAGTTTGAGCAGTGCTGTGAATGGTAGAATAGATGAATTAAACCAGAAGTTTGACCATCAAAGCAGAGAAATTCAGGAAGTCAATAATAAGGTAGAAGCTCAATGCTTGGAACTGACTGAGAAAATCGAATGCCGATTTAATGTAGTTTTGGAAGGAATTTGTGGAAAACAGCAAGGAATGTGATAAGAGAATAAAAATAGTGGAGGATAAAGTCAAAGAAATAGATAGAATTAAATCCAATCAGAACGTTTTAGTGAAGCATATAGATGAGAAGAATGAGAACTTGGAGAAAGACCTTAAGTCAGTAAAAGATGACCTCAAGTCAGTAGAAGGACATGCCAGAATGGTAGTGGAAGAAGGAATTAAAACATGTCATGTGAAATTAAGGCAGGAGATCAGTCAAATCCAAGTAGGTAGCAGTGTATGTAGTAGGTACGTATCTTGTACGAAGGACTCTGAATTACCCAAATTTAATGGTCGGCATTTTAATCCGATGGAATTCTTGAAAACGGTGGAGAAATGGTTTTCCAAGAATCTTGACGATGGTTTGATTGAGTGGAGTATGGTTGATGAGATGTTGGATGTTGCATTTGTTGGAGAAGCAGATCTTGGTTTCAAGTTTATAGGCAGGCTATTTCAAGTTTGGAGGAGGTTAGGGAGAAATTTAGTTCTAAATTTTGGAGTGAAGCTATTCAGGGAAGGGAAAGAGATCGCATGCTATTTGGCAAATATAGACCTCAGGAAGGTGTGTCTGTGACTGAGTATTTCTTGGCACATGTTTTGATCAGCCAGAATATTGAAGGTCTAGCATCGGAGAGAGATACGGTCCGCCAGATGTTGAGGCATTTTCCTGAGAAGGTCAGATTAGCTGCATGTATGCAGAATATTGTTACGATTAAGGAATTAGAGCAGCTGTTAGAGAGGTTTGATGCTTTGGAAGGGCAGGGGAGGACTAGGCAAAGTGAAGGTAGAAATTAATTACGCGGATAATGGGAGACAGAGTAATCAGCTAGGGGGAGATAGGAATAATCAGAATTTCGGTCATTCTAGGCAAGGGAATCAGGGTGGTAATTCCGGAAGGGGAAACAGACAGTCTAATCAGGGAGTTAATCACCAGGAATATTTTGGCAGAAGACCTAATCAAGGAGAATCAGAAAGTAGGGGGTGTACGGATCAAAGACCTCCAGATCAAGTGCAGAGATATGATAACAGTGAACAGTCCACGTCAAGTAATTTAAACCGGAATCGGACTTCTTAGTTGGGTCAGATAGGCAGTCCGATACCGAAATTCCTATTCACGTGATGAAACAGGTAAGTTATGATTTAGACATGAAAGAGGAATTATTGAATGACTAAGTGTTTTGTGATCAGGAGGAATCTGAGGCTGTTATGATCACACCTGTGATTGAAGTTGAGATTTGGGAGAACAAGGTCAAGGCTTTATTAGATTCAGGTAGTGAGAAGTCTTTATTAATCTTAAGTTTTATGATGATGCTAAGAGGAAAGGACGTATCATAGAGGAAATTCCTGTTAGTAACACGTTCATCTTGTCTGCAGTAGGCAGCAAATCACATAGAATTAAGAGTCAAGTGGCTATTCTAGTTAAGATAGGTAATGAGACTGTTTTTCAGGTATGTTTATTAGTGCCTAATTTAGTATATCTGGTGATTTTTGGGGCTGATTGGTTGGGTAGTCAAGGGGTTAAGTTAGATTATGATAATGCGATGGTTCGATTCTTTTGGGGTAGTTCTCGTGATTTAATGAAATTGGAGTACATGATCGATCAGGGAATTTTTGTTCATGAGTTGAGTTGTATCCAGGTGGCTTACGATGTTGAAGTAAATGAAGTTAGTGATAGTGAGTCACAGGTAATTGTGTGTCACATGTCTGTGGAGACTGGTCAGGGAGACCAGTTCTTCGAGGCTGTGGACAGAACGAATTTAGTACAGGAGCAGAAGGATTGCTTATTTTCTTTGTTAGTAGAGTATAGCGACATTTTTAGTGGTAAGCCTGGAAAAACTCACTTTTATGAACTTAAGTTTGACATCAGTGATCGCTCGAGTTTTGTGGGACCGCGGTACCCTATCCCATATGTTTATGCCAGAGCTGTAGATGAGGTTATATCAAAAATGCTGGAGGATGGGATCATTGAACCTTCAAGTAGTCAATATGTGAACACTTTAGTGGTTGTAGCCGAGAAGGATGGGAGTGTTCGCGTGTGCTTGGATGCGAGACAGATGAACAAACGCATTGCACCCGATCAACAACGACCTGAGACTACCGAAGACCTGATCCAACGTTTCGATGGTAGGAAATGGCTCACGACAGTAGATTTAAGCTCTAGTTTCTGGCAAGTTCCCTTAAGGAAGGAAGATTGGCAATTCACCACATTTCTTTATAAGAATAAGTTATTTCAGTTCACACGCGTCCCTTTTGGCACAAAAGCATCATCTGCCGCACTCATCAGGGCATTAGAATTTGTGTTGGGACATGAAACGGAGGATTTCACCACCAGTTATGTTGATGACCTGGTCATTGCGTTACATACATTCGAGGAACACATGAGACACTTAAGGATTGTTTTTTGTAAGTTGAGGGATGGGTGTTCAACTTGAAATTGAATAAAAGTACATTTTGTGCACAACACATAACATTTCAAGGTCATACTATCACGCAGCAGGGTGTAACTCCAGAACAGACGAAATTAGAACACATTTTCAACACCAGGACACCACGTAACATCAGACAACTTCGGTTCTTTTTGGGAGTGTGCAATTAATTTAGGAGGTTTGTAATTAGGTATTCATTTCTTGTAGAGCCATTTAAGGAACTCTTTAAGAGTAATGTTAGGTGGAATTGGGGTCCGGAGCATGATACAGCTTTCACACAGCTCAAGTTAGGTTTTCGAGAAGCTGTCATGCTAAAATATCCTAGATCAGACCGTGCATATTTAGTGATGACTGATGCTAGCGATAAGGAGATTGCGGGGGTGTTATTTCAGGAGGATGATGAGGGTAACCTTGGGATTGTGTCTCTAGCTAGTAGGGGACTTAGTTTAGCTGAGGGGCCAGTATCTAGTAATCGTGGGTTCGAGCCCCACTGTCGGCAGCCCTGAGGATGGTTTTCCGTGGTTTCCCATTTTCACACCAGGCAAATGCCGGGGCTGTACCTTAAGGCCACAGCTGCTTCCTTCCACTTCCTAGGCCCTTCCTCTCCCATCGTCGCCATAAGACGCGTGTGTCGGTGCGACGTAAAGCAATAGCAGAAAAAAAAAAGTTTAGCTGAGAAGAGGTATACTGTTACCGAATTAGAGTTGCTTGCCATTGTACACTCCTTGGGTAAATTTAGAACGTATGTGTTTGGAACTAAATTTAAGATTATGACGGATCACAATGCTCTGATTTTTATGCAGATGTGTAAGCTTACATCTAATCGTACGTCGCGTTGGATTCTTGCCTTACAAGAGTACGACTTTGACATATCTCATGTCAAAGGGGCAGACAATGTCTTCGCAGATTTCTTGAGTAGAAACCCTCAGGTATCTCGTGAAGACATTGTCGCCGAACAGTCAGGAGGCATTTTAGTATGTACTGCAAAATTTTGTGATCGTAAGGAGAAGTTATGTTTGCATAAGATAAATGTGGAACAGAGGAAGGAGGATGACATTCAGATAATTGGTGAATTGGAGGCTAGTGAGCCTGCCACTCAGATTCAGAAAGGTAACACGTGGTACCGACTACAAGGTGATTTACTGGCTAAGAAGTGTCATAACGATGTGTGGTGTATGCTAGTTCCCAAGTCTCTGATAGAAGACATTGTTTGGTTTTATCACAAGGAGTTCGGACATTTCGGTCCGGACAAGGTTTTATGTGCTCTTCAGTACAATTTAATCTGGAAGAACATGGGAAGGGACATTAGGAAAATTCTAGCGACTTGTGACTTGTGTCAGTGCTGCAAGCATCCCAACAGGAATTTAGAGGGTCCTCGACAGGTAGTTTTGACGCAGGCACCTGGAGAGCTTGTATGTGTGGATCTGTATGGACCGTTAGTGTCTTCTCGGTATGGATACCAGTTCATAGTTATATGAAGTACATATATCACACCCTCGCACTATATGTAGATGTGAGAGAGATTATTTCCAGTATTCGATTTGTTGTTATTATTATTATCATCAGTATTTCAGTTGTATATTTTATCACTAATATTTGTAAGCTGGGAGGTCTCCATATATGTAGTATGAGTAATTTGTTTTAAACAATGAGTGGGAAAACATTGCTATATTGGACTCTGGTAATTTGTATGACTCACGCAGGCATCCCAGTGTCTTATGAGATGTACTTGTTGTTGTCGGGAAGTTCTATGAGTAATGTATATATCCCAGTCTGATGAGATGAGCTTGTTGTACTAGGAGAGTTCTATGACTCATGTGAAACACCCCAGAGTGTGTTATTGTCTTGGGAGCAAGAAGAAGTTCAGGGCATGGTCTTGACAAGAGAATGACTTATGATTGGCTGGCAAGGATCAGTCTCGGCGAATCATGTGAGAGATGATGTCTTTATATACTTTGACATCACAGCGGAAAGGAACCACAACTGACACACTGTACAAGAAGGAAGTAGTGCGGACAGACTGGACGGGAAGGAAGTGGTGCTAACACACGGGAGTGAAACTGGATATACGGTATTTGAGTGATACGGCTACAGTGGACTGGACTTCAAATGTTTGTGGAACGTAGTCTTGTTATGTTCGTGGAAAGTGGATGATCGACGAATTGTGGAGTGCTTATGCATTAAGTATTGTAGCACTTGTGGCAGCCTGGCATTATATGTTGGTGAAAGCTATCTCAGACTTTCCATAATTTATGTTCATAATCGACAAGCGTGTGTTGCTCAAATATATATATCTTTACAACAAGTGTTAAAGTCTGTGAACAGAGTATTACAAGGTACAGTATCTGTGTGATGTTATAACTGCCGATTATGAGAATCGGCAAGTCGTGTTGATACAGAGACAGTGAAGGGTTCTTATATACGTATGTGTACATTGTTCAACGAACTAACTACAATTGGTGGCTTAGTTCTCGCTTTTGTTTTCCCACTGTTTTCATTGTTGTTGTTGTTGCAAATATGGAGTCTTCCAGCAATCTTTTGTTTGTGTATTATAAGTGTATTTTGGTGTGTTGATGAGGTGCTCATGCACGGATTTTATTAAGAATATAGTTAGATATTTTAGAGTCAGTGGAGTTATTGATGAACCTAGGTGCAATTCCTACCTATTTAGTCATCTTCAGAAGGTTAGGTAAGGCCTGAAGCAGATGTACCAGTATGCAGCATTATGTACATGCTCTGGGAGATAAAGAATTATCATGCTCTATCTAAATTCGAGAAATCCATTCTGTTGAACTCTGGCGCCCATACTGCAGACATTTCGATTAATTATTTTTATTGATTTAAATTAAGTTTTTGAGATATTTTTATTATTTATTGGTTTTTATCAAATAGTTACATCGTGTCTTAATTCATACATGTCAATATCCTTCATACTCCTGCACGTTATGTACCTAGGTTTATGTTTTGGAACGCGAAGTGAGTAGGCAAGAAATATAAGATTGTGGGTGGATACGGCCGGCACTGAAATTTGTCCGTGGGTTACCACTTTCTGAATGTTGTTAGTCACTTTGAGTTCTGTTAAGGTGTGGGAAATGTTGTTGGCCGTATGTACATGGTTAGTAGGTTCAGAGGGAACTATAGTCAAGTCACATGAGGAAAACAACAATAAATGATTGAAAGGATATCATATTTTTGAAATGGTCTATAGTCACATGGCCTATACTGGGTGCTAGCAGATAGATATCAACCTCATGATGATATCTTATTTTTTAGGCTGCAGAACTTCGGTAGGGGCAGCTGATTTGCCTTTTATATATTATGTACTGTTAGGCATGAGTATTAATAATTATGACATTGTGAAGTGTTTTTATGTGGTGCATCTCACCGGTGCAACACTCCAAGCTCTGATTTTTCATCTAACATAGATTTTCAAGGCCTGGATCACAGTTTTCTTCAGATATTGCTTTTGGGTGACACACTTCCAGTGGATTGGTTAGTAATAAGGGGTGTTCTACTGCTTGCATTTGACAAGCTACCCAAATATATATATTTGTGTGTATGTGTTTTTCAAATTACATGAAGAATTGTTAAACTATAACATAAGAATCAAACTTTGTATTTTGCTGATAATCAATAGCAAATTCCATACTTCTGATACCTTCCAGTTAAATTCTGATGTTTTATTTTGTGCACACAGTCGAATGTTATTGAAATTCTCACTTGAAAAAATCATTAAAGCCAATTCATTACCGTGTTCTTTGAACATTTTCGTAATATTACGAACAAAAGCATCTTAATAGTTTCTTGCCAGAAGCATATTTCAAAATGAAGTGGGAAGGGGAGATAAAACTCCCATTTACAGGTGTGCTTGTGAGGAGGGAAACCCATTACCTAGACCACACTGTTTACCAGGAACTACTATATTTATTTGCATGATTTCCCCTGTTGTGTAATTTCAAGATATATTTTCTGAATCTTATTTTTCTTATGTTTTGCACGAAGAAATTAGACCTAAAGAGCATGGTCTCTAAATTACAAAAATTGTGTAAATACTGTTGTGCACGGTAAATTCAAGGTTATTAATAGTCCCTTTTGATTTCCTCTTACTCCTGCTACTAGCTGAGCTATAACCCTTTCAGACCTGAAAGAGAACTGGAGGTGTGAATTTTTGTTTGTATGTCAAAAACTGACTAAAATGCTCCTAAATACATATATTGATAGTTTATTTTACAAAATAAAAACTAACATCCAAAAAAAGGATCCACACAATTGTGTGTGTCAGGACTTAATTCACTCATTACACACACACGCACGCACACACGTTCTACTTTATAGTGTGGAACGATTTAAAACAATTAAAATCCTTGTTCAAGCACAAGTATACGTTACACTTCATACATCGTGTATGAGTCCGGCTTTTGCAGTCCTTTTGGCGGCAGCACCTTGCCGAATTTAATTCATCATCTACAGGCCAGTGATCATAGCCATGGAGTCTCTTATCCACAGCAGGGATTTTCACAACTCTAGTTCTTGATGCGTCAGCGCTGGAGCAGTCATCTTCTATTGAATGTCTATGTTTCTTGGTTGGTGCAGCAATTAGGGCATCTGAGACAGCTGTTCGAAACCCAAGCAAATCCTTGGCAGGAATATTAGCCTTTCTGCAATCCTACCAATATTCCATCCATGCATTTACCAAGGCGAGGTCCAAAAAATGCAGGGATACCTTGAGGGTCCATTTCTTGGTTTTTATCCAAGTGCGGTAGCACTCCATTTGCTGGTCACAAATATCAACACCACCCCATACATGGATTGTAGCAGCGTACAACAAAGGGACATGGTACCTTATTATATTTTCCCTCTTTCCTAGACCATCTTTTCTCATTTGCCACTGGTTCTGCTCCACTACATGTTGACAAAAGGGTAACACACTTGCTATCTCACCATTTCACAGCTACCATCTTATCATCGTTTCTACAAAATTCTTCATAGTAACCCTGTTTAAGCTTTGAATCATGATTGAAATTTACCAGTTTAAATCTATTAACCATGATTGTACCTGTACCCTCCAGATTATGTTCTATCAGTTTATCCATCAGTTCCACAGTTGTGAAGTAACGATCAAAATATACATAATTACCAGGTGGAAGAGTCTGTACTAGTCGCAGAACTACTGAAGGCCCTAGTCCCAATTGCCTCTCTGGTAATGGTGTAGTTGTGCCCTGGTAAATTTTGAAGTCTACTACTAAACCAAAAGAGGTAGTAGTAACAAAATTCTTTAGTCATACTGGCCATGGTTTATTCTTCACATACTGTCTGAGCTTACACCGCCCAGTAAACGGGATAATTTGTTCATTGACCGAGTAGGACTTGGATTCTCGTGGGATGGCAGGACATTTCTTACAAACAGTGTCAATAATTAATTGGTTGCACCTTCCACAGTCTGTTAGTTGAAACTTCTTCAGAATTCACTGTAACGGTTTCCACAAAATGTAAACACTGTCGAAGATCGAAAAACCTATTTCTAGCTATTTCAGATGCCACTAGATCCAATCGTACATCATCACGCCAATACATTCTCATTCGCGGATATTTCGCATAACTATATTTACCCCAAAGAATTTTTAAATTTTGGATATGCCGGGCTGAGTGGCTCAGACGGTTAAGGCGCTGGCCTTCTGACACCAACTTGGCAGGTTCGATCCTGGCTCAGTCCGGTGGTATTTGAAGGTGCTCAAATACATCAGCCTCTTGTCGGTAGATTTACTGGCACGTAAAAGAACTCCTGCGGGACTAAATTCCGGCACCTCGGCGTCTCCGAAAACCGTAAAAGAGTAGTTAGTGGGACGTAAAACAAATAACATTAATTAATTAAATTTTTGATGCACTAGTTTTCAATTCTTTTCCCTTATTGGACAATTGATAATTGTTGGTGTAGTAGGCAAGAGTTTCAAAAAAAAAAAAAAAAAAAAATCTGGGAAATATTCTGAGAAATATTCCAATGGCCTTTTGACTGTGTGGTCCTGAAAAAATGAAAAACCATCTGAGGCCATTGGATAATTACTGTTAATCTACAAAATACAATTAAAAAATAAAACTAGTGCTTACTTCTGTTTCCATGTAATTAATGGATGACGGTAGAAGTTTTGATAAAAAAGGCTTCCGTCTCCAGAGGAAAGGTCTAGAATTTGGAGTGGGTGCTGATAATTGTGACGATAATTGAAAAATGGAAATGGTGTTTGGCTTTTAGTGCCGGGAGATCCCTGGACGGGTTTGGCTTGCCTGGTACAGGTCTTTTGATTTGACACCCGTCGGCGACCTGCGCGTCGTGATGAGGATGAAAGGATGACGAAGACAACACATACACCCAGGTTACGTGCCAGGGAAATTAACCGATGATGGTTAAAATTCCCCACCCTGCCGGGAATCAAACCTGGGACCCCTGTGACCAAAGGCCAGCACGCTAACCATTTAACCATGGAGCCGGACATTTTGACGATGGTACTGCATCAGGTTCATCTCCTTCACTATCACTTTCAGAGTTGCAAAAAACTTCTGGTCTTTCGAAAAAAGACGAGTAGAATCATCATCATCATCATCATCATCGAAAAGAACTTCGATTTCAGAGTCACTTCTTTCTAGTAATTACAAAATTTTCCCTTCATCATTTTCCAGTGATTCGAACTCTGAAATATAAAATAAATGAGGCATGTAAATGAGTACTGGTACTTTTGGCCTTACTGCTAACTAGTTCTGTGTGCCAGTGTAAGCAATATCAGGACGTACAGGATTTATTATGAAAAATTGTATTAAAGCAATATAGCAAGAACTCAAGTGTGACAACACAGCACTCCATGATGCATTGTCTGTAAGGAAACCTAGCCTGCACAATTGTGCGTATCAACATTCAAAACCTCGTGGTACACTTAAGAAAATGGAAATTGCAACACCATAGAGGCATTGGTCATTTGTGATGATTTTCAAGATATGGAACGATGCCATGTAGGTATGTAAACGATCAAAGTTTCAGACCCATTGGATTGTTGCTACAGGTCTCCCCACGTGATTGGTCACGGAGGAATCAACTCCAGTATATGGACTCTGGTGTAGCGTAGTTGTCTTGCAGTCTGTGCAGTGAAGTGTTCCCCGTCAAACATGCCTCGACGACAGAGAAGAGCACGCTATCAACGACTGTCGCCGTTTGAGAGGCCTCAGATAATTGGGCTGTGTGAGGCTGGATTTTCGATAAGGACTGTCTGTGCACGTGTTGGCCGACAGGCATCTACAGTACAATGTGTATGGCAACAGTGGTCAAATGAAGGTACCCACACTCGTAGACCTGCCACAGGCCCAGCGCGACAGACAACTGTGAGAGAGGATCGCCTCATAATTCGGATGGCCCGGATGGAACCCCATGCAACAGCAGCGCAAATTCGAGCAGCTGTGGCACTCCATGTTACACAACAAACAGTTGGTAATTGCTTACGTGCAGCTGGTTTACGAGCCCGTGTCCCTGCAGAAGGTGTTCCATTGACCGCACAACAGCGACGTGTAAGGCTGGCCTGGTGTCCAGAAAGATCAACATGGGTCGATGAATCTCATAGGGTCGTCTTTAGTGATGAATCGCGCTTCTTCCTGCCCGCAGTGATCTCCAGAATCGTGTGCGCCGACGTACCGGGGAGAGGGGCTGCCCAGATCTTATTGTCGAGAGGCACACAGGGCCAACACCAAGCATTATGGTCTGGGGAGCTATTGGCTTTAATGTGAAATCACAGGTAGTGCTTGTTGAGGGCACTATGACTGCTCGACAGTACGTTGATAGGGTACTCAATCCAGTGGTTGTCCCTATGATGGCGAACATTGCTGATGGGATGATTCAGCAGGACAATGCTTGGATCCACACTGCACGCATCTTCAGAGAAGCTCTCCACGACATCACAACCTTAGAATGGCCCGCCAGATCTCCGGACCTCAGTCCAGTTGAGCAAGTGTGGGACATGATGGGTCGACAACTGGCCAACCGTCCTCAGCCACCCACAACTCTGGAACAACTGACCTGTGCAGTGCAGCAAGCATGGGCCACAATTCCTCAGGAAGCGATCCAGGGCCTTATTGACTCCATGCCTCGACAAAGTCATCAATGTATTGCAGCTCGTGGTGGGCATATCCTGTATTGATTGTTGTCCAAACTTGCGGTCAGAGGGACCTGAAAGTGTAATCATCGAATCAAAACCGAACACTCGTCCTGCATGTTCAATTGCAGCAATGTAGCACCACTCCTTCTGGGTGTTGCAATTTCCATTTTCTTCAGTGTATTACATACGATGATGTATCTTCAGAATTTACGTTCACTAACCAATTTACACACTTCATTGATTACATTCTGGTATTCAGTAAAGCTTCTAGATTAATATCAATGCAATAAATAAATACTTACTTTTGGCACTACTGCTTCCCACCATCTCGTCCTTTGCCCTG